>NC_089978.1:96007285-96316785 GCF_036417845.1 Apteryx mantelli
CAGCTGTCAGAGCTCACTGGTCTTTTCGTGGTGAGTGCAACGCAGCAAAAAAGGTGGTGAATCAATAGCCTTAGATGTTGCCACTGCTAACAAAAAGTTTCTATGGGAGGATGTTGCTCTGGGGGAAATTTGCTTTCTAAGACATCTGGATTTCAGCCTATTGCTCCTCAGAGAACCTAGTGTAATGGCCAAAATGATTTAATCCTCTGTATTTTTTCTTCATTGACTTTAATAGCTTATTACTGTTCAAGGTAATTTTGAGATTAGCAAATTCTTTTACTATCAGCCAAGCCCCATGTAATATTTAGTTAACGCTGTATAAAACAAATGGCGTCCCACTGGAAAGTCTGGATTGATGAAGGTGTGGAGTTTCACCAGGGCTCATTTAGGGCTGTTTCAGTATAAATGCGTATAGTACAAATGTAAATCTTGATGACTTATCATATAAATGGCACTCCTGCTTTTTCGTAACAAAAAGTGTTTTGCCCCACAAACATGTAAAATCTGGTCAACTATCTGCAGGTTGTTTTTACCATCTTGGCCTAATTTTTAAGGAAAAGTTGTTGCTTTTGCCTTCTGCATGTTCATTGCACCAGTTTCTGTTGCAAAATAGAAAGGTATTATTTAAGCTGGGTTTCATTTTTGTCCAGCATGATTGCAGATATTTGGTTTGTGTAAGCTCACTAAAAGCAAGCCGTGCCGAGGCAGAAACTCTTCAAGCTCTGAAGTCTGTTCTGCTCTGTAGTAATGGCAGTATGGCCACTTTTGGTCTCTGCTGAAGCTATTTAGAGGTGACAGTGAGTACTCCTAGCTTGCAGTCCTTCCACATTATTCATAATTGGGGGGTGTATACACACACACATATAATATCCCTTCTGTGCTATGCAATAACGTAACTTTTAATGTGATGTATATTCCCAGTGCAACTACTGAACCACCAGAATGCTATTTTTTATTCATCATACTCAAATAACAGAGTATCTTGGCCAAGACTTTCAGAAGGATTAGATTTTGGGTAACCCTCCTGGGGTATTTTCAAAATGTTCTCGCTTTCAAAAAATGCTGAGCAACATACCTTCTGAAAATCAAGCCCTTTCAAAACCTCTTATGGCACTCAGAAATGAAAAGTCACATTTGAAAGCCCTATATGTTCTTGAAAAGGAGACTATTCATCTAAGTAAAAGCCATTAATATTTTTTTAACTGCAGTTATTTCCGGAGGCGAAGCAGGAACAGCTTTCTGGTTCATGGGGCAGGAAACCATGGTGTGTTTTATCTTCTTGAGAACCAGAAAACATGATGTGAGAGAAGGCTGATGCTCAGTGGGAGAAGCTGGAGTGGGATAAGGAGGGGAAAAGAGGGGAAAAAAAATCACTTCCCCCTCCCAGTCAAAAGGGTTTGAAATGGGAAGTATTTCAGCCTGATGCAGGAACTGCAAGAGTGCCTGGGCAGAGAAACGGGAGCAGCCGATTTGGCCTCGGGCCCGACATTGTGGTGCCGCGGTCTGAACTCTGGAGCTGGGGCAGTTCCCGTGTTCAGGCTGGCGAAACGGGAGCTGGCAGCCTGATACGGAGCTGGCTGCCAGGGCAGCTCTCATGTCTTGATCTGTGCGAGTGGCCTTTTGTGGAAATCTTCAGATGTCAGACTGGGAGACACTGGGCTTGGTGCCTCGGTTTGTCCTGCATAGGGCAGGGTCAAGCTCCAGTAGCTTTCGCCTCCCGGTCCCTTCTGCCACACACACATCCTTGCTGCCGCAAAGTTGGGGGGAGAGCTGGTCTTCCTCAGTCTCTCTATCACAAAACCTCTCTCACGGCAGAATCTGGTTGTGCCTGTTTCTTCAGCTGTATATTGTTTAAGCTATGCTGAAACCTACGGTGGTTCACACACAATGAACTTCATGGCCAGCATAAATCCATGGCACTACCTGAATGCTTCACAAGAGTGGTTTGACCCTGAGAGTTTCTTACTCTGGTTCCCATAGGCTTATTGTGCTTTTGTGGGATGGGCCTTCTTTATTATTTTTGTCATTATATTTATAAGTTCCTATGTGGCTGAAAAACTGGTTGGTGCTTATGTTGATTACTAGGTATCTCCAGGCCTGTAGTTTGTAATTAAAAACAAACAGACAAAAAATTGCCAATAATTTTCTTCACCCTGGAATTCTCTGTGATCCAAATGTTAAATGTGTAAGGCCTTCTTCCAAATATAGAAACCAGTATATTGAAGCACTGGGTTATTGTTGTGTGCCGCTCCATTTACCTTTATACAATTTCTAGTAATTACTGGACTGAGGACTGCTTCGTCTCTTCACACAAGGTAAAATTCAGCCCCATGCAGGGAACCAGCACAAGCCCTGTATGTTCCTTATGTCTCGGCTGCGTGGAGGCCTGTCAAAATCAATGGACTTGCTTGAGGGAGAACAGAAAACAGGCCTTAGCCTGTTATGTGAAAGCATGAGGCAGCGTGAAGGTAAGAAATTCTGAAAATCCTGGCCAATACTACAAGTAGCTCTAACACTGAGCTGAGAATACAAAGACCAGCTTAGTCCACCTATCTTTATAATGGTAGGATTTCCTCCTCATGCTTATCTGGATAGCCTAGATGTTCCCGATTTGTTTTGACTAACTATTTTAGATGTTAGAATGTGACAGGGAAATCAGAAATGGCTTTACGAGACCAATTCAATGAAAAAGTTATTGGCAATTAGCATAGGTTTTTTAAAAAAGTAATTAGCCCTCCTGCCCTGAGAATTAATGAATGCTTTTCATTACACCCCAAGGGGTAGTCAGCCCAATAATAATCCATTTCAGATTAATGTTGTTCTAAAACTACATTGTTTGAAAATGCAGATGGTAAGATGATCACAAACAGGAGGCAATCATACTGTGATGAACACTGGAGTGGGTTGCTTCTGAAATGAAAGGCCATTAATAACTTGCTCCGTTTTGTGCAATAAAGGAAACCTCTTATTCATTAAGGAGATGAAGTAAAGCACACAAAAAGGCCAATGCCTAATTTGTCCCTGGGTGCAAACTTTATGAAGTCAATGGAGATGTACTAGTTACTACCCTTTGCTAAATATGCCCGTAGAAGTCTGCAGGGTAGACTATGACTAGTCTAGCCATGGCGATTTTATCATCCCAGAGATGTTTGGCAGTCAAGTGGCAGAGGGTTGCGTATTCCCCGCTTGTCCCCCCTTCACCACGTAACTCACTGAAACCACCATGTGGTGGCACTCCTTCCCCATCGTCCCTCTTTGATTGTCGGCATTTTCAATGAGATACGCTTTTGTGCGGATACAAAATCTGCATTGAATTCTCAACTCAATGGCTGAGCAGCCTTATTTCGAGCAAAATGTTGTCCCAAGTCTGAGAAACCATATCGGGAAGCTACTGCGTGTGCACCAGGAGCCGGTATTTACAGCGTGCGTTGCCTCTCCAGGGCTGACAACCCATTCGCGTTCGGCACAGCTGTCTCTTCAGCATTGTAAGGCACGGGGTGAGCAGGCCTTTCCTGCTGGAGGGGAGCCCTCGAACAGATCAAACGATGGTTCCCCTTCTGCTCTGCCCTAAGAGCGTCCCTCCCACTCCCTGGTGCAGCACTCTCCCTGACCCACGTGCCCCGCGTGGGCCTCGCTCACCCAAAACCCCAGGGCCGGCAAGGATCCAGGTGGCTGCTGCTGGCCGGGTGGCTGCTGTCATAGCTTCTTGTAGCTAATTTTTAGAAGCTTTCTCGCTACATTTACAATCCTGAGAACTGAAGTGCTGAATTCTCCCTCCCACGATGGACTACCAAATCAACAAGAAGTCGTTTGGGATTGATGCTGTGGAGCTTGGCTGCAAGGACTTTCCCAGTGGGAAGAGAGCAGGTAACGGGGGCCTCATTCAGGAGGACAGCGAATTTACATGCTGCAAATACCCTCCGTCACCCCATCTCCCACTTGCTCCTGGGGGAGCCCACCCCAGCCTGGGGAAGAGGGAACATCCACCCCACAGATGATGATGCTGCAGCCCCAAGGGCAAGGTGTGCACGCTGAAGGCCAGTGTTGCAGCCGCCTCTGGAGCCAGCATGGAGTTTAATAGCCAGTTCTGCCAGGCGCCTCTGTGGTGGCTGCGTCTCTGCCGTGTCTCCTTGCTGTGTACAGCGAGATATAAAACACCCAGATGAGTAGTGAATGTAATGATTGCTTAATTGGCATTGCGCTAGTGCCTGGAGGCAACAGTGCAGTATCAGAGCACTGTCTCGCTGAGTATGTCAAGAAAATACAGTCCTACTATGGAGCTGTGGCTGTAAGCATACAGGTAGGAACAAGCAGGGATGGAAAATAAGAGAATTAGGCAGTGCTCTTTGGGCTGGAGAGAAGGGGGGATAAAGGTGATGCTTGCCCAGAGCATGTGGCCCGCTGGGGAGGCCAATCCCTGTGCTGCTTCATGATTTTAGCATGAAGGGAAAGAAGTTGTTCCTCAGCTTCATATTGGCCAAAGTTCTTGTCACTCCCTTTTGTCTCAAGGGTTGATTGAATTCTAGAGAAAGTTTTATAAGGAAAATAAAAATAAGTTTTTCCACATAAAAATCTTGAAAAGTTCCACTAGGTGTGATTATTTTTGAAACTTGAAGTAGCAATCACTTTACTGCCACTTTTTAAAGGATCTGGGCTTGAGGACTACATTTTTTGTTATTATCACAGTGTTTTAAATTAATGTATTTGAAATTTTCACTTTTTAGAGAGCTGGCCCTTTTCTTTGGTTAATGTTTGAGTCTTTTTTTTCTTTCTTTTTTTAATAAGCTAAATGATGAAGACTTGGTGTGATATCACTATACAGAATTGAGGAAGATCAGGGCTAGATCTCATATGGATTGATATCATGCTCTGAAGTCTGTTTTCCATTATCCATTTTCTTGCAACAGTAGGAAAGGTAATTTTTGCAGGAATGGTTGTAGCTTGAAACTGGCTTTGGAAAGGAAAGTATCCTTAATCACATCACAGCCACGGGGCCACTGGTATTTGCAGCTAGGACAGGTCAAGAAGTCTAAGGAGTCAAGGAGCTACAAGCTCAGAACAGGCTGTGCCAGTGACCTTACAATGGAGTTATGGGATAAGTATGCTTTAATTCTGTAGAAGCTGTGAATGATACACAAGTATACTTATTGAAGTGAGTTATATTCATAAATCCTCCCTATAAATCACCTGCCCTGCAAAACTCCCATTTGCTATAGCACATAATGGACCTGTCCCACATAGGCACAGTAAGCATGCAAAGCCTTGACATGTATTACCACGTACACCCTGCAATCCCCAGGCTCTTAATCACTACCCAGGACAAGGAAAACAGTGTCGCCTTCCCTGCAGTACTGACCCACCGCAAGTCCCACAGCCTTCCCCATGGTGCTGCTCGCGCCTGGCAGACGCTGTTCTCCCCACCGCTGAGGTTACTATCAGAGGAAAAGTGTAAGGTGCAATATCCCAACCTAACTCGTGTTTGTGTAACTCACCTTGGCACCATTACCTCTGGGAACTGCAGATAAATTAGCACAGAGCATTCATTTCCCTGCTGGATTCTCCATCCCTCTCCAAGTAAACACACAGGCTAGCAGAGTTTCATGTTGGGACTTCATGGAGTTCCCAAAGAGCACCCAAAGGATGTTTGCAAATTCAGCCTTTCTATGACAAGTGCCAAATGGCATGAGGGGCAAATGGCAAAGGGCCTGGCTTTGCTGGCATGATGGAATCACACCAATCCCTCTCTATTTTATTAAACCAGAGTTATGCTTTGAGGGCAGTGGACGGAAGGGAGCATGAGACCCACATGCATATCTGCAAGGATCTAGAAAAACCTTGTTTCTCAGTCCTGGAAGTCCCTTCTAGACCCATGTTGATACAGACCGTACAGTTTTCAATACTGCATTCAACCTCCCTTTGTTGTTGTTTTCTCCCCCGCAATTAACATTCTCACCACTCTGATTCCTTAAGAAAGATGAACATCTGTGACACCTGGGAAGTCAGAGCGCACATCTCTGCACATGGCTCAGCCTCCCAACAGCCCAACAGCCAACAGCTGATTGACTAAAGTGAGTATATTAGTAGCAGCCTAATGAACTGGCCTGTAAAATCTCTAAATTGGAAGATGCGTATGACACACCAGCCCCTCATGTGAACCATACCTTCTCTGTTTGTGCAGGTGAATGAATAGAAGAATCCCTAACCATGAAAAACCCTATGTGGACTTATCAATTTATCAATATCTTTTATTTTTGCCACTTATCCTGCAGTGAAAGAAATATGATCAGATAAGCTATGCTTAGGTGGCATTTCATATACTGAATATTTTGTATAAGAAAATTGTGTGTAGAAGTACACAAGTCTGTGTGTGTGTATAAATGGTAGTTATATCATGTATCATTATAATAATAATATTGTATATATACTCATATATCTTATACTCTGACTAAACTTAAATATGTTTTTTGCCTTATGGGAAGGGAAAGTATGTGGCAGGTGAAGAAAAAAGTTAAAAGTGAACTAGATACTTTTAAACCTGAAGACTGTTTCTGAGAGGTAGTTTTCAAGGGTAGTGGAGATGTATTTGGTAGGCACACAGACTGGTCCCAAGCACAGATGTCTCAGACACTTTCCTTGGGGTATTGCCCATCACAGCAGTCCTCTGCTTCTTCTAGACTGTGAGCAAAGGAGATGCTGAGTTGTGCAAGCTCTGTGCTTAAGAGCGGGATTGTTGCATCCTTTAATGCCACAGTGGAGCCATCAGGTTGAGCCTCAGTGCAATATGACATTGTATCTCCTGCACACCCACATGCAAGATTGGGAGATCTAATTTCAGGTCTGCAAGCTTTGGCAGTGTCCCTTTCAACACCACTGTAATTACACCTGTTACACCACCACCTCTTTAATCCCACTTAACATATGGTGGCACTTGCAGCAGTGTTGTAATGACAGCTGACAGATCCCCTACCTTTCCAGGTCCATTCCTGTTGGTTGCAGGTGCTGTTAATCGAGTAACGCTGTTGTTTTGGTTGCACTCACTTTTGTCTCTGCTAAATGACAAGTAGTAGTTTGTACACTGCTTTCTGGTGCTTCCCTTTCAAGCTTCGCAGTTGTACTTGCCGTTTCACCTCCTGCACGAATCAAAGTTTTTCTCGCTGCTTTGTGTTGCGATGGCAGTTCAATCACGGGGAACACTGTGCGGTGGCACTCGCAGACAGCGCCTGGCATCCAGCAGACCTCATTAGCCTGGCGTGGAGGCAGCTTGGGAATTGGTGGGGAACAAAGAGCACTTGCCTGCCACGGGGCGCAATTTGGTTTCTGCTGATTGATCTGTCAAATCGCTGATGGAAAACAAGTTATACTGGGTGCCAAATATTTGTGGGTCCACTCCCTTCATCTTAGGAACACTTCTGGTGAGGAGCTGGGGAGATAAATGCAGCAATAGAGGAGCCCCCTCTCTCCAGCAGTGGCTGTTCCTGTAACTCTTACTCATGCTAATGAGGCTAGGTGTAAACGAGGCACTGCTGAAATGCACAGTTAGACACTGTAATCATTAGGGGGGACTCAGCCTTGAGATTCAGCACCAAAACCACAGGCTTAAAAAAGGATTCTCATTATATAGTCATGACCACAGGCATGAGACTGGGGTTTTACATATTCCTTCTGTTAAACAAGCTTGTTCGCCCGTGTCTGAAGCCCACAGCAGCTCCAGTCTCTCCTAGGAAAAAGGTGCCTGTAGCACTGTACAACCATGGCTTGTTAAATGGCTCTCGCTGTAGGATCTGAACTTTCATGCATCTCAGGTGCTTGGGAGAAGACTGCCTAATCAAGGAAAGGTAAAATTAATATATTGCCCTCATGTTTGAGATCAGAGCAACTAATCTTGTTAATAATACAATTTCCTACTCTGTCACAGATAAAGGACATCTCATTTAGTTCAGGCTGAAAGAGACTGTGTAGTGTAAGGTTCAGTCTCTGCACACAGAGGTAGTCTCCAATGAAGTATTAAGCACAGCAGTAAATCTAAAGTTACTGTATTTCCTGTTGGATTATTGTGCAATAACAGATTTCCATCTGACTTTGGTAGAGCTTTGAATACAGAGCTGGGCAGCGGTTCCAGAAAACACAGCTAGAATAGGTCACAGTGGCATTGGAGGGCTGCTTGCTTTACAAGATTTTATTATTAGTCAAGAAAATGGGTGTTACTCTAGTCAAAATAAAGCTTGATATGAGGAATGGGAGGCCCATGTTGTTCAAGGGTTACAGAAAAAAAGCAAGCATATTACTTTTTGCTTTGCTGTGGCATTTGCAATGTAAGTTGTAGAAGAACATGTAGAAATGTGTCCTACAAATCAACAACTGGGCTTAAAAAAATAAATACAGAGAATGTGGAAGGGACTGTCGAAAAGTTCAAATAAAACTTTGCATCTTAGCCTCAGCTAGGTAGGAAAATGGGAAACAACAGAGTGAATGGCACTTTTTATTTTTTTTTAATGGTTGTTGGAGCTACAAGATTGAGAGAGATGGCAGAAGGGAAGAATGCGACTTTGCAGATAACATGAAGACTAGCTTTGCCCCTTTAGAGACATGATCTACCAAAGATCTGTGTTCTTCATAAGAACTCAAGCAATATATATATATATCAGACAAAGTGAATAATTAGTTTTATTAATCTGGCATATTAAAAAAACCTCCGTATTTCAAAACTGATCAGCTCTCTACACAACTTCATTCAGCACATCCCTACAAGTTGCAGAATGTCTCCTTATTGTGCTATAGAAAATTAAGGTACGTGATAGTCTGTGTGTGGACACAAAAATCACACTGGGCAAAGCAATGTACCAATGCCAAGAAACAGAACAAACACAAATGTAAAGTGATGTCTAATAAGAGTCAAAGAGCATGTGGCTTAAAAAGTCAGAATAAAACAGACAGAGGGAAAGTGAAAAACCTTTTGTACAAGGAATGATGTTGAGGCAGATTTAATTCATATATAGAAGTGCTTCCAACTAGAAACAATCACAAAACCTTCACAGAGTGGAAAAGGTGGGAGGTGAAGGTAGCATTTGAGTGATCTTTATGGGAAAGAAAAGAGCAAGTTGCAAGTCCGATGAGAAGACATTCTGCCATTAGGGATTTGACTAATGAAAACATATAGATATGGTCACCGCAAAGCCAGCCACAGCCACACAAGCAACTACAGGAGTAGAAAACTCAGGAAATTTAATTCAAAGATTAAAATATTCAATGTCAAAATCTCCAGTGAGGGACGTCTCTAGGCTGGTTTCTTACCTCTAAATCCACTAAAGTCACTGAATCTGACAAAGCAAAGCAGTAAATTGCATGTACGTGCGCTAGTGAGCCTGACCAAGAGGGTGTACATCAGCCAAAGCTGCAACAGTAACAAGCAAAAATCCTTTCCAGGAGCAAGGGGACTTACGTATCCTTATGAAAGACACAGGGCTGTTGCCCCATGACATAAGGCTACGTCACGGAAAGGTTGGGGCCTGTTCTTGTAACCGCCTAGAGTGTTTCACAGACCTGAAATTAAAGGATTAAAAGAAGCATTGCAAAACAAGAGAGCAGATAGCATAGCTTGTAGCATATTAAATTAAAGAAAGCTTCGTAATCGTGGAGGAGAAGGGGGACAGGAGAGGTACCAGGTCTTGACCTTAAGGTGCGAACATTAAAAGGGACTCAGCAAGGAGGGACCAGGCTCTTCAACAAGTCAGCTGCTTTGGCTGTTTTTTTTCAGTGCCTGAAGTGCCCAGGAAAGCTGCAAACCACGGCTGCAGCAGGCTGGACAGGGGAGGATAGCAGTCCTGGGGAGGTCACGGTGGGCAGGGATTCCTAAAATCTCCCCAGGCCTGCAGGAGACTCCAAAATGCACAGTAAACACTAGAGCTGAGACTGAGTTTTGAAATACCCTTCCGGAGTACTTTGTGTACCAGGAATACTTTACAGTTTATTTCAAGTGCAAGAGAGTCTTGCAGGAATGAAAGCATCCATTGATCATTTGCAATGGGGGCAGAGCAGTGATCAGAATCCCAAATTAAGGAGGACATTGAGACAGACGAGAAGTTACCAACCCAACCTCAGCAGAGCCAAACGTCAATTTAATTATGTCTGGAGAAAATGACCGCAAAGGGAATAAAGCCTGCTGATTATAAGCAACACTGAACAGGCTGAGAATGAAAGGGATAAACAAGAAAATTTAGAAATTGCAGAGGAGGTTGAAGTAGGTCAATGTGTTCACACCCAGCAATGCAGCTCAAACCATTTACTTAAGAAAGTGTCTTTGCTCAGATATAGAATAAATATGGTAGTTAGAGCAGTGGACAGACAGGAAGGGTGAGAGCAAGGATTTGAAGCAATTACCAACATCATCAATCAGTATTTCCTCCTCTTCCCCTTCAGCCACTACAATCAGACTTACATTACAGGCCAAAATGCAGCTGTAAATGAGACAGCAGGGCTTTGCCAAGCTATGGCAGTGATCGTGAAGTGTTCCATGGTCTTTGGTTCTCACCACCACTAGTGTCTATCCTGTTAGGATGACCCCATTTTTTTGTTCTTAAACTGCAATCCATCAAACAGTGTGACACTTTGTTGATGGGCAGCACAAATTTAACATGCTTGGTGAAGCTGAGATGATGATCAAGCGACTCTGCTTTGGAAAGCTGCTAAGCTGGGGAAATATCATTGAAAGAGAGCATATTGTCCACAGCAGGTGCAAAAGAAAGAAGAGGAGGTGTGTCACTGCAGAAATATGGGCTTGAGTTGCAGTAGCCTGTAGTGTGCATTGTAGGAGGTGCAACAAAGACAGCGAACTCAGTTTGGAAAGCAATGCTAGGCCACACAGATCAATGAGCAGAGTTTTCTGATGGTCATCCCTCTGCTTTATAGCATCCTAGTAGAAATTCCTCCCAAACCACTATATTGTCATAAAGGAAAAGACAGGGAATAGCACCCTGGCAGATAACAGTTAGTGCCTTTGAAAGTGCATAATAATGATACAAATTCAAAATAGCAGCCGGGATGCAACCCAGTAATTGTCAGGAGTATGTTCGACTTGAGGAGACGCACTCAAATGATTTGGAGCAAGCAGAAGCCTCCTATGTGAACACAATAAAGCCTAATGTGCTGTCTCCAGCAAAAAGGCCAGATGGGGAAGAAAACACAGCCAAAGAAGAAATAGTGTAAGCAGTAACAAAACCTCTAAGTAAAGGATGGTGTTATCGACCCTCCCTTTCATATTCCCAATGTGAACATGCAGTCATTTAGGGAGCGCTTGTGAAAAGTATGAATGTGGTATTTCCCACAGCGCCAAAAAGGAAAACACTGTCGGGGGAGTGTAGGAAAGCTCTTTGGTATGACTGCAGTCACTGACATCCAAATGATGAGAAAACAGCCTGGAGTCCAGAGACGGACACTGGGAAGAACCTCTGGTTCCACCAGAAAAGCTTGCTGTTCCCTGAAAGACAACCAGCGTGGGCTGCTACATTGAGGCATCTCACCACTTGATTGTAGTCGACCGACAGGCTTCTGAGCAGCTGCATTAAATTCATGATGCTCTTCCCAGAATCCCAAGTGCTTCAGTAATGCTCCCAAGGACTCTAGTAAATAGCGCATATCTCAAGCATAGGACAGTCATGGAGTTAACTACACTACTTATGGACTTTTAATGTCAGACAGTGACTCCTGGCTACCCATAGCATTTTTGGGTCTGGGTGATTGATAGCTGGGATGTTATCACAGCCTGCTTTTTGACTAGTGAAATCTGACTTCTGAAAGGGTTTCAGTCTGTCCCCCATCTTACTTTCATCTAGGAGGTTGTACCATATCCCCATTTTGCAATTGGCTGGAGTTATGTTTTGTTTTGTTCTCTCCCCTTGAGTTATTCATGGAAACACAGAGCTGGCTGAGTATACCAGGTCATTAAATGTTTCCTAAAGTAGCTGCTGGATTTATTTGAATAGGGATTAGCAAGATTAAGAATGTTTTCCTTAAACGAATATAGCAGCCTACAATTTTCAAATGGTAATTTTTGTCCATTATATTGATTTGTAGTTAAAGGACTTTGATGTTTTACTATAGCACCATGAAAGTGGTAAGTATTGCTGCTATGAAAACCAACAGTTTTAGAATTTGGTTCAGGAGTGTGAGAGAACAGATGCCCAAATCCCATTGAAATTCAGTGAAAATTGGCCTCTCACCTCTTTAAGTTGCTTTGAAAAGCTCAGTTCTAGAGCTTCCAGAAGTAATTTTACCCACAATTAGTATTTCCTGGCAAATATTCTTCACACAAACAAACATTCTTCATAGCGAATATTCTTCATACAACTTCACATTTTGGTATTTTTTTGGGGAAAAAAAAACAGCTCAGAATGGGCATTTCTGATGCAGTGTTATTGATGTGGAAAAGTGTTTCATCCCCTTAGTTTTTCTGTGTTTGTCTTTATCTCTCTGAAGTCTTATGCCTCTTTTTAACTATCCGTGGTGCTTGCATCAAACAGTACACAAGGAAACCTCAGTCTAGTTTACCTTCCTGTCACCTCCATTCCACCTCTAGTTGCATCTGTTATTTTATTCTGAACCCTCCAAAAAAATAATTGCGTGCCAGCAATGCAAAGCGTTTTTAAAGAAGGCATTCAAGGTTGCTTTATCAAAGGGGGCCGTTTTTGGCCAGAGAGCTTGGCTAGCCAGGTTCCCCTGCACACAGAATGCACGTTGCTTCATCAGCCTTGTGCTCGGCCCGCTGCAGCTGGCGTAACTTTAGGGAGCAGTTGGTGTAGACTTCGTACACCTGAGGGCTTGCTCCAACAATTTCTAGCAGTCCTTCTGTGTCACTTAGAGAGATGGACACAGGTTATGTCTCTAAATCGCTTTTACATGAATCTAAGGAAGGCTAAAGATGTGTCACTCTCTTCTCCCTCTAATGCTTGTATGGAGCCCATCCAAGCGTTGGCCCCTATACAAGCCCACCATGCTTTGCTATTTACACCCATCCTTAAGGCTTTAATCATGCTTGGCATCGACTCTGTCAAGGATCAGTTTAGTGAACAAGCACTGACTGTGTGCGGTCCTTCCCTATACTTGCTGGCATACTAGTAAGCTAAACCCAGCTGCTAATACTTCATTTCTGCAATGCTATTATCTGCATGTTTGCAGAGAAGGCCTAAGCTGGGTCGTAAGAAAGGAAGGCTTAATTATTTGCAGCCCATCTCCTGTACAAGGTTATGCATGAAAACCAGTGGATTTTATTCTTGCTGCTGAAGGGAAAAGGATGGGGAAAAATGAAGTGCTTAGAAACCCTTTTCTTTCCTAATCATGCTATGTCTATCCAAATTATTTAGTCATTCTCTGTGCACACTAACTGGGAGAATAATAATAATAATATCTTAATGAAATACTGTACAGGGAAACTAATTAATAAGTGTTACAGTACTCTTTCTGCATGTTTGCTAAACTGCAGAGGAAACACTCAGGTCAGCGTGCTGATGGCAGGTGAGTAATGAGAGTTCAGCCTCCTCTCCATATATAACCCCTACCATTTTAGAATCAGTAAGGATAAAAAATAAAGCAATGGGTAAACATTTTCCCTCTGTCTCTTTGCATATATCTACTCATACACACAGAGACACCATAGCTAATATTTCTGTAAGAATACATTAAAAATATAACCCATACTGCCCCAAAAGTTACACTAAATTGCAGCACAGCAGAAATACCTTCAAAGGCTTTTTGATGGCTACTTCTCTGCCTTTGAACACCCCTTCAGCATTCAAGTCTGTGGAATAGGGGCATTTACAAGTTTGGCTTTGAGGTTAGGCCTGCATCTGGTGCGTGCTCTGTATCTTTTAGAATCTGTGTGATCACACATCACTGCACATCTCGTAAAATCAACTGCCGTGTTTATGTATTCATGGCACAACTCTGATCCCGATTCAGCTCCTTGTATCGACAAGGGATTGGCTTTGGGGTTTATTATCTACAACAACGTTCACAATTTGCCTAGTCTAGCCAAGAAAACAGTGAATAAGACCCCTAAGATTTAAGCCCTGGCTTACTTGCTTTAATATTAAAGAAACACTAGCAGTTTATTTTAGAGTAGGAATCTGAATGTCTTTGTCTAAAATTTCCTCTCCTTCCACTGATGTGCAGTGTGTTGCAAGCCATGTGATTGCCATTGCCTTATCCAAGGGGGGACTAGACTTCAGCAATGCTGCAAAAATGTAGGTTGTAATGCATTTTGAGAAAATTAATCTGAAAGTGAAAAAAGAAGCTTGTAAGATTCTTTGAGATATCTGCTGTTACATAAAAGGTCAGCGGTTATTGTTATTATTAGTCATTATTGTTGATATTGTGAAAATGCTTGCCTGGATTCAAAAAAGTTATTTTTTCTGCTGCTGTTCAATCCCATTTTGAAGGTTGAAGTCTTCATCCCTCTAACTCTGTGTTGATTAACTTTGAGTTTGCTAAGGAAGCAAGGCTAATTCAATCACACTGGATGATTTTCAGTCCAGGTAACCTCAATAGTTTTTAAATTCAATGGCTAATTTAACCAAATGTGACAGAAGGCCAAAGATGTCAAAGGCACAAACTTACTACAGGTTTCATGAAAGCGGGAAGGTGGATAGAAGAGAAAACATCCTGTTAATGTCCCCAGCCGAAGGAAAGGATACGGTGAGAGCATAAGTGCTGTTAGATGCTACAAAGTCCTCTTGGGTGCTCAGCCTCAAGTCACAGATCTGTAGGAAACCAGGTCTCCCTGGATCTTGTCTTGATGCAATTCTTTGTTATTCTCTCACAATAACAAAACCAAAAACCTCCTAAGCAAAGATTTTAATTGTAGATGACAATACAGCCTGTGCTGGCAAGTAAAGTTAAACTATGGTATTAGTCACAGCTCACCAGCCTAGGGGGTGTGGTATTGCTTTTCTTGAAAG
Organism: Apteryx mantelli; assembly: GCF_036417845.1. Lineage (NCBI taxonomy): Eukaryota > Metazoa > Chordata > Aves > Apterygiformes > Apterygidae > Apteryx > Apteryx mantelli. The sequence goes on from NC_089978.1 coordinate 96,022,234, forward strand.
TTGCCAAGTTTTCCTCTTGGTGGTACAGCTGTGCTGCTGTTTTCCTGTGCAGTGGTAGAGGTATTCTGAATACAGCTCATTATTTTATTATCATCTTCTTCACTCTTTCTTAACTATTTCTCAGTCCCCAACTCAAATCTCTTTCTTTTTGCTTTGCCCCTTCATCATCTGCTTTTTACCATTCTCTGCATGTGATTTATGTTCTTGGCATTTACATAAGCAATGTTGACTCTCATCTATGCCAAGTTCTTGTGCCTATGAAGAAGTATGTCTGCATCAAACTGCAGAAGGAAGTTTTACCCAAACAAACCAGATATTATCTGTAAAGCTCCTCTGGAAATTGGTTACCAATGCAGAGATTTCCCTTCTCTAAGGGAATGAAATTCAAAGTCCAAATCTATCTTCTTTTTTTGCCCTGCTGTTGATTTCAGTTCATGAAGGCCTTTTAATTCTACATGCTGGGAACTAATTGTGGGGCAGCCAATTTCATTTATCTCACCTTTCCACTTCTGAGGTGACTAGAATTGGCTGAAATGAAAACTAAAACCAAGAGGTTCAGCAAATATCCACTCGTATTTTATGACTGCATCACAGGCCTTCTTTTTTTTTTTGTATCTAGACATAATCTTTAAAATGTTGTGGCCTCAAAATTTGTAGTCACAGCACATTATAAATGAACAGGGGAGAATGTTTGTGGAAAATAAATCACAAATTCGTACCTGTGACTAACACCCATGTTTCATGACCACAAGTCTCCGTACAGTGTTTCTGTACTTCTAGGCAACCAGCTAAAATCCCTTTGATTCTAGGATTCTCCAAATAAGCTGCTCACACATAATTTAGACACCAACTATATCCACTGAAATTATTCACCAAATAATTTAGAAGAATGAATAAATTTGAGAAAATCATGACCTACTCATGGACAATTACCAAAGGAGGGGGAGGACCCAGAGAATTGATCAGATTCATTATTCACTGTCACTGAAAATTATTCACCTGGCTCCGCTCCCAAGCCTCAATATGTAAATCACGTCAGTCACAAATAGAAGGAGACTCATTTGCCAAACAAGCTGAGTGGTGGCAGTGGTGCTCAGCTAATGGCTTCGGTCCCATCACAGTTTTAGCGCTAAATCAGGACATCTACTGTTGCTGAGTGACACTAAATATCTACTTTTAGGCGATATCTAATCAGCTGAAGAACAGTTTCCAAATGAGCCACAGATAGCTCATGCGGCCACTGGTAATTTATCCCCTTCCCATTGCTATTGGCAATATGAAATACAGTCTCTTTGAGCTGGGGTTATCCAGCCATTATGGCACATAAAATATTGATGCAAATTAATGCAAAAAAGCTGAAGTTCTTGTAATTCTGGCTGGATAATAAAACTGGCCCTTCTTTTGAAGCCTAGCCGCTGGAGAGGAGCGGTGTGGCGGGCAGGTGGCTCGGGGACGAGGACCGCGGCGGGGATGGGGACTTGCAATCTGGGCCCGCGACACTAGATGGCAAAACAGCGTTAGTTATCGCAGCCGGGCCCGGGCTGCTGCTCCCCGGCACCTCGGGCTCCCCAGAGCCAGGTTTCCGCGGGTTCAGGCCCTCTGCGGGCAGGACACCCCCCGCGGCTGCCCCCAGCACCCTGCGGGCGGTGGGGCCGGTCGCCCCGCTCCGGGGACCCCGCTGCTCCGTCGCTCGCCCCAGCACCCTCCCGCCTGCAAATCACAGCGGCAAAGCGGAGATGCCGCCTTACAGACCGGGTGCAGCTCTTAAATAATGTACGGGAGGAGGCCACAAAGGCCCATATGGATGCATGGATGGGAATTTTTTCTCGCTGAACTAGCTGGCATTAATCATTGGCTTTGCAGTTGTGCTCAGGACTTGGAGATCCTGCGCAAGGCAAGCAGTGCTCGCTCCAAAGAGATTACCCAGCGAATGTGTGTAAAAACTTGTCTCGTCTCCTTATTGAATGGAAAGAGATTTACATTTAATAGTCCCACGGGGAAACACCTCTCCTTTCAATTTTATGTCAGTCTATGCATTGACTGTTTTACTACGTGAGAGAAGCTACCAGCTATGCAGTTAAGCTGCTAGGTGTTTTTATTAGGAGTCTGTTCTTCCCTTTCTTGTGTGCAGATAATACCTGTTTATGCTAAAAGGAGTTACAGAGGAAAAGGTGGAATCCCCAGCATTCACTTCTGGATCAAATAACCAAAATCTTCTAGGTCTAAGTCAAAGAAAATATTGATCTCTGGACAAGCCAATACGTTACCATTCTGTTCTTTGTATGGGAGTTATGGTTATGGTCATGCCAACAAATTCCTCTTCCTCACAGCTGGAACACTATAGTTTATCCTGTTTTAGGGACAGTCTCTGACCTCACACCACATCCAACTGTCGGACTTAAGGAATCAGTTTTAGCCGAAGACTGAAACTTTTACATATTCTTCTGAAGTCACTATCCACACTGCTCTGTCCTTTTAATAGTTGGGAACTCAGTGAACTAGGGGCAAGCAGCCACTCCTCCTCTCCCCTGAAGTAACCACAGCATGTATAAAGCTCTGGACTCTACTGGCCATGATATGGCTCCCTTGGACGTCCCCTTCCTTGGGACCAGGTGAGCCCATGGCCCAAATAGCCCCATCCCTTACTGCTGAAAGAGCAACTTCCAAAAGACAGATTTCACTCGGAAAGTACTGCAGAGGCTTTACGCTGTGTCCCTGTTTTTTTTTTTCCTCTCCAACCTCATGATATTAAATCATTCTTATTCTCCCCTTCCTTCTATGAGGTGTTGGTCAGACAGTCGCCAAACGACCTTCCCCTAGGAAGCTGAACATAACTGTTCATCAAATGATGGGGCCAGATCGATTCCCAAACTTTGCATTTGGGGATAAAAAGGCAGCTGTAAGCCTGACTGGGCAATGCACATACAGCAACCTAAGGCTACTTTCTCCTCAGAGTAGAAAGAAGCCTTGACAGTTGCCGAGTCCAGATTATTTCTGCCTTTAGGACAGGAGAGGACTAATAAGGAAAAATTCTGCTTTCTGCTCGTGTGGGCTTTTAGAAAGTAAGATGTATTACACCTACGCTTGGCTATTTGAATAACACTGTTTCACTCCGTATAAAACAACTTATAATACAAATGAAAAAATAGCCATGGATCATGAAACAAGTGGGAATGGATAATCAATTTTTATCGCTAATATTGTGGGTAAGACCAATAACTCTGAATGAGTTATGAAAGTCTTTCTCTGCTCTGAGCAGATGTGTCAGTGTGTCTAATCACCTTTTCAAGCAGTCTCATTTTAGCCCAGTCAAATAACAGAAGAAATGTGGAGTAAAACATTTTAAAACAAAACAAACATTTTTTCATTGTCTATCATATTTCTATTTAAAACTCAGGAATGTGAAATTCACACAGGTGGGCTGGCTGTGGGAGGCACAATAACGATGGCATACGAAAGTCTTTCAGCTTCACTAACACGGGTTCAAATCAAGCTTAAATAAGTGACAAGCGAAATGGGGCTATTGATTTCAATCTAGTCCCATTTGGCTACAGCAAAAGCTCCACACAACAGTGCTTTAGCGCTTAAAGGGACACTGTCAGCTAAAAGATAACGCTTCTGTCGGAAAACATTTCAAGTGTTATTTATACCAATTAAGATTAGTAGATTGGCTGAGATTACTAGAGCTGAAAGACATTAAAGAGCAGATTTATCTCCCCCCATTTTGGGAGGTATGTTTACTTTGCACATTGGGCAATGTTTTCTGCCAGACGTGTACCCCTGCTTTTCCTTTCCAGTTACACACTGGAGCACACGTGAAGCACGTATGCAGGTCCGGTTGGGAAAACTGTTTTCTTTGAAATTGGTCTGTCAAAGAAAAAATTTTACATGGAATCAAAAATCCTCTGATAATTAAGTAAGGTTCTGACAGGAACCAACCTGCCAGGCAAGTGTTGAAGTCTACCTGATTTTCCTTTCTACTCGTACGTCCATCTGTGCAGCAGCCCAGCTGGAAAACTGCTGAGGAGTTTTGGCTGCCACGCCTGGGGTAACTTGTGGTAAGGACTGGTGTTAGAGTGGCCTCCAGTCACATTATGTGGAGCAGGTTCATTGCTGGGAGAGTTGTAATGCAGGCGCTGGCAAATCCGGACCTAGAAAGAGAATTCTGTGTGGGAAGAGATGATTTTTCCCTCTCTCGCTCTGCACCTGAGTAATTTTGTGTCATTCAGACTACTGCTATGGTCAAAGCTTGGTCATGCAGTAGTGAAAGAACTGGTCATGAACCAAAGTTCATGACGGTTATGGATAGATTTCATGAGACAGTGGGAAAGAAGCAGACAGTGCTTTATGTTGAAGGAAATACAACTATTAGACTGTACAATTTACCAGGAGGCCTCACAGTCAGGTTTACTGCCTGAAACGCTTCATAACTTCATGCTGAAAAACAACTAGATATCAAATGGAGAGAGGGTGCATCGACAGCATGTGATGGAGTGGTGCAGAGACTCCTGAGCTAATTCTAGATAAACTGGCACCTCCATGCAATGTAGTAAAACACCATGCAGGGATATTAGCTTGCATCTGGAAAGGAGTCAAGCTGTGCTAGCCCAGAAGCCCACACCATCCTTTCACCTTGGGCAAAGTTCTAGACTGATGCAGCTATGCTGTTTCTGATCCCGAAGAGATGTGCCAAGTCCAACTTTAGAGTCTCAGAGTCTGACAGACCTGCTCCTGCAAGAAGGCCCAACAGACAGTTGAAAAAAATGAGGTTGCCAACATTTTATCCCCTGACAGTCATGAATAAATGACAAATTAGCCCTTGCCTTGCCCAAGAGGTAGCATGGTTAGAGCTCTAAGTCTGGAATGCTCACAACTTCATCACAAACTTGCAAGATTAGATCTTAAGGATCCTATTTCAAAAGAGCCCAGCATCCACCATTAGGGCTTGATTTTTAAACAAACTCAGTGCTCTTCTGGGTATGTAAGTCAGGTCCAAAGGGCTCATGACTGAGAGAACTCTATTTAAAGCTTGGTCTTCACTGTGACTGCTTAACTCCTGAATCTCTGGTCCAAAGTGACCTGCTCTGGGCTGTGGCAGGAGTCAGAGCCAGGGTTAAAATGCAAAAGTTTCTTGCTCTCACGCTGCTCTTTTATCCTTCTGATCCCAGCTCCCCTTGTGCAATTCGCCTGCTGCTATTTAAAGACGCAGCAGGGCTCAGTGAAAGGCTCTGTGGCTGCCCTCTCAGTTTCCTTACATTGGTGGATTTGTGTCAGAAGTTCAGCATTGCTAAATGTCACTTTGAGTGATTTTGTAGTTCTAGGTTAATAAACTGCTTAGTGTCATAGAGGAGCTGAACCGTGCATTGCTCTAGTTGCTACGGTGAACACTTTTTCTTAACCGTGTATGTAAAATATGCAGTTCAGAACCATTTTCAGTAGTCCTACCTTTCCAGATTCACGTTTTTAATTAAAAAACAACATTTTCTTTCTTCTGTTTCTAAATAGGCACGTCTCTTCCAAGCAGTGGTGTTTAAATCTCACTGACCCGTGACTCCTCTGTGACTGGAACATCTCAAGACCTCTTAGCTGCAAAGTTCTGCTCTTGATGCAAAGAAGAAAATATCAGAGAACAGTGAAAGAGCATAACTTACATCAACCAAGTCCTCTGTGCAATTATCTTTTATTAAATTACAGGGAAAAAAGTCATCAATTTAGAGTCTCTTCATAATGACCCAGATTCAGTATTGTCTAAAGATTATTTTCATCCTCAATTTAGTGAGGCTGTTCCTCAGTTTAGGGGTGGGAATGGAGCAAAACCCCACTGACACTGGAAGAACAAGGGTCAGTATAAGAAGTTCACTGGTAGGATTGTCTCTGATGTAGTACAAACACACACGTAAGAAGGTTGGATTTCTGATGCTTTTCTGAAAATGACTTTAAATCACACACAATTGTATGCTTTATATATATATATATACACATACATGCATACATACATATATATGTGTGTGTATATATATATATATCCCAGTACATATCCCAGTAGTTTCCTAGATACTGTGGGAAGTCAAATACCTAGTTATGGAAAAGGTCCCCTTTGGTACCTTAGATTGCTGAACACTGTATGTGCCTCCTTTGAAACCAGAATTTACTACAGTTTGAGGCAAGGAGCATAGTTTAGAGTTTTTTAGTGACTTTCACAGTTGTTGAGAAATAACCCACTCACAAAAAGAACAGGAAGACTACTGGTTTACCTTTCAGTAAATGTACTTTTGCTTGGAACCTTAAAAGGAACCAGCTTTTGTTTTGAATCCCATTCAGCTTTTCACCCCATAGTACTAGCAGGAGTCTGACAGAACGTTTCTGTCTGCTCCCATTTCTTCCTGTAGGCACCGTGTTATATATCCCTCACTAGCCTGACCACAGCTTTCAGAAACATTCAATAAATCAACAGTTAAAAGGGAAGACTAGACATGGGGAGCAGGTGCTTATTATCTGTGCATCTCTGGAGAAGAATAACGCACAGTGTATTTCCATGCCCATTTGAAATGGAATATGACCATGACCCTGCAAGTGGCTCTGCTTGAATTGTTCCTGGCATCATGTTTTACCCCTAATATTTTCATTGTCTGCCTCCATCAGTTTTACCTCCCACTGTAGCATTAATTTTGTATGTGAATATGGAGGCTGCGCTTTAAATAATACAGCATATGCTTTTTATTTGCCATGTAAAATAATATTTTTTTGGCTGATTTATGTTCCACCTGGACAAAATTATTTTTTATGATGGGTTTATTTCATTTGTTCCCACATCCCCAAATGGGGGAAAATGAAGAAATCTTGTAAACCACCAATAATGATGGACAAAGAAATCTGTGTTGAAATACAAATTTACTGCAAAAACAGATTCTCTCCAAGCATACAAATGAAAAAGTGCTGTTGCAATAATTTTAAGCTAACGAATGCATGGTGGACTGGAAAGAGTAGTCTTCAGGCTCTTGCAGCACCCCTTACAGAATGCTGGGAGTATATGAGAAATTCACTGGCAGCTATGAGCTATTGCAGCAGAACAAAATTATACATATGGCTGGAGCATGGTTTTAGTTTAGCTCTTTTCAGAACTTCATCAAGAAACAATGCCAGGACAAAAGCCTGTGGTCTTTAGGATTGCAGATTTGCCACAAAACTTTACAGGCTAAACTGCCAAATCCACTTCATTTCCAGTTTTCACAGGGGTCTTGAAAAAATATGTTACTTGCCATTGAAACAAGTTACTTCTCCTGGCAGTAGTTTCAAAGAGCTAATCTGGGGATTAATAACAAAAAATTCACATGATGTATCTTGTTTTGTGTTTTATATCCCTGGAATAGACTGGCAGTATTTTTATGTCAATCTATCATCTACAGAAATACCCATGTCAACAGATTTGTTAAAGAAAATATGCCATATGTAATGCTTAGCACAACTTAGCTCTGATTCTGACTTCCAACTTCAGATGCTTTTTGTAAAGCAACTAAATATTAATCATACAAATCTGTAATAGCCATAGCAGCCAGAAAGTTCTGGTTCTATTTCTGGTTGTAAAAGTCTTCCTTAACCACACAACATCCTCCAACTAAAACCACATTATAATAGGAATATATATTATGAGGACACATAAGTCCTCCATGTCAGCTCTGAATTGCAGATCTGGGACAAAGAAGAGATTCCTTAAGAGCAGCTTACCTTTTAATACTGAATGGAACAAGAAGAGACAGGACTTTTACAGGAAAATCTTGTTGCTTCTAGACCCATCCCATAACTCCCCATTAGATGCTAAAAATCCAAGCTGATGTCCTCCCCCTTGGCATCTTATGGCAGTGGCTAGAAGATTTGTTGCTGTGAAGACCTCTTCCTCCCCAAGCAAAGCTCTGCTCCAACCCCTCGTCCTGCCACGTCCCTAATTCTTGCCTCACCAGCTAGCACAGAAAGCTTCAGTGAATCTGGGCCACCTTTATTCTCCTGCATCTTTCTGAGCACTGAGGAGAATGTAAAATTTATCGACAGCAAGCTAAGCATTGAAAAAAATCAAGTCACTGGTTTAAAATGAGGAAATACAAGCTGTAGGGTGGGTGTGTATTGTATTTGTTTCACCATTGTCCCAGGGCTGGGCCGTTCAAATTAAAACAGATCTCACATTCTTCCACAAACTTCTCAGGATTAAGGCAGCTCCTGCAGGAATCATAAACCTGCAGATGTGGAGCAAAAGGAAAACAGTATAATAAAGCTACAGTAGATGGTGCTAGACAGGTACAAAAGACACTAGCTAGTCATTTGAGGATACCTGCAAGATTTACCCCTAAGCTAAGCGGTTTAGAAAATGTGCAATTTAGATTTTTCAGTTCAGGAGGGAGATTCAGATAAAAACAGTTGAGCTGGTGAGATTATTAAATAGAGAACCCTATGCTGAGACAATGTGCACATTGTGACATGCATTGACAAAAGGAAATAGGGAAATGGCATCCCCCTGCTGCACCCACGCAGCTACACTGAAGTTGAGGTGCTGAGTGGAAATGGGAGGAAAGGGGGCATGGAGAGGGCAGGCCATCATTCAGCACTTTTCCTCAGTGCTGGACCTGCCACCTTTATTGTATGCTGGAACTGGGATGACAAAAACAACGGAAATTCTGGAGGTTATCATCAGAGCAGGAAGTGCAGCTCTGTATTTCCTAATGTCTCTCCTAATGTCACAGAGAGATGGTATTGTGTATTTAATTTTATCAGGCAGAAGAACGCTGATGTATGCTGTGTTCGGTTCATCACTTCAGCATAGATTTACTCAGTATTTCAGAATGCGTGCTGCCTCTCCAACAGAGATTAAAGGCTCTCCTCAGAGCCCCAGGTATTACACTCAAATGTATAAATCAGGGATTAATATATAATATTTGTCCATAAAAATACATCATTGTGGCATTCGTTTGGATATGTGCATATTAAATACCGTTATAGAAATTCACGGGTTTATGGAGGATTATTTTGTTATGCCAGTAAAGTCCCTTGCTGTCTTAAACATGTATCTTTTCCGTCAGAGCATGGACACAGCTGCAAAGAGAAACGGGCAGATTTTGTTAACGTTGTTCATGACCCTGCATGTGTTTCATTGTGCTTTCATCTATGGCCATTACACAAAGGCATGCTATATTCCACCTTGGCAAGAAGGATATTAGAAGGATATTGTGGGAAATGTTACTGGAAAGGCGTGATAGCCTTTGAGTGGTGATAACTGTCCCACTGGCTGGCCTGCGAGCTTGGCGCTGTGCTGCCATGCCATGTCTGTGCAGCGCTGTGTCGGAAATCCTGCTCTGAGGCTAACTTTGGGCTCTCACCAGCATTGGCCAAGCAGGACAGGGATCACAGTGGAGATGACACTGTGAGCCTCTAAAGAAGAAAATTGCATGATGTATCACCACTCACGAGCACTCGCTAGAGAGATGTTTAGAGTGAGATTACAGTCGCGGAGGAGACTCTCATGCCTCTCGGTCACAGGGTTACTACGATGATGCGGTTGCAGTTTGCATGAGGGAGGTAGGAGGGATTTAAATGATGGCCGGAAAGAAACGCTGGATCAAACTTCCACAGACCCCGCTCAGATTAACCCAGATTCCTGAGTCCCCAGCTTTGAGGGACCTGAAACCAGTCAAATTCATTCTTTTCTCTTAAACAGAAAAGGAAAAATGGGAGGGAGAAGGCGCTGTTAAAGTTTACACTTCAGCCAAGAGCTTGGAAGGGGCATTTTAGACTGAAGAAAAACAAAGCTCCCCAAAATAAGAGTTTGCGTAGCCTGAAGGGTTTGATCCTACTCATGCCAATTTGATATAAGCATGGCCATGTGGATTTCTCTTCATCTGCTGATTTGCAGCGAGGCAAGGGAGAGAAAAGCATACTCACTATTGCAGTTTTCTCTCCTTCATCCTCTTCATATTCAAAGTTTTATTTTCTTGTAAATTCCTATTATTAACACAGGAGAAAAAAAAAAGGCCCTCGGATCCCCGGTGCATCCTTGGAGTGGTCGCAGCCTCATCGTAGATGACTAGACAACTGCTACGATGCCACATAATGAGGAGCATACATGCTGCACCAGGAGATACTAATGAGGGAGCTACAGCCCCCTTAGCCCTCTCCAGTAAATCCGTGTCTGCAGCCCATGTTTTATTTAACAGGCTTATTATGGCAGTGCTAAGGAGCCATTTGAAAAGGATCACCATTGTCCTGGGCACTGCTCATCACAGTGCCTACTTTGACGAGCGTACAATGCAAATCGATGAGTCTGGCAACAGGAGGGGGAAAGGGATGTAATGTAGAAGTAGTGTGAACAAAGCAACATGGGCATTTATCATCTCAGTTCCATCTGGGGAATTTTCAGCCTGTTTTGGCCTACTAGTGCTAGCTAGGTGCTATGTAGGATGGATTCTGGGCCCTGATAATAGACAGTGAGTGGCTCTAACAGATTGAAGCTGAACTTGAGATGATTTCAAGGAATGCTTCTGAGGTAGCGAGGATTTGGCAGGCCTGGGGAGTCTGGGGAGGAACCTGCAGAGCCCAGTGGCTCAGAGGTTTTAGTGGGAACCACATGAAATGGCCTTCCCCCCTGCTTAATACCCTGTTCTCTGCTCCTGCTCTCAGCCGAGCTCCCACTTGAGCCCCGCTGCTGCTTTTCCCCTTGCACACACAGAGCTGCTCCTCTCTGCGGAGATGCGACATCACAGAGTCCTTGCTATGCTGCTTCTAGCAGCATGCAGTCTCACTCAGATTTGCGTGTTTGCCGGAAAGAAAAAGGGGATTTACGATAGCTGCTCCCTTCTCCAAATGTCCTCTTCCTGACCCCTTTGCACTCCTTCCTAGAAATTTCCATTAGGTTTGGAGAATCATCTCATTCACAGAGGAGGAAACAGAAATGGGAATGAAAGATAGTTAAGTGAAAGATAGACAAGACGTAAGTAAATCTTTGCAAAAGTTATACCACAGATTGCAGCAGGACTAAGACAAATTGGTCTGCATTTCTTTAACATGCTAGATTTCTACTTGCCCTCGTCATTAGACTGTTAGGCTACAAGTGCTGATTATATGAAATTCATTAAAAGACATAATTTATAATGATAATTCTCCATATTTTCCTTTTGAATTAGAAATCATGGGTTTCCTTGGTTCAGACCTTAGTACAACTGGACTGAGTTCTGGAAAGAAAAAGGATGAGAGAGAAGTGTTAAATGCATGCATCTGTACTGCCACCCAAAATGATGAAAGTGTTTCACAAGTTGGAACAAAAATGTATGTCAGATAGGAACAGAATGAAACCACTTGCAGTTTTCTGTGCCGAACTATAATCTACCATGTAACATTTACAACTAATTACAAAAGAAAGTGAAACTCCCCAGAGATAGTGCTCTTACAAGGCCGACTCAGATGGTGTTCCCAGGCTTCAAAATGTAACACTAAATATTTGCACATATTTATCACTTTTCGCCCACACCAGATCTCATCTTATTTTGCAAACACTGTGCAGCAGAACAACTTCTGAACTGCCGAAGTGTAGCCATTGCTGATCTGGAATGTGCCAGTAGCACCTATTTTGTGCCAGCATGCCTACTGGGAAAACTGTTAACAAAGATGGTTTGTTATTCAGTTGCCACTGAAGAGAGAATTTAAGCCTTGTATATCGTACTGAAATTCAAGCAGCTTGCCAGAATTGTCAGTCTCTTCTAGAAAAATACTGTATAACTGCTAATGTCACTAGAGGAGGCAGGCCATCAGCAGCATTGTTCCTACAGCTAGCCTCAGTACTTCAGTGCTACTGTGGTTAACTACTGATTTAGGGATAAGCTAACTTGTTAATATTGGCAACAGCTCAGTAACAACTAAATAGTAATAGTGATAGTTCATCCCCATTACTCTTAGGAAGTCAGCCACAGAAGGCAAGCCCTTGTCCAGAAAGGGCTAAACACCATCAACTCTCAGTACTTCAGGGCAAATTAAAGGCCTTTAACTAATACAGTAACTTATATCTGATTCCTCTTTTCCTAAATGGTGATATCAACCTATTCAAATTGAATGGCATTTTAATTCCCACATTGCTGGGCTTGTATGTCAGGCACACTCCTTCCATTCGAGGTGCTTGGTAAAGACTACCTTTGCATGTGGTCATTTTGGTTTCCTTATCCAGGATCCTGTGCTGGGCAAAGGTAACAGCTCACACGTTCTTGGATTGTCAGATATTGAATGTGCAAGCTTCCTCATTGCTCGGGACGCACGATAAGGGATTTCCAGATTATTCCCATTCCAGGCACTGTACGACCATGATAATCGGATCACTCTAAAAAAGAAATATTTTAAACAAATGCCACTTACATATTAAACTTCCTGCCGCAAATGAGATCATCTTTTCTTAACAGGAGGGAAAAAGAGAAGTGCCGTTTCTTTTTCTCCATTGTATACAACCTTCATAATTACATAACGCTGAAGAGAGAGAATATGTGCTCCTTTATTTCATTCTAACCAAGGAGCAATCATCAAACCTATTCAGGCTTGTGTTAATGATATACATTATACGTACAAGTGACATTTACACTGCATATCAAAACTGATCAGAACATAAGGAAGTTAAAAAAAAAAGAACGCTGATTGCCTTATGTTGTGAAGTTCGACTTCAGTATGATCTATCTCAGCCTAATGGATTAGACACATGTCTGCACAGGCTAAAGCACTATATTAAAATGAGGTAACATTTACCATCAAAGGTGGAAGCAGACTGAGTGAGGTTGTACATCTGGGAGACAGGGCAGGTGGTGGTGAAAATGGTTGTACAAAGTTCAGGTCATACTTTTCACAGTGTGACTGAACAGAAGACAGTGCCCTCTCATTTGATGCTTTTGGTACAACCAAATATTTTCCCAGTTTTGAAAAATCTTTGACACTTACTGGCAATTTCAAGCTGTATGTGTTGTCTCTCTCAACTTTTTCTTCCTACCCAGTCAGTATGTACTAACCACAGGCAAATTCTTTGATTTTAATTTGTTCAAACTTTTTGTTTTAATTTGGACAGGAAAGTTTTGCAATAAACTACCTTCTCTGTTCCTAGAGATTTATCTCCTTTTCCAATTTATTGAATGTTCACCACACACTGTATTTCAGTTAAAGGCAGCGAAACTGTTAATAGTGTACTAATGATGTATTGTGTCTATATAGAGATGCAAGAATATGTTTTGGCCAATTTTCAAGCCTGATGAACTTTTCTTTTTTTGTGTAATGAATTATCTGTGAGCAGATCATGATTTTACACAAGTCTGTATTACTTGCAATTGTTTAACCACAAGCTTTTGCAGTTTCTGTGTTGCTTGCAAAGGGTACTTGGCTGTGATTTGAACGGTTACTATTTGGAGCTCATTTTTTACAACGTTGATTTGTCACGTAATTCACATGGAATTAATCTTCTCCCTTCAGGCTAGGGACTGGGGGGAAGAGCTGATGACTGAAGCAACCGGAGAGTAACTAGAATAGGAGAGGCTGTGGGGAAATGGAGGCACTGACCTCTATTACTATTTTGTGAGCATCTGCATTGTAGTAGGAACCAAGCACCCCGGCCAGGAGCCCTGTTTTACTGGGCCCTGCTGCAATGGATTTTCTATTCCAAGCAGACACTAGCAGAAACACAAGAGTATAGCAGCCAATAAAGTGCATTGTGTGAAATTAAGAATGTGGGTGGACTGCAGCTGTTCAGGCTGATCCATTTTAACTTTTCAAATATTTGCTAATTCTCCAGTCTTTCTGTCTCCCACTCCACTGCACGCGGAAATATATACTTGTATGATTACACGTATGTAGGGCTGCTTGTCATTCTACCCTCTGCTTGCAGTGGCCACTGCGATTTGACTTTTCCAGCGACTTAATGGGTTGATCCTTTCAGAGGAATTAGGCTTGTACCCCTCTCCACAACACTAAGCTCCCCAGTCGCACAAACAGTGTGGCTCTGGGGTTTTATCTGTTCCCCCCAAATCCTCCGAACAAAGGCTACAGGGCCCACGCTAACGTCCAACACATCCCTTCGTTCATCAGAGGGCCGCTGTTTTCTTCGGCCGCTGTTTTCTTCGGCTCGTCTGAGGGTTATTCGGGGCCTGTAATCTTCATAAAGATATGGGGGGTTTTTCTTCCCCAGGATGTAATGTTTCTTTGCAGCCGACAGAGCACTTATTGTTGAGGCTGCGCCGGCGCCAAAAGCTGTGCTGTATTTTTGTCCATCGGTTGGGAAAGGAAATTGTCCTCGTTAAGCCTGGCAGCCGCTCGGGGAAGGGAGAGCCGGGCGCGGCAGCTGGGCGGCGGGTACTCCCGGCCGTGAGGCGAGGCACACGGCTTCCTCAGGGCGGCGGGCAGTGAGGCCGCGCCGACCGCGCCGCCCCTCCACGGGCTCGGCGGCGGGGGGGAGCGGGCCGCCCGGCCCCGCCCCTGCCTGTGGTTGATCCGTTGCCACGGTAACGCGCTCAACACTATTCTCTCCCGCGCGCCGCTCTCCACCCCCCCCCCCGCCGCCGGCAACCGCTCTGCCCCACGTGACCCACGCCCGCTCTTCCAGCTTGTTACCAGGGTCGCCCGAGCCGGCGAAGAGAGACTGCGGAGGGGGGGCCGCTGCTGATTGGCTGCTGTTAAGCCTCGCTGATTGGCACGCAGCGGCGGCGTCGGGCCAGTGGGGCGCCCGCCGATTGGCTGGGCCCGGAGGTGAGGCTGTGGGGTGATGCCGGCGGCCGCTACCGCCCCGCGCTCGCTGCCAGGCGGCTCGCGCGGCCCTGGCCGCCGCACAAAGGCCGCCCGCAGGGCGCGCGCGCCCCCCGCCCCCTCCCCCCGGGCCGGCACCGTGGGGCGAGGCGGGGGAGGGGAGCGGGGCCCCGGGAGCCGCGGCTCCTTGGCTGCCTCGTCAGCCGGCCGGGCGGCTCGGGGCGGCCCTGGCCCCCCGCGCCGGCCGTGTGTCCCCGCTCCAGCCACCGTCGGGCCGCGCGGAGTGGGGACAGCGCGGCGCGCGGGTGGCCGCGGTATCACCTTCCGGCCGGGCGGTGCGGCCCATCACGCGCGCCGCGCGCGCGGCAGCCAATGGGCGACCGCGGAGAACGGGGGCAGCACGCGGGGCCCGCGTGTCCCCGCTGCCGCCTGCCCTGTCAGTCAGGCGGGCCCGCTGCCTCCCGCTCCCCCCCCCCGGCTGGCCGTGGCCCCGCCCCGGCAACGGCC
This sequence comes from Apteryx mantelli, assembly GCF_036417845.1. Classification (NCBI taxonomy): domain Eukaryota; kingdom Metazoa; phylum Chordata; class Aves; order Apterygiformes; family Apterygidae; genus Apteryx; species Apteryx mantelli. Next base: position 96,037,483 of record NC_089978.1, read on the forward strand.
TCGCGCCGGCGAGCGTCCCCGCGTCGCTGTCTAGCGGCGACGGGGGAGACGGGCCGCGCAGCCCCGCGGCCACCACCCGAGCGCCGCTTCTGGCGGCGGGGAGGCGTGCGGGGGGGCTGGGAGCAGCCCCCCGCGCCTGTAGCGCTGTGAGGGCGGCGGCGAGCGTGGCCGCCCCGGGTGAACAAAGCATTCCTCATCGCCGGCGTGCCCCACGCGAGCTGGGGGTTTGCCGCGGATTGGTCTCCCCGTCCGGGGCTGTGAGGGAGGAATTTAAACATGGCTGGGGAGAGGCTGGAGGTGGATTCGTAGCACCGCAGACTGCTGCTCTCTGGGCAGGGTGGCGGGGAGGCAGCCTCCTGCCGCTGGGCGAGGGACTGCCGCCGCAAACCGCGCAGGGCGTCCTTTCTCTCCGAGTGACGGACGGGTCTGCTCGTCGCTGAGACGGGGAAAATAGTCCTTTTTGTATGTCCCACTCCCACCGGGGACCGAGCCCAGCATTGCGGCCGCTAACGTCCGCGCAGCCGGGATGCTCCGGGCACTTTCTAGCGCTGCCGGCTCACGCTCGGCGGCGGGTCGCGTCGGGGCTGCGGTGGCTCCTCTCGGAGCGGCGGGCGGGCTGTGCTGCCGCTCGGCACGGCTCCAGCCGCGGTGCCCTCCCCCAGCGAGAGGCGGAGCCGCCGCCCGCGTCGCCGCGGAGCTACGCGCGGTCAGCGCTGGCCGCCTTTATCGTGACTCGCTGCGCGGGGGCTGGCGCTGGGGAACACCTTATTTTAAGATACGCGCTATAAATACCGCACCTGGGATGGGAGCGGAGCTACGGGCTGCAGCGGGCGGCGCGGGCTCCCGGCGAGGCGGACGGCGGCAGCAGCAGCACCGGGGGCGGTGAGCGGCTCCGGACCACGGTGGGTGCCTCGGCCCCGCGCCTCCCCGCTGCGGCGGCGGATGGTGGAGCGGCTGCGCCGGTCTCGCTTCAGCCGAGCCGCGCTGACTTGCAGCCGCTTGAACTTTAATTTGGCAGCGGGGCTCCCTTCCCGTTCGCCGGGCCCCCCTGCCCCGCAGTGAGCACCGGTGTGCGGCGGGCCTGAAGGGAGCCGCTTTTTTGCGTTAGCTCGTCTCGTTTTGGAGCGAGGGGAGCGGAAAGCCCCGGCCACCAGCGCCTTCACGGGGCGCCCTGGCAGGCCCTCGGCGCGGGGGAGAGGGGGAGGAGGAGGAGGCGGGAGGCTTGCGGGGGGGAGGCGGAAGGGCGAAGAGAGACGACGGGGAGGGGAAGCCTAAAAAAGGAGATGGGGTTGATAATAAAGCCGGTGATGGGGGGAGGAGAAGAGTGCGCCTCCGGGAGAGCGGTTTCGGGAGGAGACGAAAAGGCGAAATAGAGAGATGAGCTTCTGCAGCTCTTAATCTAAGCGTGTTACGCACTCGCATTTCAGCAGGACTCTCCCTGGGCGTCGCAAGCAGCTGCCGAGCCGAGCCCGCGGCGGAGGGCAGCTGGTGGCGCCGGTGACTCTAGCGAGGAGGAGGAGGAGAAGGCCCTGGGCAGGGGCGCTGCTGGAAGGGTTGGCCGCCCGCCCTCGCCGCGCAGCCGGCGCCGCTCGCGGAGCCCCGCCGCCGCCGTCCCCGCCGCCTGGCAGCGCCGCCCGCGCCCGCCGGCATGATGCAGATCTGCGACTCGTACAGCCAGAAGTACTCCCTCTTCAACGCCATGAACCGCTTCATCGGCGCCGTCAACAACATGGACCAGACGGTGATGGTGCCCAGCCTGCTGCGCGACGTGCCGCTGCTGCTGGAGGAGCTGGACGCGGCGGGCGGCGTGTGCCCCGAGCGGGACGCCGCGCTGTCCCCGGCCAGCGCCGGCGCCTACTTCTCCCGCAGGGACATGTACAGCCACTACATGCTGCTCAAGTCCATCCGCAACGACATCGAGTGGGGCGTGGTGCAGCCGCCGGCGGGCGAGGAGGCCGGCCGCAAGAAGGACAAGCTGAGCGGCGGCCCCGCCGCGGACATTAGCCGCGGCCTCGCCGAGGACGGCGAGGCGGAGGAGGACCTGGAGAAGCAGTTCCACTACCACCTCAGCGGACTCCACACGGTGCTCTCCAAGCTCACCCGCAAGGCCAACGTGCTCACCAACCGATACAAGCAGGAGATCGGTTTCAGCAGCTGGGGCCAGTGAGCGCGGGCCGCGCCGCGCCGCCGCCGGCACCGCGGCGGGCGGGGAGGTGAAGATGGCGGGGGGCGAGCGCGGCCGCGGGGGGAGGGACGCGGGGAGGGCAGCGTGGCGGTGGCGGTTGGGGGCGTTGGGCGGCGCGTGAGGGCGAGGCGGCGGCGGCGCCCGGGGCCGGAGCCGGGACCTGGCGGCAGCAGCGGCGGCGGCAGCGGGGTTCCCCCCGCGGGCGGCGGCCGGCGGCGCTTTCCTGTTTTGCACTACTTTTATAACGATGATACGCGCGTGTGTACATGAAGCATAAGGTCTCCTCGCATGCTCTTACAACTGCAGTTATTTTTACCAACGCACAAACAGGGATGTAAATTAATCGATACTAGCTAGCTGGTTTTTTTTTTTTTTTTTTTTTTTGTACAGTCTGGGGTGAGCAGTTACTGCTCCTCTCTAAATGGGGAGGCTGAACTTGTACGTGTATGAGCCGGTTGTGCAGCTGGCCAGTATGAGGCTGAAAATAAGCCAATGAAAATAACAAAACTGGTATAAAAGTACTTACATTACCCGGGACAGAGCCCAGTGGATTTGTGAACATGCCTGTGTCACTGGAAGGATGAAGGGTTCCCTGGTTGTACATGTATGGGAGGTTATTTAAAACTTTTTTTATTCAGATGTAGAGTATATTCTAAAATAAATGCGAATGTATTAACTAAAAATGACTTAACCTTTTTGGTATGATTTATGTTTCTTTAATTAAATAATATTTTTAACATCTGAAATACATCTGTTGTTCTAAATTATTTCCAGCACTGCCTTACTAGATACTGGATAACTCTATGTAATAGAGGGGTTTTTTTCAGAGAGAGCAATTAGGTAGTGAAGATAATCAGCGTATAAATGACTATATTTAATATACCATACAGTACCCGATTTTTGGTAAACTATTTCAAACCAAGTAGTTCTGCTGCTCTGTATATATATTAGCATAAAGGTCAGTGCCTCTTTAACAAAATCTGAGAAGACCAGAGTCATGGTTACTTTGCAGATAGTGATTCAAGAAGGTTGGAGAACAGCCTAGGAATGACTCTGCTTTTCAGGAGATATCTTAATGTTTTGGGGGGAGCTCCTTTTTTTTTTTCTTCATCAAAATAGGTCTGGGACCCTTGCCTCCTCCACTGCTTACATGACCTTCTCTTCTCTGTAATCCTCCTTGGTTAGTAGGAATTAACTGGTTTTACATTATCCAAATCGTACTGATTTTATTCTCTGTGCATTTTTTTCATTTGTTGAAGTACCATGCCTCAGAATTGGCTCTCTGTATCATCTGTGTTGTTTCGCATACTGTAAAGGCTTGACCTTGAGTAAGTTCTAATATTAAAAGTGTACTTAATGATTACAATGAAGTATGTGCATATCACAAGAGCATAACCATCTAATAAATACGTACTTAATCCTTGTGTAAAATAGTTTTTTCTCAGGCACTGAAATTCTAAGTTTGTAGACATTGTATACTAAAATTTCACTTTGTACTATGTCCCCCAAATTTAGGGATTGGGGGGATTTTTTCCTTTGAAAGTGCAAAAGAATTGTTTTTCCTCTCAGCTTTAAGGATTTTTTGCTTAAATTTAAGTATTCCCTAGCATTTTTTCAGCCCAACTGTTAGAACATTGCAGTAAAGCACAAACACTCCAGGCATCGTACTATTTGGTAGATTTGTGTGTAGTTGCGTTGAAACAAATGATCAGCCTACATGTATGTTTGAATATATATTTTAGAAGGTTTTCCCTTCTAAGGGAAGAGGAATTTTATAAGACTGGGTGATTTTTATCTTAACAATGACTGTTCATTTCATAATGTTTTTTCCCCCTCCCCCTCCCTCCCAGGAAGATGCCAGGAAAAAAGTCAGGAACAATGAGAGGGATTACCGTGGTTTCCTGACATGTCAGCTTGCCAGGATCTCTATAGTCGACATAGCCTAAAAAATACAATGCAAAAGATGCAGTGCTTTGTGGTGGATGGTGAAGTTTTATTCTCCTGGAAGTGATGGTGAGAGGAAGAACCTGTTCTGCTGTGTTGCTCCCTTCTGCCTTGAGCTCAGCCAGCTTAAAACCATATTACAAACTGTGTTCGGAAGTGCTTATAAAACCTCAAGCAAAACCAGTTAACTCTGTTTCAACAGCTGTTATTCTGAATTCCTGGTAACTTCTCTTAGTGCAAATTTAGACAATACTGTTTAAATGTTGCACAATAGGATTATGGTGCTGATTCAAACTGTGAGTAGCACGGAAGAAGAGCTAGTGTTACATTAATACAGCATCACTGTGAACATTACATCCTTTTTGTTTGCATCCTAAAAAAGGCAACAGAAAAGTTTTGGTGGAAGAGCAATTTACAAACTAGGGATATTAGGCAGCAAAGATGGAATTTCCATATAAGCAAAGCTCTGGGTGACAGAGGAGTACGTAGTTATAAAAAGGGTGATAAAGCAATTCAAGGGCTTGTCTTGCATGAGTGACTAACCCACAGTTCTTGAAGTGTGCATGGCTCCCATGTGGGGGCTACACCGCATGACCGACGGCAGCCTGGGTAATCCAAATTCAGCCTCAGCAAGAAACTGCTGAGACTTATAGCAGCAAGTCAGCAGAAGAGACACCGTCATCTCCCACCTGTGAGCTGCTTTAGAGTTCCCCTTTTTCAAGGTCGTCCGACAGGATAGAGGCTCTAAGGATCAAGATGGTGATCTCATGATGCAGGGGAAAAATGTAAGACCAGATTAAAACATGAATATGTTTCTTATGCAAAGCACAAGGTATTGAACTTTCTGTTGGCTGACACTGCTGTGGAAAACAACTTAGTCTAAAACATGATCAGACAATTACGCAGATACTAGCATTTGATGTTGCAATAAGCAAAGATGAAATTGCAAAGTCTTATTACTCAGATTTTGTATGCTAGATGCTGAATCTGAAAAAAATTTCCATTAGTGGTGCTATATAATACAATTAGGTTTATTATTAGGAGAACCATTTTCTTTTGAAGGACTGGATAATTTTAATTTTTGCAAATTGGATACCAAGTTCAGTAAACCTTTAGTCTGCTCCAGTAAAGCAGTTCTGATACCTGTAAGTGATAATGAAAAATAACATCAATCTACCTTAAAAAAAAATCCTTAGCAAAGATGACTTCAAACATTTTAGTAAGTGTCTTTCTCTCCAAGCCAAACTTGCATGAAAAGGCAACTTGGAGAACTGCAAGAACCATATACAAACCAGTGGAATATACATATATACCATGAGAAGCATTGGTAATTTTTAGCTTGCTTCAAATTAAATAGACTCGATATACTGTAAGCCAGACATTAGCAGAGTAATAAATAATGAAATTCAGAACATTTTGCACTTACAGATTGATTACAACTGAAGGTACGTTACTGCCAAGGAGCCTCAAGGACATTGCTCATTGAATGCATCACTTAATATATAAAAGTGCCCACTGCGTGTCATTATAGTTTATGAGTTAACTGGTATTTTTCTGTATACAAAACAACAGGAGGGTAAATAGGGCGAACGTCATGGTTTTGTCTCAAGGTATGTGTGTGGTGTGTGTATACATGTAGGTATATGTATGTTTAAAAATAAAAATAAGGGTGTTGGGGAATGGGCATGATCCCCAGGGGAAGAACTGCTTTCAAAGGCAGCTTTGACTGTGGACTGCTGTCCTGGATGGATGTCAGGTCTGTGCTGGATTAAGAGTGCACTTCACGAATCATAGCGGCCCTTGGCACCATGAGGTGCTCTCCCTTCCCGTAGTGGGCTACCATATCCATTTCTGCCTGGGAACAGATTAACAGTCTGAGGTGAGTATCCTCATAGGCACCTTGACCAGAGCCGCCTGCTGCAGCGCCTTGTGCCAGATCCTGCGTACCTCCTCGACCTCCTCTCGAGGGCAGGAGCCCCTTCTGTGTGCTGCAACCGGCACACGGTGCTTGATGCCAGGGAAGGGAGCAGCGGAGGCTGAGTCAGGCTGGGCTGCCATCTTCCTACTTTCTTTCTGAAATCTTTTTCTTGCCAAAGGTTTTAAAAGCCCAAGATATCTGTGTTTTGTGGTGTCATCTTGCCTCCCCCCCCCCCCCCCCCCCACCGCGCTCTTCAGGGGCAATTGCACCAAGACAGATGAGTCATTAGCAGCTTAGCTTCACTGAAGGATGCACTACCATTAGTGGCCAGATAGAAGGTTATATTAGGATCTCATTATTATGAAGTTAAACTCTGCACCCTGTTCTACCAGCAAAAAAAGAAAAAAAGAGGGATAGAAAGCTTCTCCCCTTCATGCCCATGGGTTTGGTACAGAGCTCATCTCTCTGTGGAAAAGTCTGCAGCGATTTTCTCCCGCAGACTTACTTCCCTGAAGCACTGACTATGGCAGGGGACTGTCTGGGAGCCCTGCTTTTTTATTATTTACATCTTGCTAACAGTGTACTTGGTACTATATTCCAAAGAGTGAAAAGATCTAGGATGATAATAAGCACAGAAAGAAAAAAAAAAAGGACACATTGGAGTATAACACGCCATAAAATCTGAGCAGAGGGCAAGTCAGACGAGCATTGAAAAAGTAGTTCCAGCCTTTGAGTGTATTTTTCTGTTATTTGTTGTTATTGCCTCTAAACAAATAGAAATAGCTAAATGTATTAGTTTTAAAATTGCAAAATCCTTTTTCATCCAGACCACAGACTTGCATGACAAGTTTGGGTCAAAGTTGCTTTTAAGGAATGAAGTTACAGACCCCTTTTCAAAAGGAAATTTGCAAATAGGAGTACAGTAATTGTCTACCTTTTTGTTAGCAGCCAACTGCCAGAATCAACACTCTTCATAAAAAGCAATAGTCCTTGTCAAACAAACTCATACTTATTTGACCCGGTGTGATGGAATGAGGAAAGCACCTTCTAGTGTTTGTGCTTTTTAATTTTGTTCCGTGCTTTGTTACTACAGTAATAGATGCACAGAAAAAGCTTGGAGAGATTAGGGAGATAACAGGTGCTTCTATATTAAATCACAAAGCAGTAAGTGAGCTTGCCTAGTGATGTTTGTAAGATATGTCATAGTATCAATTATATTTAAATTAAAGATTAAATTAAATTAAAGAGTTTTGCAACAGTTTGCCCTGTTTGCCTGCTGGCTGGTCTGCTCCCACAGCTGCTTTCCGCCGGAGCTCCCTGCAGACCCTGGTCACTCCTATGCATACCTCTGGCTGCTCAGGTCTGCTCAGTCCAGCCCCCAGCCCATCCCAAAATGGGTTTCCACTGGGGGCAGACGAAGGGAAGTAAAGGAGCAGCCTTTCACCCCTCCCGAGCAGCAGGGCTGACGTCCATTTGCAAAGACTTTCCACCACACACGGGGTAGACAAGTTTATTTGAGACCCAAGACATCAACATCCGTGGTTTATCAACACACCTGGAGGCTGACGGATTAAAGACTTGTGAAGTCAGCACTTGTCTGCCAACAGGCAGATGTTGCACTGATGGAGTCTGTATAAATACAAAGATTAGATATGTTATACAGACTACACCCTTTCAGCTTTTTTTTTATGGATCTGGAGGAAGCCTGACAAGTCAGCTGCTTTCACTTATACCACACTGGGAAGAGATTTTATTGGAATCTGAGAGTGGTTTTTTTTTTTTTTTTTTTTTTTGCATGGGAGAAACTAGTTTTAGCTCTTAAGTATTTAAATATAGCATTCTCTTCCCTTCATCTCTTTTGTAGATAAATGGTCTAAATTCAGAACCTAAGAGATACAAGGTCCCAATTAGATATACCTTGACACAAACATTTTTTCTTTTCTGGCTTTAATGTGCATACTTCTGAGATACTGTATTTCATCTTATTCAAATTTGAAATGGCTTTTCCAGACTTGTCATGACAAAAAGGGGAATAAGCATTTTCCCCTGGAAATCTGGCACTGAAATCTGTTTTTCTTCAGTCTTCAGGTAGGATAAGCAACCTAGAAAATGTAGTGCATTTTGGATGGAATTATTTCACATTGCATTCTTATTATCAGATGATTCTGAAAAGGGAATGCTTGTGCTTCTTGTGGCATGTACTTCTCTTGCCTGATTGTACGCAACTAATTAAAGAGTTTTGCAAATATACACTAGTTAGAGTGTGTTGACATATACAGTGGTATTTGGCATTTTTGCAGTGCTAGTTACAAAATTGCCCATTTGGAGTGCTGAACTTAAAAGCAGACAAAGTCACCAGATCAAAACAATAATCAAACCTGCTAACCACAAAGGAGCTTGTTCCTGCAATTGTGAACAGCCTACATGGGAGGAAACTCTTTGAGCCAAACATCTACTGCCTTCACACAGATTTTTTTTATCTGGGTGCCCACCAGTAGATCACACTCAAGACGGCTCAACCCACCTGTCTTGGCTGTTGCTCTCCCACTTGTGCTGTTCATTCACTTCCCTTCATGAACTCTTTCTTCACTCCCCTCCAGCCATTTCTCTGAGGGACTTGTCCTTGTGTCCTTCCCAGTTCCCTTTCCCATCTCTCTGAGGCTGTTCCTCCCTGAAACTCCAAGTAAACCGATCTTATCACCCTGACAGGTCTCTCAGATTTTGAACTGAACTGTAACAGGTAATAACAGCATGTTAGGTTTCATGATATTTCCTTGTCTGAATCACATAATTAAACATGGCTTCTCTTGTTAACCTATGAATTTTTTTTGTGTGGAGACATTGCTTTTTTGAAAATGTTTTAAGAATGGTGGCTGATCATCAATCAATACTTTGAGAAATACCAGAGTGTATAAATAGCTGTGCTGAAGGAAAAGCCGATAATGCAGAAAGCTAGTTTCTGTGGCTAATGTATGCTGTGCTCATCTTTTGATGTGCCCTAATAATTGCCATTAGTATTAATTGTAGCATCACACTGGCACTGAGAGGAAAATACACCTTGTAGTGAGTCTATATAGAGAAAAGGGAAAGCGGAGGAGCTGGCACATCATGTCATATGCATATATGATGTTGGCTTTAGCATTCGAGTTCAATATCATGCAAAAAATCCCTAATTTAAAAAGCTGAGAAATCTGGTTTTAATGAAACAGAAGGTGAATTTCTTTCAGCTTTCACTGGTATTTGATACTAAGATAATTCCTCACCTGGGTAAATATAGGCACATAAATCTAATTTTTAAAACCAAATTAAGGACTATATGTTTTTAGAAGCAGAGGTGGCTATTTTACGATTGGCTTAAGTCTATGCTGTGCTGAAAGGGCCAGTTGCATCCTGTTCCCTATCCCCTACTCCTGACTCTGAGAGCTTTGTGTCTCTGTTGTGCTGGCACTAGCACTTGTGCAGAGATGTAGTTACCAGATCAGGGAAGTGATCCAGCTGAAAATTAACACACAAAAAAAGCTTTCAGCATTACTAATTTCCTCATTCAGCAGAACATGCGGCTGCATTAGCACCAGTGCCAGTGGAAAGGAAGGGTTGAGAACACGCTGCCAGAAGGCAGAGTGGGACCTCCCCCATTGGCAGCCGCTTCCACGTCGAACATATTAAGCTGGTTGTGAAACTGTAGTCTAAGTCCCATTTTCAAAGGAGATTTGTATACTGATGAGGCTGAGTATCACTGAAACTAGTGGCTGCTGAGGCCCAGAGCCAGTGAGAGACTCTGGCACCCCAGCATGCATTAACATAGCACCTGGCTCCCAGGTACCTGCCCCTTGCGTCAGAGTCTCTAACCCTAATTAAGCAACGCAGGCTCCATATGCAGTGCAGATTCACAAAGGACAGCATGAGGACTGGCAAAGCTGTCTGAACTACTTAATGCAAGCACCAAGGAGAGGGTGCACCTGCAGTGTTAGCCCTCTTTGGCGCTTGGATGCCTCCGTCCCCTCCAAATGGCCATCTCCACAAGGAGATAAGTCTGCATGTTCTTTAAGAGCGAGTTACTTCTTCCCATCACAGCGGTGCTGCCACCTTGCCGTAGTTGCTGGATGGCTTCCCAGCAAGGGGAGGGCCCAGTCCCTTTCTCTGCCTGGGGGTATGTGAAGGGCTAAGTCTCAGCTCCTGGGAGAGCAGCCGAACCATCAAGCTAGAAGGTATTCTGGGACAGAGCGAGCCTGAGTACGCCATGGTAGCAATTCTGCTTGGTAGGGAAAGCTTTAGTATTTATTACGCGTGTGGGAGGGAAGAAGAAATAACACCAGGAAGGTGAGGTTCAACTAATGTGTAGGCACCAGTGCATGCCAAGTCCCAGGCCTTGACACAGGGACTGGAGCCCAGGACCTGCCCTCCCTGAGAGCACCCTAAATGCCAGGTCTCCCTTGCCCTCTAATTAAAGGATCCCATGCAAAATAAAGCTCCAGCTGGAAGGGATGAGAGCCAGGTGAGCAGGTTGCTCTTGAAGGAGCTCTGCAAGGAGCGCCAAGAGGTGAACTTGAGGCCACTCAGGCGGAGGACTGAAATAAGGTCTTTGCTGGCCCTCAGAGATGCTACTGGGCAAAAAGGCAGGGTGTGGGGAGCTCTACTCAGCAGACATGCTCTGGGGCCACTGAGTGGGCTGAAAACATTTCTCTCTGGGGGTGGTGACTTAAATGAGCACTGATTTTGGCATAATCCAATGGATGGTCTGGGTGCCAGGCATGAACTGCCTTTCCTCTCTGGCTCAGGAGGAGATGGGATCCCACTGTGCCACAGCAACAACCAAACTCCCTCTCTTGCTTCCACACTTCCTCGCAAGGCTAAGCTTGCTGCTGCAACTAGAGCAGCAGAGAGCTGAGGGAGGCAGCCTCTCCCAGCAAATTTTGCCCAAATATCTCTGCTGGGTAGTCAGCACCACATGGCACTGCCTCTCCCAGCCGGTCTATCCCTCTTCCCATCCCTGTGGCACTGGCATCTTGGCATGCTCTGCTCTACAGCTCCTCCTCTTTTCTGTCCCTACTGTTGGAGCAGCCACCTGGAAAACACAGGAGGGTGCAGGCAGGAGCTTGTACAGTCAGCGCAGAGGAGGAGGGATTGCCTGTCACTTTTGCAGGTGTATACTACCTGCATGGGAAGGGAGAGCAGGAAAGAGACTTTTGCAGTGGGAACAAGGGCACTGATCCACAGTGCTCTTCCAACTTGATTTATCTTTCCCAGGTCCCAAAGTCAGCCTGGCCTAATATGTGAACTCTGCCTAGACAGGTGCTGAGCAGCTCAGATTCTTGCAGCCCAGCTTGCGAGAATAAGGTGCTTTCATCAGGGCCATAAACAGCATTTTAGCCCTCTGAGAGCTTTGTTGTGAAAACATAGATACCCAAGTTCTTTTGCACTGTCACCACTTGGTGGCTGATGATTATGGCACAAAAAGCTTTAGATTTTGAAATTAAGTATTTCTGTCCCACCCTTTATATCCTTCAGTAGGTGTCAGACCTGGAGCAGTGTCTAGAAGGAGGAAGAGATGCGCGTCCTGGTGTGACCTGCAGTCCTGGATAGTTGCTGCACAGGTTAGGGACCTGCTAGGGTGGACTACCATTCCCTGACTGGCCTCCCCGTCCAGGTTTCTTTATACGAAAAATGGGAGACAAGGGAGGACGCTGTTCACCCAGGTCCCCTTCTGATATGGGGTCAGCATAGAGAGCTAAGAAGAAGCCCTGAATGCTGCAGTGCCCCTTTTGTCTGCATATATGTAATAATTGCTTACCCAGAAAATCATAGGGAAAAGTCTCATTCACCCCAGCAGTTAAGGGCTCTGACCTGTGTATAAACCAGTCAGGAAGGGTGAAGATGTCTGAGGTCCCTGTCCTTGTCCCCCCAGGCAGCGTGGTGGCTTTGGCCACGCCAGGGCCGCAGCCAAGGCCAGTGTGGCGGTGGGAGCCTGCCTGGCGCAGTGCGGTCTCAGCTGCAGGACTGTGAGCAGAGGAGCTCTCCAGGTGCAATGGCTTTAATCACGAAAGATGGATTTGGCAGAGACAGTCTGTCAGACTCTGAAGCACTTGCTACTTTTGACTGTATATTTTGGACAGGATCCCTTTCCTTTTGCATTGATGTAACTATTGTTTGTATATAAAGTTTTAAGAAGGAATTTCCTTTACTTCCTGCTCCTTTTTATACTGTTTAGCAGCTAGAAATGGAGAAGAAAAACCAGTGCCATACGACCAGCCAGCTGTCTGTGGACTGTCAGATCATATAGTGGGGAATACAGTCTGACTACCTTTGATGCTTGATAATTTAGTGTCTGTTGGCTGAATTACATGCCTTCTCCTTTGCATTCAGTTATCCTGAATAATATGTTCTGGGTCACTGCAATGTGACTCATGCTTTCTAAGCAATAACTCCAAAATTATCCTTTCTGTTGCAGAGCAATGTCTTTGCTCTTCTTTTTACCCCCTTTTTAAATAGTTTTTAAAGGAACAAGAGTGGGCCACCTTTGCTCCAGCCTCAAGGTAACAAACATAAATGGTGATACAGAAGCTTGTGGAGCAAAGTAAAGAATAGATGTCACATGTTGACTAATGTCAGAGAGATGGTGAGTTGTCTTTGACCTCAGTCTTCTCAGTTTTCTCTGCAGCGGAAACACAAATGCATTTGTAAAGTCTTTTCCATTATTTGTGAGTGGCAAGGATGTATGAAGAGACATAAGCATCCTTCAGTTTCTACTGGGAAATCAAGATGCTCTTATGGAGGGAAGGAAAAGCACCTCACTTCTGTTGGGGTCCCCCTGAGCACACTGCCACCAGGAAAGGCAAGCTTGGGCACTGTGGCAAAGCTATTCTCTTTGCCACTTGTGTCATTTTTCAGATAAGGGCTTTTCTGAGGCCATTTCCCAAACTGTGGTCTATGATGTAGGAGGGTCTCCAGAACTTTGTTAGGCATAAAACTCTCCAGGTTTAAGTTTGGTGTGTGGAAACCCACAAGATATTGATCCAAAAAGAGGAGACATTCTTTCAGGAAAAAAAGATAACCCTTTAATTCCTAATTGAATGTAGTTTCTAATTTCTAGGAAGCCATACTTTGTCTGAACCGGCAGATCCGAATTTCCCCAATATACAAATGACAGTATTATACACTGCTACTTTGGCAGCAGACATACTGCCTTACTTACTCAGAAATATGTTGCGTTTTATTTGACAAGTGGCAAAAACATGATCTGCTTTACTTCTCTTTAACATTTTGATTTTTAGGCTACCAAGGTACACTCCCATGCATTCACGTATTCAAGGAAATTAGGTTCTCATAAAAACTGTATGATGCTTGTTATTGATTTATACCAAAAATCTGTTCATTTTGTCTGTCCCTTCTTCCTTCACTCTTGCATTATTTATACGGAAATCCTTTTCCTTCTTGTGCACATTGACATGATTATCTTTCTTCCCAAACTCGACACTGCTGTTTTTGAAGTCTAGGAATTTTTGCAAACAAGTTTCCAGCTATTATTTTTGGGTTGTAATTCATCTGAATGGACATAGGATTATTTTCTTTTTCTTCCTGCAGATATTTCTCTGAATTCATAGAACAGTCCATGGGAAAACACACTATATTAATTTAGCACTATGGGCTGACATTTTAATTGCACCGAATTCAAGAAATTCAAGGCCAAATTGTACATAGTAATCATAAACTGCTACCTTTGCATATATGTAAAGGAGTAGGTTTGGGATTTTGCAGTAAAATGTATTGATTTCAGGCACTAGTACTTAGTTAGACCCCCTTCTGTAGGAGTATGGATATAATAGGCCTGTGAGATTCAGTGTGAGCTTAACTGGTGTGACGAACGATCAGATCACTGAGATCTGCAGGTGCTGTTAAAAGATGGTCATGCCATAAATGCTACTGAAGTGAGGCCCTGTGCCTAAAATTAAGCCACTACCCATCCACTCTAACCACCCTTCCTGTGATTTCTTTTCTTCCTTCCTTCAGCCTGTGGCCAGTGACAACAGCCTTACAGACTAGCTAGCAGAGGAGAAACTGGGATGTGGATGGGATGTGGTCTTTGAATGTGTCTTTTCCCCTAATACTGTTTTTTCAGGATCTGAGATTAGGACACAATATTGTAGTCATGCTGTACGTGCTGCAAAGCCTCAGCATCACAGAATGAGTTGCAAACTACGCAGCCTATAGGAGAAACTTTGAGTAATCAAGATATGGGAAATGGTGAGTAGCATATGAGTATAGTTTTGCAAATTTTCATTACTTCCGTCTCAGCTCATGCTGTAGGAAGAGAAGAGAACTGAAATCTACAGAAACCTAATTCTGATTACAAGAACTTCGTGGCAAATACACATAATTTATTGCTGATACACTTAAAGAACTGTGGCAACTAGATAAGACAAGTCAAGGCAGTTTTAACTTACTAACCCAATTTATTTAATAGAGCATTGCTGATTTGAATTTTGATGAATTAATTGATTCTGACTAAAATTTTCTATGACCCTGTTTTTCTTTCCCTCTTTCTCCTTCCACATATTCTCTCTCTTCCCCTCTCTCCACTTTTGCTTTCACAGAAAGCCGGTTGGCACACTGGGGTGTTTCTCCTGTCTGCATTTTTTGCACTCAGCTCCTGTTTGGGAGAAGTACTTGCCTGCAGCAGCCCAGTCAGTCTGAGCTGGCAGCAAGCTTTCTAAAACATATAAGTAGATTTACTCCATCTCTGTCTCTCTTACCCAGTGGAAGTGAAGAAATCTCTGAACCTCAAGGTTCAGTTCTCTTCTCCCCCAGCACTGTTCCCCAAGTGTTTCTGCTTTTCCTGCAGGCATTTAACAGCCCGTGGAGTGATGCAGAAGAGGCCTTCATTTGCTCTTCTCTCCTCCTTCTCTCTCTCAGATCTAGGAAGAAGACAAGGGAGACTGGTATCTCTCCACCCTTCTTGCTGGTTTCTGTTGTTTCCTTTCCCTCCTGGCTCCCTGGAAAGGTGGGAGACTCCAACAGGGGTGTCTTTTTGTCTTCTCCTCCTGGTTTCATGGAAGATTTGGGAACAGAAAAGAGCAGGATTCACTCCTTTTTACCATTGTCAGGGCTACTGATTCCTTTCCAAACCTGTTTCTATCATCTCCTCTGTGATTCAGTTTGGGTGAAGCAGAAGTTCCGTGGTTTTGCTTTATTTCCCAGAATAGTACAGATCTTCTGGAGAAGCAGTGGCTGTGGGAAAATGACTTTCTTATGAACAGTGGAAAAGAAATAGCTGAGATCATGATGGGTGGGTCCTCCTTTACCCTGCTCTCTAGGTCAGCCTCTCAATAAACACCCTGGGGAATGCTGATTTCTTTCAGTAAAAAGTAGATTTCAAGGGGGATCCTGCTTACAAGGAGCAGATCATGTTTCAGGTAACATGGGCAGCTTCTAACGGCCCCTTTTATTTTCATACCTTTTGCAAACCTCTCCTATATCTATTTCTTTGCTGACACATCCTCTTTCAATCTCTCACCTCCCATGGGTCTGTTCCTGCTCGTGGTGAATTTAATCTCACTCTTTCCACTGACTTGGATGTCATTACATCAGACCTCATGTCCTCTTTTGGGAGAGAGAGACTGTAAAGCTCCCGTGTATCTGAAAGAGTGAGTGCTAACTACACATTCCTAACTCACATCCCTAGCTCTCTCTTTCTCCAGGACATATAAGGGCATGGGAGGAAGAGGCAGGACTACTGAAAAAAACACACATCAGCCTTTTCAACATAGTTTGGAAAGGAAGTGGGGGGGAATGAGATAGATCCTAATCTTAGTATATATTAGATGCTCAGATACAACAGTGGTGGATGTCGACTTGAAAACTTAGCAGCTAGCCAGAAGGTAGATTGGACAGACTGTTTTGAGATGGATAGATGAAAACGAGCAGGAAAGAAGCGAGGAGGGGCTGGAGCAGAACAGTGTGAGATGCATAATAGAAAAGTTAATGCAAGGTACAAAGAAGAAAGGTTGAAACAGGAACTGGGATGGGGAAAACAAAAAGGAGGAAGCAAAAAAAGATGGGAAGGTGAGAGCCATGGGTGTTAATCTAGCTCCTATTAAAACTCATAGCATTACTCTTTAGAGATAGCAGACTTGGCTTGTAGAGAGTTGGGAATAAGGAGATTTTGAAATAGGACAGAAGGAGGAAAAGAGAACTGATAGACAAAGGATAGGAGAAAAGAAGGAAAAAGGAGAAGAAATGCACTAAAATGGAAATAGAAAAGAAAGAGTGTTGGAAATAAACACAGGAAGCAGGCTTTATATACAAGGAATATGCTGAAATAGCAAAGGAAGAATAAAACCAGAGCAAAGAAAAATGCATGATATCATTTTGTGATTTCAGATTTCTACCCTAAGAGATACGAGGGTCCTGGCTGTTGAGCTGAGACTTTGGGAAAAGTCTGTGGCACATGCGAGAGTGTACAGGGGAGAAAATCCTGACAAAGTATAAAATGTATGATTTTACACACATGACGTGACTTCACTTGCCTCTTAAGTTTTATACTTCAGAAATGAAGCAGACTGGTAGAGCTTGTTGGGACACTGGGCAGGAAAGGTGAGAAATAGCAAGTAAAAGAGCTAATGACTGCACGGTTTTCTATGGATCTGTGTCTTGGTGTTGAGTGACTTTGATGTCTGCGGAAATGCAAGCTTTGACTGAAGCTTTTCCTGAAGTCGGGGCATTATAAGGTCTGTCTCCGTTGTGGATCCTCTGGCATGTGAATGCTCTGCCAGTAAAGCATGACCTTATGCTTTGGTCTTTGCCTCAGGGAAAGCACTATTACCTAGCTGCCAATTTTCACAAAAACTGTAGAGCCCAATTATGTTTGGCTGTGTCTAGACTATGAAAGCCTGCAAGCCTTTGCATCCTTGGGTCTGAGGGCGTTACCCTCACACCATAGGGAGGCAAAACATGGCCACATGTCGGTGTCCCTGTCCTCTCCAGCCCCAGGCTCTGGTTTCCAGAGAAAGGAAACTTGAACATGGAGCATGTGGCACACTCCACTGGGCACCGCAGCCAGGCAGTACAGGGCCAGGTCCCAGCACATGCCACCCTCAATTACACTTAGCCCAGGAGGCAAGTGCAGACACAGTCCTGGAAATACCAAATTCATTCTCAAACCTGGTTGAACTCAGCTGATGGTTTCAAAAATTGGTGAAGGATACTTTAACTGGCTGAATAGCAGAGCTCAGAAGGCTGTGATCAGTGGTGCAAAGTCTAATTGGAGGCCTGTAGCTAGTGGTGTCTCCCAGGGGTCAATACTGGGTCCAATCCTGTTCAACTTCTTCATCAATGACCTGGATGAAGGGACAGAGTGCACCCTCAGCAAGTTTGCTGACGATACAAAACTGGGAGGAGTGGCCGATACACCAGAGGGCTGTGCTGCCATTCAAAGAGACTTGGACAGGCTGGAGAGGTGGGCAGAGAGGAACCTCATGAAATTCAACAAAGGCAAGTGCAGAGTCCTGCACCTGGGGAGGAATAACCCCATGCACCAGTACAGGCTGGGGGTTGACCTGCTGGAAAGCAGCTCTGCGGAGAAGGACCTGGGAGTGCTGGTGGACACCAAGTTAAGCATGAGGCAGCAATGTGCCCTGGCGGCCAAGAAGGCCAATGGTATCCTGGGGTGCATCAGGAAGAGTGTTGCCAGCAGGTCGAGGGAGGTGATCCTCCCCCTCTACTCAGCCCTGGTGAGGCCACATCTGGAGTACTGCGTCCAGTTCTGGGCTCCCCAGTACAAGAGGGATGTGGCACTACTGGAGCAAGTCCAGTGAAGGGCCACAAAGATGATTAGGGGACTGGAGCATCTCTCTTATGAGGAAAGACTGAGAGAGCTTGGCCTGTTTAGCTTGGAGAAGAGAAGACTGAGAGGAGATCTTATCAATGCATATAAATATCTGGTGGGAGGGTATAAAGAGGATGGAGCTAGACTCTTTTCAGTGGTGCCCAGTGACAGGATGAGAGGCAATGGGCACAAACTGAAACACAGGAAGGTCCACCTGAACGTAAGGGAAAACTTATTTACTGTGAGGGTAACTGAGCACTGGACGAGGTTGCCCGAGAGGTTGTGAAGTCTCCTTCCTTAGAGATATTTGAAAGCCATCTGAACAGGGTCCTGGGCTGCCTCATCTGGGTAACCCTGCTTGAGCAGGGGGGGGTTGGATTAGAAGGTCTTTAAAGGTCCCTTCCAACCTCAACTTTTCTGTGATTCTGTGAGAGATCCAGGCACTCATGCACTCGCAGAGCAAAATCACATAGACTTTCTTCCCCCAAGAAACTAGGCTTAAAGCAAGGCTCTTGATCAGGTATCTTTTTCCAAAGAGAGAAGACCGCAACAGGCCGCCCAAGCAAAAGTGAGCTAGCTGTATGGCTCACGGGGATACTTCTCCCATGCCTGAGCCTGGGAGCAAGCAGACCCCAGACCTCTGAGGGATTTCTGAAAGAGTGCCCTAGTGACAGCCTGAATGCCAAAAGGATGGGTGTTGAGAGGTGGCTGTTGTGAGTCGGCTGAGTTCCCTGAGGTGGAATTAGTTGAGCTGAGGGAAAACTTACTCTGAAGTGTAAGCAAGGCCTAAGGCTGGGGGCAACTTATTGGTTTTGCTTTAGCTGCTTACCTGTTCCTCATGGACTGGATCAATAATACTTTATTTTGAAGGCATTTGGCTCCGACTCACTGCAGACATACACTGAGTCCCAGGGGAAACTTCCGTTACACTAAGCCAGACCTACTGAAACAGCCACAGCTGGGCTGTTAATGCAAGAAATATTACTCCATGTCACAATGCTGCATGGGATGCTCTTCTTTTGGATCGGTAACGCAGTTCGTATCCCCATGGAAGAAAACCTACCATAGCAAGGGGGATGCTTCTGCTGAAATAAGGTGCTTTTCCATGTGCTTTGTTTTTGAGTTTATGTATTTTTGTGACATGAACAGGGACTGGTAAGATTATATTATTTTTCCCCTGGTGTCATAGCAGGCATCTATGGGAACGGTTTATATAGCTTCACTGTGTGAGCTCCCTGTGCTCATCCCAGTGCTTAAAGCATATCCCCACCAGGAAAAGATGATCTTATAAAAACAGGATCCGAAGCTCTAACAAGCCTAGTAGGCTTATGACAACACACTTTGAAGAAAGAAATACAAGCAGATAAACACATTCCATTACATATGCTTCTTAAAAACTTGGTGTAGTGTTGAAAGCATCCTGTGAATACAAATCTCTCTCCTCCTTATGGTTACCAACTTCCTAAAGTAAATTCCTAAGCCTCCTTTTGTAGTATCTCCCCCCACCCCACCAGAGAGGACTCCGGAGCCTTCCAGGTGTAGACTGCAAGAGTGGCAGAAAACAGCTATCCCAGCTCTTCAAGGTTTGATCCCAGTCATATAAAGCTTACCTTAAGGCAGGATATGGGAGAAAACTCTCAGATCTTTTTTAAAATTGTGAAATCAAGATGTGTGGCTTTTTGGCCACAGTCCTCTACAGCTTTAGATCCCCTGATTTTTCTTCTCTTCCATTGCAACTATACATGCAGCACAAATTCCCCAGGGTTGGAGTGGTTTTTGTTTTGTTTTGTTCTGTTTTCCATGCTGGTGCATTTTGTTTGCTGTCCCTTTGTCTGTTTATTGATTCTCTTGCTTTTTTCATGACTTTAAGGGCCTCTTGCTTTGTATTCCTCTCTTTCCTCTCTTCCCCTCTCCTCCCAAAACAGCCTGAATTCTTTCAGGTTGAATCTCAATTTATTTACAGCCTTTTTAGGATTATTTTTTTCCTAAGGCTTGCTGAAGAGCTGTTTGTTAGGTTTAGTGCTAAAGGATATTTTTCCCCACCTCTAGGAAGGATTTGCCCTGTTTTCTTGTGGAGTTTACGGCAGATGTGTAACTGCTGAAAACACTATATACTTTCTGCATCAGTACAGCTTCACTTTGTTCATGCTGAAGCAACTGAGAGCCACATACAAGCAAATGCAGGAAGGGTCCCAGCACACACATCCCATCTGGATACTTTGAATTCTGGGATAGGCCATATCAGTTTAGCAAGTTGTTGCTAGTGCCGGTTTCTGTATGAGGCAGTTTGCTAGCCCCCCGTGCTCCTGAGTGCCAGGACTGGCAGTGCTTTGCAGCTGGTCATCTATCCCTTTGCAGCACTTGAATAACTGCTATAAAGCAGCTCTTCGAGAAACAACATTTCTGTGAGATGAACAAATTTATGCAAGCTTTCTACATTACTGTTGAAAACTTACAGGACTAATGCATGAAATTTCCTCAATGTTGATGCCGGTGATAGTGAATAAGATAAAACTTTGCCAATATTTTACTTGCTTATCAAAAAAATCAATAAGCGTGCTTCCTGGCAAATAGCATGTTTGACATGTGGCCTGTCTGTTGGGATATTGTAAAGGCTAACAAACAAATACCCGGTGTCCAGAATACTGCGCCTCCCTGGAAGATAAATAATGTGGGGGATGGGGGAAGCTACGCATCCATGTAACGCACTGTGCCTTTATTCTATTGCCCTCGCCGTTCTTCAGGACTCTCTGCAAGTTTTAACGTACTGATCCTGTTCTTCCCCTGTACCCTCATCTTTCCACTCATTAGCTTGGTAAAGGAAACATTGCACAGTCCCAGTGATACTCAAAAAGGTACTTACTGATCCAGAAAGAATTTTTTGCAGTGCAGACTATTAGTGCCGAACATTAATCATTTTTTCATGTACCTACATGTGCTTATAAATCCAGGTACCACTTTCCAGCCAGAATCACCACCACCACCACCCTCTTCTCCCCACAGTTTCCTGCAGGAAACCCTTTTCTTACAGGCAAAGGGCCTTGCCCTGAAGTCAGTGCAAAACTGGATGTGTAGCTGATTTTTGTGCGCTGGCTCCAATGGGAGGAACCAACTCTGGCTTCACACTCACTTATACAGGTCAAGGTTTGTTCAATATTATTTATTCCTCTCATATAGTGCTACACAACGTGTTGTCTTCGTTGCTGCTTTTGATCAAGGTATGTTGAAACAAGTAGAAGTGATTGGACTGGTGCTCTCTCCTGATTATCCTTCTGCTAATATAATTCATTGTCATTTAGAACATAATTCGCTGCTAGGGACATGATTAGCTTGGATTAAGACACCATTAAATAAACAAGGCTGGATAAGAATAAGATGTCTGCAAAAGATGCAATCTTTGTGCATTGGTTCATATCTTGTAATTGGCCATGATGGAAAAAGAAATACAGAAAGGCTTCCTAAGGGCTGAGGGAAGTCCTGAAGCAATCTGTCGACTATTTTAGAGTTACTTTGAGTGTGATCAGCAGTCTTAAAAACAGTAAATATATAATGATTGACTAGGGAATGCCTACACATTTCCCACACAATGTCCTCTATGGTTTTCTCATCATCCCGAGCTAGTGAGTGCTGGCATAATGCTAACTGGACGTGAACACCAAAGTGTCTGGTTGAAGCCATATTTCTCAAGCTCTGTACTACATGTCCCATGACCTGGGAAAGTTTAGGGAATTTAAACTCTCATCCTTTTTGGCACCCTCCTTTTCTAGAATATGTGGATGTTGAGGTGGTGGTTTATTGACTCTTGAACAAAGTTCTGGAATCGAGGAAGCTGTTGCTTCCACCCATGATTTGAAGGATGAGTTCTGCTTCAAGAGCTGGTATTCATGTTTTGATTTTACCCAGGTGGAATATTAAAATTTCCATTTTCTAATGGCTGCAGAAATATCTTAAAACAACTAGGCAAAGTCACTACAGCAGTAAGCAGCAATGGATAACTGCTAACTAAGGGTTAGACCACATCTTTGTGTGGTACATCAAGCAAGAGTTTATAACATTCTCATCTGTTGGCCTAAGCACAAATTTAGTTAGGAAAAAAATGCATCACTGTAGAAACAGTTTTTTAACTCTTAATACTCATCAGCCTGAGTCTTTCTGAGTCTGATTCTGCCTCCCTTACAGTAAGAAAAGTAATTTGGTTTTTAATGAGTTCATAGGGGGTACTTCCAAAAAAAGTTTTCTGTGTAAAGACTAAGAGAACCAGGCTTCCAAGCATTTATTTTGTAAATTACCTGACTCGCTGTTGGTTTGTTGTTGCTTTTTTTCCTTTTTTTGGTTTTAACTTTGGCTGTTATATTTGATCAAGAACTTCACTGAGAATACTTCTCTTGAAAGTTGCAACTCTGCCCAAAACTCAGGAGCTGAATGAGGAAGTGCTTAAAGCTAAAGGTTTTGGCAATGTTCCACAAGTTGTGACAGCTAAGTTTTCTTCAGCATGTGTAGAAATTCAAAATGAGAAACTTAAATATAGAGTTAGCTGATATACTTTGCCATTAAGGAAGTTACCAATTTGATTTAGTCTTTTTTGTAATGTTTCTGTGAGGAAACATAAAGAGCAGAGAAACTTTTGTACAGTAATTTGGCTAAGTATGTATCAGTTAGTTAGAATGAAAATTGCTTAGTGTATAGCTTCCCATTTAAAAAAAATTATCCTCTTAAAAAGACTGTATGAAATCTGTAGAACCATTTGTTGACCCACCTGGAAGAGCTGACCTCTTGGGATCTGTTGACCTTCCTGGAATAGCTGGGGGAGGCTGAAAGGGGGACAGTGACCTGCAGACCAAGATTTCTGGTGGAATATAATCTTTCTGTGTTGACTTTTGCATGACATTAGAGGTGGTAGTGACATTCATTTACAAGCTTTTGTTAAGTAAGCACGTTACTTGTGTTACTGCAGCCCTGTGGAGCATAGCCAGAAATACTTTGGGTATGTACAAGGATATGAAAAGCATGACTGCCGTATCTTGGAGGGACAAGGGGTGGAATGTTTGTCAGGCAATATAACAAAGCCAGTTAGGGCTGGATTCCTCAAACTTGTTTTGAACAGGAGAAATTGCATTTATTGATACAACTTCATCTACTTCCAGCAACAGCCTAGGGAGTTAAATCTTAAAGAAAAAAATTCAGAATATAAAACAATGAAAACCTCTGAGAGGAGAAAATCTCTCTTTTGGAGAGATTTGTATCTTTGTACCTGTTCAGCATATGGTGTACATTCTGTGTGAGCCTTCAGTTGCTAGCTGTTGCACAGTAGCCTTGTGCAGGAACCCTAACGACCCAGAATCTTTGCAGTTTACAGTACAAATCTACCCTGAAGAGTGTCTGGTTAACTTCAGCCTCAATTGTTTTGCTTCCTGAGCATGCCCAAATTGGGCCAGCTGAATGCAGTGACAAAAATAAGTTCTTATTATTCATCACTCTTTCAGTAAACCAGACCCAGCTATGCTTTGGGAATGTAAGCTGCAGTGGCCTTTCCTTTACAAACAGGAGTGTTAAGTGAATTCTAGCTGTAGAAACTTGACTTTTGGAGCAGGTGAGCCAGAAATCATCCATCCTGATGAAAGGGTCAGCTCACGGGGCTGGTAGGATTTGCAACATCTAAACAGTGGGAACTGAGTATGCTCCAACTGCACGGTGCAAGAAAGTGCATATCCACAGCAGTCCCTCCTGTGTCCTGGATTACAAGGAAATCTGGGTGTGCAGGAGAGCAAGGAGCTGCTGTATTTTCCAGTCGGCTCCAAGGACCAAGGTCAAAGGGTAAATACAGGGCAGACCTGCCCCATGGTCTAGGCATAGCTGTAGGGGAGCAGGATGCAGTTCTGTCTGCACAGGTCTCCAGGCCAGTTCAAGGTCTCCGTTGGGTGGATTTAACCTGGGCCAGAGAGCTGTGCCAGCTTGGGTCTTGTCCTTCTGGTATCAGGCAGCTCGTTCAGCTCCTGCACAGCCGCCTTGGGGTGGTGCTGCTTTCTGCAGTGCAGACAGATGCTCCAAACCCTGTGCTGCCTTTTCCAGAGGGTCATTTCTTCCAGAACAACATTGAACCTTAGAAATTGCTTGTGCTTCAGCTGAAGTTGTCTTCCTCTGTGACACGGTGATGTCTCTGACAGCAAACAATTGTAACGCTGCAAATGAAAGTTGATAACTTCAAAGGGAGGAAGGCTCGCTGCATGACTTGTTTCATACCCGCCGGTATCTTTCATCAACAGCAACGACAAAAGTCAGTAGATAACGTGTTTGCATGAAAGTCCATCTATTTCTATATATTCTAGCACAGATTGCCAGGAGTCTGTGCTTTCTCATAAAGTTTGCAGTAACATTGTAAATTACTCTAATTTTTTACCAGACTGTTGCTGAAAGATCAGAAATGGTGCCTCTAAAGAGTCAAAATGGAAGGCTTGGCAGGACTTTGCTGTCTGAGACTTTGTTTTTTTAATCTTGTCCCCAAGTGGGGAAGTCTCAGGTTTATGGTGAGCAGCAGAGGTGATGAAGTGTTCTGCAGCAACTTTCCCTCCAGTCCAGAACTGAAGCCTCCCCGCACCCTCTCCCCCAACCCCCCCCAAAAAAAATGACAGCTCTGGATCTCTGCAGCTGATGAAAGCACAACGCCAGATCCCAGGAGCCCTGGGATTTAAGGAGCATGATATCTGGATCTGGAGACAAACATCACAGCATTGGGTCCTCTCAAATTCAAAAATTGTTTATCCAATCTAAATCCAATATACCTATCACCACCCTAGGGAGACACCACACAGAGACTTTGTGAACCATGCATTTAAATAGCAGGGTACCTGCCAGCTGGGAGGTGGTGAGGAGTGGCTTTCTAAACTCTCTCTCAGCTGTAAGAGACTGGGCCACCGTTTGCAGCCTATTTCAGAACAAAGTCAAACTGGCTAAGTCAAATCGCCTGCACTGGAAGAGTAAACTCATCCTTTTGACATAACCTTAAAACAACCTGCAGTCCATCAGACAGCCAATTACTTGGTCTCACGTGAGAGGCAGCAGACTTGTACCTTATTCCGTGATGATCAGATTCGATGCAAAGTCCTACTCTGAAACTTAATAGCCCAGAGAAGTGCTCAGCTGCAGAACTACATAGTCAGGACATGGCCTTGCTATTCCACATACAACTTACTGGGTAGGCTGCTTTTATTTCTTGGTGTATGACAAATGCAATCCTCAATATCTCTGTTCACAGAAAGAAATTCAGCACTCATCACGATTTGTATTATGTGCCCTTGTCGTAAATAAGTGCAAGTTGTTTCTGTAACTTCTGAATTAAATCATCTTTCTAGCCTGTGTTGCATTGCAGTTGGGCTCTATTCTGCGTGACTGGGTGGCACGGCACATCTTTTGGGACATGTTGGTTCTATTAACATCAGATTCCTTTTCTCAATGGAAAATTTTAAGTTATTCCCACCAGTGACATCACGGCATTCTCCTCTCCCACAGCCACAAAGGAGTATATTGATAGGCATGACATTTTCCTTTAATGCTTTCATTGTTTCCAGCATTTCAGCTGGGCTGTTGTTTGAAGCCAAAAAAACAAGACAAAAGGCAAAGTATGTTAAGAAGGGGACCCAGTCTGTGTGCGAATATGGTGTGAGAGAGAATCTCTGGCCCCAGGCAACTTCCAGGGAATTTGCCTTCCACAGTGGTTCTCCCAAGTGATTTAGATGACAGTGTCATTCAAGCCCCACGAAGCTGCCAGCTCCTCACTGTAACTTGCTGCAGTCTGATGCTTGGGTATTGGGGCACTATGCAGGGATCTGGCATGGGTTTTTAGAGCCTATTTAAAAAGATATGTGTCAGCTGCATACAAAACCACACTTATGGGGGCTGCTGAAGCCATGTCATGTTTGCCTTGTCAGCTTCTCAGGACTTGGACACTGCATCTCCAAGGGATATTTGCGCATTTGGTAAAGGGTAGAAAGGAGAAGGGGAATGCAGTCCTTTGAACCAGGACCTTTCTAAGTGATAGCAGATATCAGAGTGGACATTAGTTTTTCTGGCAATATTGATTGAAGCTCCATATCGTTGTCCTCTTGGACGAATTTTGGCGTAGAACAGGGTAAAGATACTGAGTCTCCTAAGCATATTAATTATCAAGAAGGAGAGAGCTGACCAATATAGCTGATGGAGGCGAGTTCTTGGGCTGAATGTGAGGCTGTCAGTGTTTGGAAACTGCAGCTTCTTCCATAGCAAGGCAGATCTTTTCCACTCAGGAATAAGCTCCTCTGCAGATGCATCTTCTGGAATTTCCTGACCCTCCTACTCTCTTCCCTATTTGCCACTTTAGGTGATTCAATTTTTTTCCTAAGAATTACTCACAGCACTTCCAGTGAACTGTTGTCCATAATGAAGTGTTAGTTTATAGATAACCTGACTGTTATGTATTTCATTAAATATGCCTTAAGAGTTGCTTTGTGTCTAAGGGAGTTTCCAGACATCCATATAGACCCCTCCTAAATGTTAATTTGTCCAGCAGTCTGGATGAAGCAATACTCCAAAGGTTAATAAGCATAAAATGAATGGCTTGGTAAACCTAAGTTAAATGATCATTTGGAAAAGGGAGCAGCTACTTTTCTTTTGCCAACTGTTGCTATTAAACCTCAACAAACCTGCTACCTAACTGAAAAATCCTGAAGAGATAAGGCCCTAATTCTTGTCTCTCTGCAGCTTCTGGCCTCTGTCGCACAGGGTGCTTGAACCATACGATGGACTTCCTGTGCCAGCTGGCCTGTGCTCGGAGAGGTGGCCTGGGGTTTCACACAAATCAAGCCCTTGTTTGTTGAGACATAGCCTCTAAGCACCACGAGTGCCTGCAAGTGCAAGCTCCAGCAAAGCCAGGAGGTTTCCCCATTGCTACAAGGAGCTTGTGCCCAGTGAGGCAAGCTGCAGAGCACAGCTGTGCACAGAGTGACTCACCAGAGGCCAAGATCTGGAGTTGGTGGGAAGACCACCAGAAGTCTTCTGGGGCTTTGCTTTGCCCTTTTCTTTAATGTGGATTTTTTTGGTTTGGGGTTTTTTCCTTTTTGCAAAATGCATCAGAAAATCCTCCTGGCCTGCTGCCTTTTCCCGCCTGAGCTGGGAAGTAGGTGAATGCCTTCTCATGTCCCTGACACAGAGAAATCAACTGGTGCTGCTGAGAATGGAGAGGAGGGGGGGAAAACCCTCCTAGCAGCAGCCAAAATTTCATTTCTCACTCCCTGGTAGCAGCAGCAAGATCAGTGGCAGAGAGGCTCAGTCCTGCTCCCACCCAACCCCAGTGCCTCTCTGCAGTAGGTGCAGAAAAGCCAGTTAGGCACCAAGGTGCCAGGGTCAGGGAGACAGAGTGGGCAGGGTGGACTAATTATCCCTAACTGCAGAAGTGGTTAGAGCTGACCTGCTGCTCTGCAGGTCCCTAAACCCCTGTTCAGCTCCTGAGGCAGAAAATCTTGCCTGAGGGGGAAAATCTTGCCCAGCCTTTTTTAGCTCGTACCGGTCATACGTGGCTAAAAGATTTTCAAGTACCAGACATCCGATTGCTGCCCGCAGTCCTACAGAAAACATGGTGACGACAACCGTGCTTGTGTCCTGGTGAAATAACAGCATACTTAAAAAAAAATTATATTTATAATTTTGATGGCTTTTCCCTCCCCACAAGGCTGACTCAGAAATTAGATCAAAAATCGTTGCAGGGAATCTCCTGTACTGTACATAGACCATTTAATCGAGCTGAGATACTGCTGCAGAGAATGGCTTATTTCATTTTGCCTGTTACGAACATGCAAGGGGATCAATTAGTCTGTTACCTGTTTATCTGGGGTTTGTCGGGTGCAGATAGTGTAGTCTGGCTGCAACGGATATTGTGCACAAGAGCAGAAATAGGACCGAGGTCAGGGAGAGAAGTGGCATGTCAGAAAATGGGAGAGAAGGCTGGAGACACGGCTCACGTGACAGGGTTAGATATGAGAGGAATATCTGGCAGCCAGGCAAGGTGAGGCCAGGCAAAGCCATGGCCTTGCTTCAAATGGCCTTTGTCACCTGGCAGCAGCAATTTTAAATGCCCTTTTTATTTTGCTTTTTCCAATGAATTACTTTAAACAAACAGAAGTGAATCAAAATGACCGTGCTCTTTTACCCCCTGATTCTGGCTCAGGGAATTCTCACACCTCTAATAAACAGTGAAGGACTACTTCCGAGAAGATGGTTTGTTTCTCTGTGCATAAATTTAAATTTTGGTGGATCGAGTCCTTTATGAAGCCCTGGAGAAGGCTGTGGATATTTTAATCTTAAATGTAATTTTAATCTTAAATTCCGCACCCAGAGAAGACACTAGTTCATTTGTATCGTTAGCTGTGCAGTGTCCCTGCGCATGATAGCTAGTGTGGGGCTGCACAGGGGAGAGTTATGGTAATGGTCAGGAATGGGGTTGGAGCTCTCATCCTGTCCCTGCTGCTGTGTGGCAGCTTAGAGGAGCTGCAAAACAGTCTTTAGCATGCAAAATGCAGCCTCCTGGGGAAGAGCTGCATGGGTTCGGTCCCATCAGCTGTCCTGGAGCCTCCGGCCCCAGGGACCGGTTTCAAGCCACAGCTCAGGTCTCTGTCTCCAGGACCTGAGATCCAAGCCTTGTCTGGGATCAGAGCATTTAGGCTCTTGGCCAAGGGAAACTGGATAATAACCCTAGAAAGGCTGGCATCATGGTTTGTCCTACAGTTGAAGGGCCCATGCTACGTGAGGGCTACATGACAGCTCAGGATCCTGCATATTCATGAGGCTGCCTCCAAAGGGACCAGGTGATGCCAGGTAGGACCTGGAACATCTCTCCAGTGTGTCCAGCTTGTTCCAGAGCTGCCGAGGCTGGAAGACTCACTCCTTGCAGCCCAGAGGTTGGCCAGGACTGGGGACCAGCCAGGGAGTTGGTGGACCCCCCTGGAGCCCAGAGATTCAAGTGAAACAAGCCTAGTTCTCTGAAATGACAGGTCACTGCTCCTCCCTGCTCCTTCCATCTCAAAGAAAGGAGATCAATTTCCTTTGCAGAGTAATCTGAGCCCTAGGACTTAAAAGTGCTATTTTGAGAGCTAGGTGATGATGTTGTACAAGGAGCTTATGCTTTCAAGAAAGCGCTCTGCCTCAAAGTGCAAAAACTAGGCTAATAATGGTTTCCTACCTCACACAAGTCAGTGAGACTTAATTAATTTTAAAAGCATTTTGAAACCACAACATAGGTGCTAAGTTTTTTTTTTTATTAATATTCCTTGTTCACAATACAAAGCTAATTACTTATGTGAATGGCAGAGAGCACAGTTTTTGTTACTAATTTAATCTTAACGGTTTAGGTAGTACTTACATTTATCTGTACCTCAAAAAAAAGTGTTGCACAAGATAACAATTGTGTACAGGGCTTTCTTAAGTGTCATTGTTATTATGCCGTTTCAATCTCATTTCATGCTGAGCTTGTCAAGACCAAACATCTGGCTTTTGCTGCAGCATGCAATGTCTCCTGAATTGCCAACTCACTACCAGTAGGAGGAGGCTCAGAAGAAGTGAGTGGAGGTGGAGGGGGGAAGAAAGGAATCAAAATTGTTTGCTGTAGTTTCATTGTCAGGGACAAGAAGGCAGAAAGGTTTTGTGTTACTGCTGAGTGGACATGGGCCCATGAGCTCTTGGAGTTAAAGGTATAAAGATCTTCCACGCACATTAATGGGGGACGCCTGGACACCCACTCACCAGAGAGCTCTGGGCAAGTCTCTGGGTATCCCATGGTCTTTGCTAATGCTTCATCTCCCCTGCAATTAGGCCCTATTTCCACAGCTTTTAGTTTTAAAACAAAATAGTGGGTACTGGCAAACATCTTTTACCATTTTCCTACTGACCCAAAGCATAAGTCTGGGTTTAGATTGACTTAATTATTTCTATATTTTTATATGTGTCAGTGGTTTAGTGAGCAGGTGTCCCAGCTGTATGTGCTATGGGAGAGCAATTGTGTCTTCCTAACTGTATGTATAATATCTAATTTAGAGTGGGCTGGCTCTGAGTAGAGCCCCTGGATGCCATGACTGTGAATACGTTCCATATTCTACTCTAAAGAAAGACTTCTTTAAAGAAGCTCAAAAATGAAGCTGAAAAATGAGAATATTCTTTGTAGCATTTTCTTTCTGCCAAGTCTGCTAAAGTCACAGAGGAAGCAGGAAACCCCCTGGAAAGTCTAACTATGTAGCTCTAAGGAGATATAGATGGATACCGTAACATATGCAGGAGATGTGAAAAGTTTTTAAATACTCTTTTCTCTGCTCCAACTTATCTAGGAGCTGCAGTAAACTCTGGCACTTCCAAACCCTTCAATCATATTCACAGCAAAGACTTAAACTAAAGACCATAGAAATGAATGGAAAGAATCCCATTTGCCTTTTGTGGGCTTTGAATTGGGCCCAAATTGGAGTTCAAGGATGCAGTCACCAGGTTTAGGGGTCTAAAACTTAAATGCATTGAAAATAAAATGGCCTCAGTCATGATGATTATTTTAAAGACAAGTAGCTCCCTGTGAAGAAAACCGGATAGGGCACAAAGTTCAAAGTTGGTATTTGCCACTAGAGCAAAAGTTATGTCTGAGACAGTGAGGGGTGATTCAAAATTATAGCCAGAAGTTGGAAAGGTGCCCATTGTGATAGTTAAAGTTCAGCTTAGATTTAGATAAAGAACAAAGTTAATTTTTAACTTTAACTAAGATTTTTGCACGTTACAAAGACGTGTTGCAATTTCCCGCGATGCAGCTTAATGAGAAACAGAAGTATATTTAATGTTTTCACGTTTGTCTCAAAATGTCTGAATCCAAGACTCCCATGTTGACTCTGCCACTGGATTATACGTGTCTCATCCATACTTGTCATTGCTTTTCTGACAATAGCTGTTTGCCACCAGATAAATTCATATTAAGAATAGCTCTCCTTTAGATATAGACACATTAAAGGGGGAGGGGAAACAAAAGACAGATTCTCCGTCCTGCATGCAAGTGGCCATATGCTGATGGTTCATGTTTCACCTGTGCCCTCCTGTTTGATGGCTCCAGGGGACTATTGCTTCAGTGCCCTGGCTGGGCCCTCTCGCGGGCTGGTGGTTCCCCACTCTGTCCTTTCAAAATTTGGGGAGGGTTGGGGAATTTCGTTCCAAGCAATCTACTAGACTTTACTTTCTTTTGGGCTAATGGGCATTTTCTTTCTCGAAATTCCTTTTTAACCTGAACTCATAATTTTTATAGGCTTCATCTCTGCCCAGTACGTACATTGTGAGCTGGAAACAAAATTTTAAAATCTCCATGTAAAGCTGTTGCTGGCTGTAAGGTAACTAGAGCTGACAGTGGCTTGTACACACCCAGAGCTGTAAATCACTTAAACGTACTGCACATAATTTCCTGGTGCCTGCTCCTCTCAGGAGCTGAGCCCCACCGGGGTGAATGTCTTTAAAGCATATAAATGCCTGGGTTTGATCCTCCTTTCTTTGGCAATGGCAATGGGGCCAGCCTCTGCAAAAATGAAGGGAATGGTACAGGCTGCTGCAGGGGACACCTACCTTCTGACTTTATTGTATCCTTCCTCCCCTGGAGCCTCAGGGATCTTGTACTTCTGCCATCCTGCATAGCTTGCTGTATTTTCTTTCAGGTGTGCAGCACAAGTGGGGACTGCCCCCTCAGGTGCTTTTTCTCAAATGGGTGAACGGATTGGGAAAGAGTCTCTGAGTGTTTCAGGGCACTTTGTTTCTGTGTATCCCCAGGTAACTTGAGCAGAGGCTTCCAAGGCAGGAGAGAAAAGCTCTTTATTTCAGCCTAAGAGATGTTTGTTGTGTTAGTTATGTTAGTTATTAAGTAAAACTTCCATGCATTTTCTAATATGTGCAAATCGACTTTTGGTGTCTTAAAACACAAAGCAAGCGTATTCCACAAGGCAAGAAAACAGAATAGTTTTAGAAAATATCTAAGCAGTTATTTTTAAATGTTATTTGTCCATGGAATTGTTGCAACTTCTGCTATATCACAGAAGGGCCAGCAGCTACCAGGAACAGTGAGTAGAAATGGTAGCTGTCACACAAAAAGCAGCAATTACCACTTCTGTTACTATTGAACCTGAACCAGTGTGGTGGAACTGCTCTGTTCCCGTGACAGACACTTATTCTGCAAAGGTTTTCTGTAGATCCAGTCCCATCTGGCTCAAAGAGTTACCAGCAGATCTGGATACCTAGGTGAATGTGTGTGTGTGGGGGGGGGAGTCCCTTTTTTTTTTTTTTTAATCATGGGTATGTTATACAATTACAGTGTGCATTTATTTCTGCCCTCACTACTTCCTCTTGAAATTATGCAAGCTGTTTAAATCTCTCTTTCATTTTCATGGAAGAGAAACTTTGGGTGGATTCTACTATGCAACTAGCTATATAATTTCAAAACACCCTGATTTCCCTTGGGGGTAGAGGACCTAACACCAACACCATTTGCACTTCTCGAGAGGCTTAAGAACTTGGCACCCTGAAAGTTGGCTAAGTGGAAGCCAGCACCCCAAAGGCTAGGCTGGGGATCTCAAAAAGTGAACTAATTAGTCTCTGTGCTTTCGAGCGAAAGAGCTAGGACTACTTGACAGCAATTGTGACAGATTTCTGTCCTTCAGGAGCTGGGCATGGAAACAGATGGGCCATGTGAGCTAGTAGATAAAAGAAACACCTATCCCAGGTCAATGCTTGCTCTTTGTATTTGTACCTAAAGCATAATTTGTCAACAAACAGTCATTTCACAAAACATTGCTAACTTTGAATTAGGAAACTCTTCCCCCCCCAAAAAACAAACCTGGATTTAGATATTGCACCTGCTGCAAAGTGACCCTGCCATGGTCTGCACACGCCTACCTGGCAACCGCTGCAGGAGCCAGGAAGGTGAGCCACTGCACAGTTGGGAAAGGCCCATGGCTTGCATAAGGTGAGGAAGTGTGGACAGACGTCTCTTTCCCTCCGTTTGTACTGGGAATAAAGTTGTGCCATGCCTCCACTAACTCACCCCCCCAAAAATACTTACTTAGGCAAAAATTTCCAAATTTGGGCTCTTAAAAGTAGGCTCCAAGATCACTTCTTACACAACTAATTATGAATGGTCCATGACAAGCCGGGCCCAACACATCTACAGCACTGAAGGGAGAGGATATGAGCAGCAGCAGCCCCACGTATTCCCTGTGGCTAGCAGCAGCTGTGGCCCCATAGCACTCGTCAGCGAAGCCAGCCTGGCCAAGCTCCAGCGCTTTCCGTCGGCTCCGGTGAGGCTCATGGGAGCTCTGCGTTGCTGAAAATGAAGTTTTCAGCACAGAGTGAACAGAGAAAGGCTGGTTCACTGTGCTCCCCTCAGAGCCCCACAGCCCCAAGTGCTTGGGATGCAAAATAAGCAGCCCTTGATGGGCTTCCTCACCTCCCCCCCTCTTCTACCTCCTTTCGCAGCTGGATGGGTAAAAATAAGATTGATGACCTTGGATTATTTTTTCCCCCCCAGACTGTCTGTACTGATGAGTCTGCAGGTATTTATGTTTTTTGGCATATCAGTGGATTTGCAGAATAAGCAATCTGGAAGGATGGGTAGCAATGAGTTCAGTTCACATTCATGACATGTTTCAAGCTATACTTTCTGTTCCTTATTCTATTCTTTTTTTCTTCCTCTTGCAATTCAATTTCTTCCTTCAAAGTTTATTCTAGCACTATACAGGAAAAAAAATACAACCAAATGATACTTCAGGAGCAAAAAGAAAAAAAAATTCTAAGTAGTTTACAAAAGCAACTTGACAAACTTTTGATGGAGCTATGGCTCCCTTTGACAGTGGGCAACTGGCCTGGATAATCCCAGAGATCCCATGTTTCCAGTGCCAAATGCAGCACTGCTGCTACTTCCAGGAGAAAATGTGTGTGCGCTAGAATGGTATCTAAAGTTTGGCTAGAGCTGCACACAGGGAAAGGTGGAGAAAAGATGGCTGCAGTGGACTGCAGGTATAATTCAGTTCTTTGTCCCCTCTTGGGCTTTTTGCATGGATAAAGCAAGCCTCTTTCTGTCTCAACTTCCATGTAGGTAAAAGCACTGGTGTGGGAAGGGGATGGGGCAAAGGAGAAGGGAACAGAAAGGACACGTATGGAAGGAGTTGAGGGGAAGAGGTGGATTCAGCTCCCTCCCTTTCCCCACTCATGCACCGAGCTGCAAAAGTCCTTTCCAGAAAGTCCTCTTGGATGTACAAAGGTCCCTACCTTAATTGCTGCTGCACTTCCTTCTGCTGACTGGCATTTCTTTTCTGTATAACTTTTTGCAAGGCCACATTTGGTGAGCAGGAAGGATGCAGTGTGTCACAGTCCTGGTCAAGAAGGATGACGGGAAGAGAAGGGAAATTGGCTCTCCTCAGTCCCTATTAGCACTTTCCCCTCAATGTACATTTGGTTGCCTCTGTTTCTTTTATCTGGTACCACCTGCTTTTAGTTGTATATCATGATCATCTATAAAATATTTTAATATTCTAGGCTGGGCTGCAGTTATAAAATAAATACCATTCACCCAGGAACACATAATCCTTGCTGATGCATTGTGTAATTTTTGGTACGAGTAATTTCAGTCTGGTCTTCTCTCATACTGTGCAGTTTTAAAACACTTATGTAAAATGGAAGAGAAAGTACTTTAGGCTAAGCGTGTGTATGTGTGCAATTACACTGTGAAGTGAAGGTTGCTCTTAATAATACTGGGCGTGATGCACTTCCAGTTTACACAGTGCTCAGAAGACCAGGCCCAAAGCGCTCTCTGCGGCCGAGCTTGCTCCAGTGCCTCCGTCCCTCTCTGATCTCATTGCTCTGCCTTGGCTGCATTCATGGTGATTGCTTGTCCTCTCCGTGCTCACGGAAACAGGGAAGCCTTCCCAAAGCAAGATGTGCCCTAGCTGGCTGGAGTACAGTGTCAGGATGGTAAAGAAAAATCTGAGTGTGTAACTCTACTCTCAGCTCTCCCTTGTTTGGTTGGCTGGTGCAAAGGGAGTGAGACTCAGGTCTACTTCATTTAGAGTCACTTTCATTCAGTTCATTTATTTTGAGGGGGCTGGACTCTGCACAGTGGCGACTGGTGCCTGGCATAGGGCTTCAGCTTGTGATTTCCCAATCTCATCCCGCAAAACAGAACACCTTCCTCCAAGGAATGAGCAAACTCAAGTGCTCTGGGGTCCATCCCTAGCTCCGTAACACAACAGCTGCTCCATGCAACATGCAAAGCTGATGAAAACATGCAACTGCCCATTTTTGTGCAGAGAAGCTGAGGCTGTATTTCTTTCTTTGAGAAATCCTGGAAAACAGTGAGGCAGAGGGAGCTGTACCATTGCCTGACAGATGTGCTGCTGGGATTTTGAGCTGCTGCTTGAGACTCTTGAAATGGACCATGCTCAATTCTAGGATACATCTAATTTAAGAGCAAAAGAGAAAAAAAAATTGCTTGAGCAAAGAATAAGGAGGAGAAAAATGTAGAACATTTGTATGAAGAAAAGATTTAAAATGTTAAAACGAACTATGGGTTTGATCATGGGAGCACAAGACAGAAAATACATGTGGGAATCACAGGAGAAATCAATATCTGGTAATTGGTAATATGGCATTAGTCCCATGAATTCACAAATGGTGGCTGAGCTCCCCAGTCTTGAGCCTGCTTTAGTAATCAAAACTTAATTGTAACCTAAAAGGAGGGCTTTATCTTTGCATTGTTGATTATTTTGGAGGTCTTTGGAGTTCAGCTAGATTATATTTTCAAGCTTTTCTGAACTATAAAGAGCTTTAAAATGTTTCAAAGCTATTACATAGGAAGGATTTATGAAGAGTGCTTGTCATGTTTTAAGGAGTACATTTAGTATGGGTAAAAACTTGGGAACTAAGAAGTTTGGCCAGTTCCAAGCTTTTCTCCTTGCTAAAAATGGTGTCGTTGATATGTAAGCATGGACCACAGATTAAAAACTGGATATAACACCTGCAGGTTGTCTTGGTTGTTTTTCTTTTTTAGCTCTTTTAAAAGTTTTTTTATGTGTTAGTGAATTTTGACGTATATGCATAGCTGCACTATGATGGACCAAATAGATTCAACAGCACATGTAATAAACTAGTATAAAAAAGATATTATATTAATATTTGCCTCTTCAGTGTGGGTATTATTTGCCATTCTGATACACTTGGTCCATGTCTGTACATCCTTTCAGCCACTACATTTTCTTTTTTTAACTTTCCTAATACACAGACATGATAGTTCCTCTTTCAGTTAGAAGCAAAGCTTATTTCACAGAACCAGGAGGCAGTTATTCTGCTATTTGTAAGTCTACCAAAGTCAGAAAAGTTGCAATTTTTTTTACAAAAATATGTGTTTTCTTTCCAAAAATATTTCACAATTCTGTAAAATCTATACAATAACAGTTAAGGCATACTTATTTAAAAGTGAAGAAGAAAAATCACCAAAGTGGTCAAAAGAAAGCTGAAATATTCATTCACTCATAGATTTTCAGAAGTGGGTGCTTCAACTGGTATACAAAGTGTCACAGAGCTTTCAATAAAAGCATAAGATTTGGCTGTATGTGGGTGCTAACAAATTGAATAGTGCCAAACAATTTTTTCAATTGCAGAGAGTTTCACCTTTAACTGAAAAGAGCAAAGGAGGAAAAGTGAGAGCCAGACAGTGCAGATCTTGGGCTGGGAAGAACCTAATCAGACTGTTTGAGGGATTTACCAAAGTTAACTGGTCTCTCTTCTCCTTTCAATGAATGGGAAGAGAGAGAAGTCCTTCCAGAGGACATCTCAGAGGTTGACCAGGCTTTGTGCCCTGAGAAGCCCCTTGGAGAAGCCTGTCCTGCTCCCGGGCTGCAGAAAGTGCTTGGGGAGGCCACGCATCTGACCCTCAATGGGGCCAGTGGATGCCCCACGCGTTGGGCTCCAGAGGAGGGGTGAGGATGACCAGAGGGAATGGGATGAACTTTGATGAGCTGGGGAACGGACTCTGAAGGCTGCGTGTAATGCCATGGTAGGCACTGTGCAGTCCCCTGCAGCTGCCTGTGTCAGAGGCTGAAGCCACCCTGTGTCCAGGCTTGTGGATTTGCAACCTCTGCCTGGGAAAGCTTTCAGATCTGAAAGGGTGGGACTGGGAGATAAGTCTCTTTGAAGATTGTTTTGCCTTGGAAAGAGGGAGGATAGTCATTTTATAGAAGACCATCTGGTGCCATGCTCCCTCTCCTGCCCTTGGTCTCTCTTGGCCCGGGGAGCGAGGTGGGCTCGGCCAGCCTGGTGGGGCAGACACATTTCACACAGGCAGGTGCTCTGCGTGTGTGGTACCATGTTCAGGCATGCTGAGTCCTCTGCATAGGGCTGTTAAACTGAAGGGGATTGTAATATCCACACTGCAGGAAGGACGCATTTAAACTGGTGCCTGTTGTGGGATAAATAATCCCAGCTCTTTGGATGAGTAACGATATCCAAGGTGGATTTCCAGCAATGTGTGAAGGGAGGCTGGACTTTGGAGGGAACTTTGCACACATTTTCCAGAAAGACTATTTGTAAT
This sequence comes from Apteryx mantelli, assembly GCF_036417845.1. Lineage (NCBI taxonomy): Eukaryota > Metazoa > Chordata > Aves > Apterygiformes > Apterygidae > Apteryx > Apteryx mantelli. The sequence goes on from NC_089978.1 coordinate 96,074,963, forward strand.
GCTGACGAGTTCCTGAGTTTTATTCAGCAGCTACCTTTTTAATTAACTCAAGTTTAACCAGATTAACAGAGACTTCAAATCCAGTGAGCAAGGATTACACCAAGGGGGGTGAAGGAAACAACATCCTTTACTGAATATTGATAAAACATAGAGCTTTTTTGGTCACCTAAAATTAAGTGAAGTTGGTAGTTTGTTAGCTGTGGTGTTAGAAATGGTGAAACTCAAACGTGCAAGGTTTCAGTTCTTGGACAAAGGCCTTTGTACAAGTCAGTAATATAGAGAAGCACGGGAGTGTGACATCTTACAAGCTTCTGCTGTAACCACCAGCCAGGTAAAGGCAGGAGGTGTGTCACCTTCTCTAGGAAGGAGGATTGGGACTTGGAATAAGTGGCTTTTATTCCCGCTTCTCTTTTTAACATGCCCCTTACTCCTTGACCATGTCAACAAACTTCTTTCTTCACTTTTCAAGCAATTGGTATAACTCTGCAGAGTGTTGTGACTCTTAATGTAGCTGGACAAAGTGACTGAAACTTGTTATCTAAGAGTAAAGTGTTTGGGTTTTTTTTTCCCCCTAAGATAATGAAAGTGGCTGGGGGATACTGGCTCCCTGGAACACTGAGAAGAGATGACAAAGTTAATGATGGCCACATGGAGACACAAATAAGAGCAACCCCCCCCCTTATTACCATTGGGAGTGCAGGATCTGATGTTCCTGGGTAGGAGGTGTATGTGTGTGTGTGTGTGTGTTTCCAGAGATTCTTGCTGGAAGCAAATGTTTTTACAGTAAACGAAAATTTCCAGGGGAAAACAAAAAACAAAAATAAATCTTCATACCTCTGTTGAATATGAAGATAGCATCCTTGTACAGCTGGGATGAAATGTGCTCCTGTGCAGAAGGCAAGCAGAAACCTAAGTACTATTTAGGTCAGGCTGTAAATCCGCTGAAGACAGAGGTTATTCACAGGAATTAAGAGGCTAACAGCACAGATCCTGTTGTAAAATTGGTCTTCAGCTTTTATTCAATTCTCAATAACTATTCCTAATACTGACTGTTTCTTAATATCCTTTTAAGTATTTTTCCTTGGAATGTAATTTTCATGTAACTAAATATTTATCCTGAGACTTTTCTGTGATGAATATGCATTTAATCCCCTTACCTATGTGACTGAACATGAAAATGCATATATCTGATTACCTAAATATATCCTTGAAAGCTGGCTTCCTTTCCCCCCTGCATTTTAAGGATGTTTCCCCAGAGCAAAATTTGGGGATTCCCTGCTAGCCCTGTTAGGCTTGAAACCCTTTGATTTGTCTTTCCAAGGTAAGGAGTGTTCTGGACTTTGCATACGCACTGACTGAGAGCCGATCCTCCAACTTCTTAAGATTTCTCCCATAAATGAGTCACTGGGCACTGAACTTGGCAGTGTTTGTTTTCCCTGCCCTGTATGATAATGGATGACGTGTGCTGAAGATCTTGAAAGCTCTAATGCAATTTCAACCTGCTTGTAACCAAGAACAGAGAAAAATATCAAACTTCTTCATTTCAGCACACTAAAGGAAAGAGGTGCTGTCTGTTCTTTATATTGCTGTGAATATATAGAGGAGAAGAGATGTACCAACTTCGTAACTGAACTGCACAGTGTACTGTGCTAGCTAAGGAGTAGCAATATAAGCAATCCTTGGAGGGAGTTTCTTGCACTGCTGTAGCCACCAGCACACCGGCTACAGAAATGTCCTTGGCGTGATCCCCTGGGAACTGGATTCAGCCCCTGAGTTAGGACATGCGTTCACCTTAAAAGCAGGGGACAACTTCAAAACAAGAAGGAAGTGTGGGGATCTCGTTGAAAGGGAACACGGGAGAGTGCTCCCTATGAGGGAGAGGTATTAATGAGTGCCATTTGGCTATTGCTGTCCCACACAGCCCATAACAACTCATGTTTCCCCCTTGGGCATTTTTCATCTATGCTGAACAAAACAGAGGGACGGGAGCATGCACAGACCGTCTCAGCAGAGCCAAAATGCTACAAATGTGGAGAATGTCTGGTGGACACTTAAATATACAAGCAATTGGTGCCAGAAGAAGAGCTTCTTTGCCCTTTGTAGTAAGCAGCTATTCTGAAGCTGTTCTTAATCATTCGCAGTTAAGTCAGATTTACTGTGAAACTGCATGACAGAAACTTCAGTGTGATGCATGCTACGTCAACAGGAAACAAAGGAGATGTACATATACCTTATTGCATGTGCAGGCAAGGCAGAAACAGCCGGCAAGTGATCTCAAGCTGCAGAAATACCTGTATGATTTTAGGTGCAAGGTCTCTGATAAAAGCATGTTGTGACTAGGATTTGGACTGAGACCTTCTGGGAGAGATTAAAGAGGGTGCAGAATTAATGTTTGACAAAGGAATGAAACTTGTCAAGAAAGAGAAGTAAATCATGGAAGGAGGAGGACAGTGTCTTGACAGAAGGGACTAAGTAAAAAATCAAGATGCTGCAGATAAAGGCTTGAGGAAAGAGGTCATGCAAAGTTCAAAGTCAGATTCTAGCAAAAAATGACATGTAAAGAGGCACATCCTGTGATAGTCAACATAAACTAACCTCCCTGTAGGTAAGCACTGTGCAAAAATATGATGTGTTATGTCACCGTGCAGAAATTTGCAAGAGTCAGTGCATAGTCTGGACAAAGAGGAGGAGGAGAATGTTCCTAATGCAAGCGAATCCTGCAGAGAAATAAAAGTAGTGCAGACTGGGAAGACTGAATCAGCCATATGAAGGAAAAGGAGTATCTATGGATCCCAAGCTGGATACACACTAGAATTATGCAACCTAACTGTGTGGGTGAAAAGATCAAATTTGTAGCAATTGTAGAGAGAAACACTTACTATTTGAGTTATAAATCTGTCATACCTGTGACGTCCTCAAGTGGTTGCCTTTGTGTAGGGCCAGAGCAAGTAAAGAGGAATCTGAGCAACATCTTCTAGGGGGCATAGATGCTCTGAATACAACAAAGAGGTGGAAGAGCTCATGCAGTGGTGTTTTGCAGGGGCTCATGGTACACAGTGATGGCCAGCAAGAGTTCAGGAATTTAAGCACAGTCCTTAGCTCTGGGTAATTGCTGAACCACAAGTATAACACTTTCACTTCCACATATCAAACCTTGGGCTCAGGCTCAGGCTTCAGAAAGAGGATCACCCATCTGGATGACAGCAACATCATCTCTGTGCCATAATTATGTCTCCAAACAAAATGCAAGCCACTCACCACTACCAGCCCAAAGGTGGTCTTATAAAGGTGGTGTTTAATGTATTGGAGGGAAGAGACCCCCCACCCCCCTCCTAAAAGGGGAAGAGGAGCAAAACCGAAGCCACTCATGAAAAAGGACTATGGAGCTGTTTAGGATGATATGTTTACCAACTAAGTTTTGGCTTCCCAGTCATTCTTCTCAACAGCAGACTATTTCCTTCAGAAGACTGTTTAGAGAAATGTAGTCTGTGCTTTGCTGGTTTCTTTGTGACTGGATTCTGCAGTGGCTGGTCTGTGAGCTGAACTTGAGGCCTGGGGACCACACAATGTCCTAGCGCCACCTCTGTCTACATTCTGATTCTAAGTCTGCTCCTCCACCCAGTGGGTATTCAGATGTAGATAAACTGGGTAAGGAAAATGCTAAGGGACTGCTGAGAACCAAGCCATTGCTTCAGAAATCAGCTGCACTTAAAGCAGCCAAATGAAGAGAAACAAGAAAACTCCCCTAGTAAAGTGAGAGGGAGATATCCCTTGACCTGTAACATAGCAGCCCACTGTCATCTTTCACCAGCTGCAGACCTGTCCTCTCCAGGGAGACCTGGAGAGGTCCTGTCCCTTCATGGTGGCATCCCTCTGCCCTCCTGCCCCTGCCCTTTTCTCCTTTTCTTCCAAATAGCTGCGTTATTCCAAGTGATCTGACACAAGCAGAGGTCAATTAACAGAACATAAAGACTGCTTTCTTACCAAACCAGCTTCTCAGGGATTTCCTTTACCTTTTTTTGCTGGACTGTTTGTTTACTAAAATGTTTGTCTAAAAATATATGGCTCTTTAACTTATTGGTCCCCTAGAGAAAACTGCATCACATCTGAGAAACTTTAATATGGATCTAAGGAGAGGGATGATCAAATAAAGATAATTAGAGCATTACAGATGCATTCCCAGTTCCCCCACCCTCTGCAGATGTCAGTATGCTGCAATAATCAAGCATAAGCAGGAAGCTGGTGTTGAAAGCGAATGTAATGTTCTTGACATCCGGTCACCCACAGTAGCTATACCCTATCTCCTTGATGGATACAAGTAGCATTTCTTATTACTCAGTGCTCTCAACCTTTCTTGCCATTTCTTGCTTAAAAATTCTTTTCCCTGTGAATAACCTCTGCTCCTAAGTCTCATAAATGGTGACTAACACTTGGTGAGATAAAGTACCAGTGGATTCAATGGCAATGTTACTTTTGTAATGGGCTTCTCCTATCTACCCTTGTTCTTCACTGCATGTTGGTGGAAGATAGAGAGGAAAAGTTCATGGTCTTTGGACAGCGGAGGCCTGGTTATGCCATTAATCAGCAAAGCAAGGAGCCAGGCTGACATTAGCAACAGAGGCCTAAACCTGAGTATGCAAGTTGGGGAAGCATGGCTGAGTTTTCAGGTCAGAGATCCATGCCTCTATGCAACATATTGTGTACTTGGCCACTGGCAGGATATGCCTTCGGGAAGTACGGGGTTTTCTACCACAGTGGCGAAGAAGCCTTTCTTGTTGGGGTATGTCTGTATCTCTTGTAATGGGGAAGGGATTTCAATCAGTGCTTCAGTACACATGGAAAATACTCACTTTCCTTCCAGTTCCTCTGTTGCCAAGGACACATTCTTCATAGGAACTGCATGTGTCAGGGCTTTGTTAGGATTATATGCCTCTTCTGCACATGGCTTTAGTTGTAGACTTCTTCATAGCACATTACGCATTTCCAGATGGCAATATTTGAAGCTGAACTCTACAAATCTCAAAAAAACGACACCAGAATTTCTACCTCCAGCTAGGAGAGATGAAGAATACATCCATGTCTCTCAGGATGTCTTCACATCCTGATGGAAAAAAACACTGCCTCACTGAACTCAGTCTTTGTGCTGGGCAGGGTGCAGAGGTTGCTCATGTCAGCAATAGGAGGAGAAGCTCCTCTGGCAGAGGTGAGATGGAGACCAATCACGTAGAGCCTTGAGCTCCTCACAGGAAGAAGAAAAGTGCTAAACTCAGGGCTGGGAGGTTGGGAAAAGGGCTTCTGCAAGGATTTTCAGAGGAGCTGCTCCCAGAGACTGAACTGGGATCCAACTAGTCTATTTATGTTGCAGGTGAGAAGACTTTCTGCTGTGGCCTGCTCCTCTAGCACTTACTCGTACAGCTCAGTTCAGCACGTGCCCCACACCAGGCCAAGGGGCTCCCAGGGACCCAACTGCCTTGGCCATGCCCCCCAAGTCACATATTGGTAGGACTTCTCCAAGTTTGGCTGTTCTGAGTCTTCCTGGTGGTAAGGTCATTGGTGAAGTCCCTTCATAAATCTTCATCTCTGTTGCCTTGTCTTACACTGAAAATCCAGCAGTTACTTAATATTTAGAATCCACTTCAGCCTAGATGATGTTACACAATGTACTGAAATCCTGCATATTATTTTAAATTAAGTCTAATGTTCAGTCCACTCTAACACTGCAAGCAATTTTAGCTCTTTCACTGTGGTCCCAGTGCCTCGCCTCAGCCCTCCAGATGGTGTACGCCGCTGGTAGGGAAAAATACTGGGTTTTAGTGTAGGCAGTTAAAATCTTTGTGACATAGGGTTGATTTATAGGATGCTTCATGGGATGTATTGCCACATGCTTTTAAAAAAAGGAATTAGACCTTTGCAAGAGTTTCTGTTGTTGACCAGGGTCAAAAATGTATTGGGGACTGGCGTGGGCAGAGCCCACAGAACCAGCTGCTGGTGGTCGCCATGTCCAGAGCCCTTTTACAACTACTCACATCTAATGACCTCGAAGGTATCACATTTTTCCAAACACCAAGGAAGATAAGGTCTCTGTTCTCTGCTCCTCAGGCACCCTGAGCCATTGCAGTGTGATTAGGGCACTTAGAATTGCAGGATGGGATCTAAATGCTAAGATTGTCAATGGAATTGCTAATGAGGACCTAAAGATGACATGGTGAATGTTAGCAGATCAGTAATTGCTTTTTCCCTGTAGTGACTTAGCAATTAGAAATGGAGGAAGAAATTCAGGATGAAATGTGAGTGCTGTGGTGTTCAGAGTACCTGCTCCTGTTTATTTTTAACCCTCTCTCTTATTTTGTGTGCCCCAGCTAATCCCTTCCACAATATATTCGCTCCCTTGTTCTGCACAGTACTGCATTATATTTGCAATGCCCTGTCATAGGCATCATGTCTGCAAGCTGTCTTCTTCAGACATAAGCCTATTTAGACAAGTTGTCAGGCTGAATGGGAAAAATCTTAAATCAATGTATTTCAGCATGCAATCATATATAGGCTAATTTATCTGCTGCCCTGTTCAGCCTGCCAGTTTAAAATGAGGTCTTTCAGGCATGGTGCCTGCGAAAGTCGCCTGATTAACAGAGCAATTCTTATTGGTAGGGCGACGGCACGATTTTTTTATGGTAATTGTTATCATTTGGACCTGTGTATATGCAAATGGGGGAGATTAAAGTAAAGAAAATATAAAGATGATAAATAAGCAGCACGTAGTCAAGATGGCAGAGGGATAGAAATGTTTGCAATATTAATGTCCTTTGCCATAGCTGGAGCAGTGAAGAGCCAGCTGCCTTCCCAGGGCTGGAGTCTTGGTTGCTTTATGTCGCACAGTCTCATCCCACGGCCGGTGGGAGAGGTGGCAAGCGAGCAGGGCAGGAGCCCGGGGCTGATGAAACCAGCTCTGGCCTAAATTCTGCTTTCCCATTGCCCCCTGCCTTCTTGACCCCCTCTACTGATAACGGGCTGCCTCCCCTCCCCTGCAAAAGGTTTTGGGGGATGAGAAGCCTCCCAGGGCGCTTTTCTGGAGCAGGGCTTACCAAAGTGGTGGGCACTCCAGGGGAAACCCTTGCAGAGCCAAACTAGGAGCTTTGTGACACCAGGAAGTCCATGGGAATTTGCCGCCTGGCGTGCCCACATTTGGGTTGGAGTGTCCCCCATCTGCAGGATTTTTTTTTTTTCCACTCTCTCTAAAGTTGTCACAGCAAAACACTCCTGTTGAGCATCCTCGGCTGGTGCAGTCACTGCCATTCTGTTCTCCTGCCTTTCCAGAGATTATCAGTGGGAACGGGAGAGCTGAAGATGGACAGGTGAACGCCAACATGGGACACAACAGTAGCACAGCCACATCACTGCTCTGTGTAAGCAAAAAGATCAGACTTCTTGACATGGCCTAAGGATATGACACCTTTCAGGGTACATTTAAATGCATTTTCAACTGTTCTTAAGCTGCCTTCCTATAGTTTCTCTCTCTCTATTTTTTTCTAAGTGAAGTTTGGATTTGTTAAATCCATCACCTCTATGTGCATGCAGCTTTCCAGCCCTCATTGGCATTTAGCCACACAGCAAGACTACCCCTTCAGTAAGTCCAGTCCCTCACCTGGGAAGAACCACCTCTATAAATAAGAAAACACTTCAATTTCTGTCCCTTCAGCTCTGCTGCTGCTGAAATCAACAGCAAACCTTGACTTCCCTGGGGAGAAGGCCTGGGTCCTAAGTGCCAAGGCTTTCTCGCTGAGACTACCAGCCAAACTGGTGATGGGTCAGAAGTGTGCAGATGCTCGTCAAACCTATATCTGTCCTCTAGGAGCTGGACTAAGACCAGCAATGCACTTCAGATAAAGCACTGAGCATGAGATCATATCCTTTTTTTCCCCTCTTCTTTTACATTGCACTATTGAGACTTACAGAAAGGGGAGCAGGACAGCAAATTTTGTCTTCATTAAAAATATGTCAGGCTTTTTCTACTTTGTAATATATTTTGGTATTCTTCTGGGAGAGTAGACCTGGACCTCCAGTGTTACAGATGCAAAGCCCAAGCCAATATTGCCTCCATTTTGCCCCTTCTTTTGTAAATTAGGATACCAGTGTAGTCCCTCCATTCTTCTTAATGAGTCATGGTCTTTAGCTATTTATTCTTGTCTTGCAGTCTTTAGCTATTCATTCTCTGAGCTGTCAGGAGCTGCTGTTCGCCTGCTCATCTCTTTTGAGCTGCTGGACTATGGACCGACTCTGACTTGCCCAAAGTCCCCTGAAGAGGTGTGAAGGTGGGTGAGAAGCTGGGCATGGCTAGTTTCATGCCCAAGCTTGTAGTGGAGCCCTGGGACTGTCATCTCTTTTGCAAAGGAGTTGTGCAAGCTTGCTGTCATTTGGGTCTGAGCAAACCAGGTATGAAATGCTCCTGTGTCAGAGATGCTATGTTTTCCATGAAGTATGTGAATCGATGGCCGGAAGTCTGGGACTATCCTCTAGTTTAGAAGGGCATTGGGGAAGAATGTGTGCATCACTTAAAAGCTTAATTATTTCAGTTGCCCAAGCTGAGAGCTAGTGCTTACAGAGCAGAGGTTTGTCACTGGTGGGAAAAACTGAACAGGTTGAAGATAAGTCTCTATGTGCTTTTCTATGCCTTTTCATTCCTCTTGTCCTATGTTTCCCAAGTATATTTACAGTTATTTTTCTACAAGTCTCTATCGTTCTATGTTGTTGCACTTTCTTTCATCCCAGCAGAGAACCCGTCCATCCCCATTTGGTTTAATGTTTTGTTCAACTGCTGAACCTAATCATGGACCTAATCATGGTCCCAGTGAAGGTTATTCTCTTACAGTTCCCCACCTCTGCACTTCAGCTGACAGCATAGAGATGGAAAGTCTCAAAACATTTCCACTGCATGGAAAGGATAATATAAATGCTTCATCATTGGGGGTTACCTCACATTTTCTTGCATTTACCACAGTGCAGGATTCTCCTTGCAGGCTGTTACCACAGATCAGCTGAAACGTGGCAACAGTCGCAGTGAAACAGCAACTCCTACGCTTCCTTCACTGTGTACCGAAGTATTGCTCCACTCGCTCCTACTACCTAAAGCAAACTGCAGATAGTAAAATAGTAGTAAAATCTACAGGAAAAGCCCATTCCAAATTTCTCACTCCTTTCACAGTTTATTCATTCGAGGTCTCTACTCTAAATTAATCTCTTGATTTGAGGCCAAAACACATCATTGTTTTAGTTTCATCACTTCTACTGTTTCCAGTAATGTTTTCCCTGAGAAACTGTCGTGGTAAAACCACATGCTCGTTCTGACATGTTCTTCTCTTTAAAGAGCATTAGCCATGCACTTTGCATAAGCTAGATGCTTCATTTCACTCATGAAGTGTGTACACCTGAAGACTCATTTCCAAGTTGCCCCTTCCCCATGTGGCCAGCAGGCATCAGTGTAAGGGCTGGGGTGGTAGTCCTGTTCAACTCCATCCCAGCAAGGAGCTAACCAGAGCTTAGAGACCAAGGGCAATTTTTAAAAGCATAAATCCAAACTGCTGGAACAAAATCCTACCATCTCAACTGGAAAATCTATTCAGCTGGAGCTGGGCTGCACAAGAGGATGGCTATTTCATTTTGCATAAGACACCAGCGAGTAATCTGATGATTTTCTGTGACTAATAAGATAGGTCATATTTGAATAGTCGATGTAGAGATGAGCGGTTTCATATTCTATTACCAAATCCCTGAACCATCTGGTTCCTAATGACTTCTTTCAAAACAAAGAGAATAAAACTTCTGAATTGTGCAATGCATTTTGACATCCTCTCTTAGACAGAAGATGCACATTGCTTCACATCAGCAAATGAGATCAATGTCTGCACCAATTAAAGCTTCTATGCACCCCTTTCAGGTATTTCTGACTGTGCATTCAATAGGAAACATACCATTGCTCCTGCTCAAGTTGGGGGAAGAGAACCAAAAACTGGGAATAAGAGCTGAAAATAGGAAGTGGTGTCTTTTTCCAAGACACACCTTTTTCACATCTTTTTTCTCAGCTTACACTTTAAAACCCTGAGCAGTGGCTCAGAAGCATGTGAGATGTGTCTCCTTTGTGAGTAGTTGGCTTCTGCTGCAGCTCAATGCATTTTGGGGAGAAATGCTCACAGCCAGGATGGACCCGCTGAAGATGGGGTGCCCCGTGCCAGCCTGAAGCCTGGGTCAATGAAATGCAAAGTGCAGGCAGAAAGTCCCAAAGAAGGAGTCCCTTTTAATGGGAAGTGCTTGCCTTTGTTTCCCAAGGCCAGGCCTACAGGACAGCCCCAAGATGCCAGCGCAGCCCAGGTTGGCTGGCCACGCCACCTTATTCACTGCTGATCTTCGGTGCAATATATATGGCAGCACTGCAGCAAAGCACCAAGCAGCCTGAGTGAAAGCCTGTGGTCACCAAAGCCCATGCCATGGTCACTCAACTGCTAAAATTACCCCAGTTAGTTTGTTTAGATGATAGCCTGGTTACGTTTATTAGTTGCAGTCACAGTGCAAACCTGCCCCAGGGAAACCAAGGCCAGAAGTTTACTTATCAGTGCTTTCACTATTGAGGAGCTTTTGATGACATGGTTTTTGCACGTTGTCTAGCAAAGGCTTCGAGCCCCAATCTGGCTCCTGTGGAGTCTGCTCCAGGTGATGCTAGGCTACGGCAAGATACATGCCTAGGTGCTCACACATTGTGTATTTGATCCTGCGTGTCCTCATAATATTAGTTAAGACACAAAGAAAAGGACATAAAATAGATATATTTGTTATCTCCTATTTATCTCTTATATAGTTTACCCAACCATATCCTAACATTGTTTATGAGATGCTATCTGGGATTACAGATCCAATAAGTACAGTATATTATAACCATACTGTAGCACTATTATGTATAATTATATATGTTTATAGATACCCCCATTACAGAGCTGTTTAGTTCTTTGTTACATTTGTGATATTGTGTTTGTTGCATCATATTCACAAATGATATGCTACCTGTAATTATATACATTTATATTTGTATGCCGTATTTATTGCACACTACATATTTGCATCATCAATAACAGCCATCCTGTTGTTAGGTCAGCTCATGTTTATTTACTTAATTTCTTTTGATTCTTTAAGCATACATGCTTTAAGTGGTGGGTGCCTTACAATAGATTCATCCAGTAGTTAGACCTGACTTACACAACTCATTAATGCAATAGGTGAAATCCTGGTTCCATAAGAGCTGCTGGCCGAGCATCCAGCCATTTCACAGGGGCCAGGGTTTCATCACATATGACTGATGTTACACATCTACCTGAATCAGTTTATTTAGGAAGACCTCTGTTCTTTGATGGGTTCAAAATTGCTGTAGATTTCAACTCAACCCTCAGGTGAAAGGCCAAATGAAGGGCTGCAACACCATCTAAAATTTGAACTACCACTCAAGGCGCCTCTGTATTGCTCACTCAAGGATAAGGATTTTGGGGTCTGCAAATAGCATTGATCTGTTGTGCTCCTTTGATCCTTTCCCTAATGTCTATTGAATTGCTTCTCTCTCCGTAGTACATAATTTAGGCCTGGTTGAGTACAGAGTATTTTATTTATTTATGCATTCAAATTTTTAAAATGCATCTCCAGGCATTTCAACAGTATGCTGGGCGCCTACCCCATAAATTAAAAATAACAACATAAACTTAGACAAAGGACTATCCATAAATAACTCCTCCTCAATTCACACCCTTAGCAATAGCCTTAGCTTGGAATAGGGAAATAGATGGGCTTTACAGCCTGCTGGGAAGGTTAATAAATCTGAACTCTGATGGACCAAAGGGGAAAATGAGTTTCAAAATTGAGGTTCCCCCTCTCCATCCCCCTCCTGGAGAACACCTTGCCTTGAACTCTTCACCTGTTATGGTCCTAAGTGGGAGACTGGGCCCTGTTGGCCAAGATAGAGCTGGAAACAGGGACTGTCAGGGACATCTCACACTCCTACCAAGCTGAAAATTAAACAGTGGCATTCTGATCACATGAATATTGTATTTTTAAAGAACTTTTGGCTGCACCTTCAAAAGGGATTTAATTTAGCACAATATTTAGGTACCCTGTCTAAGACACATGCTAGACAGTTAGGTAGTCAGAAGATGGCTGTTCATCCTTTTCTAAGGATCAGGCACTTTTGATAGATGCCAGACTCGGCACCGAAATCTTCAGTCAGTTTTGAAAAAGTGTGTCTATGTGCATGAGTTTGTGAAGGAAAACGTCCTTTCCAGAAGTAATTTGCTGAAAACAGTTTCAGTATTTTGTTCCTGCCTATGGCAATTTATGAAAAACAAATGGGATACTGTACCAGTAGCGGTGCTGAAATAAATCACTCTAAAAACAGAACTGAAATTTATTTCATTACAAAAGTAAATATAAAAGTGCTTTAGCACAGTTTCAAATTAGATTGGGGCTTGGTCAAGCTTGTTTTAAATCCAATGATTATAAAGCAAATGGCTTGAGATGAAGTCTTAGCAGAGCACCGTTGCAAACACAGCTAATAGGATGCCGTGCAGCACACAGCAACAGATAGAAGTGAAGGGGTGGATTTTTGTGTCTGCAGTGCAAGAATCAAAGACAGTGATAGAGGCATCCTGTGCCTGGCTCTGTTGTCCAGTTTGTAGAAGGATGCTGAAAAAACAGAGAGGGTACAGAACAGACCTACAAAACTGATTCAAGGTCTGGTGAAAAGACCTTCCTCTGAGTAGCTGGAGTAACAGAGGCTGAGCTCCTTGCTGATGTGTCGCCAGGGCTCAATCATCAAGACTACAAAACACAAATGCCTACAAACCACCTGTAAATGAGACTGGAAGAACGTCTACTGAGGACCCACTACAAAAAAGAAATGTTGGTGGCACTGCCGCCCATGGAAGATGCAGTTCTCTGCACTGGCAAAGACCAGACTGAGATGTCAGCTCTACTTCTTTCAGTGCTGAGCTGAACTGTACACTTCCAGCTCAGGTGTATCTGCACAGATAGTTCGTTACCTGGATCCATGCAGGGGTTACTGGGAGCTGACTGTATAAATGCTTCTGCGGAGAAAGATATTTTGGGTCCCACAGGTTCCTTCCCAAGCACAAAAGTATATAATGAGAACCAATTGCTGAAAGTGAATGTTCAGATGAGAAACAAGGTGCAAACCGCAGCCAGAAGGTTTCAGCTTAGGCAGTTGCACTTTCCACAGTGCAGCACTTGAGTAATTGGCTGGGGAAGCTGGGGAAGCCATCAGCACTGGAAACTTTAGGAAAGGCTTGACAAACCCTCTACTGTGAATGACACTGGGGCTGGATGATCCTGCTTTGGTGCAGAGTGATGGGCTAGAAGAGACAGGGTATTCCCTCCACCTTGCATCACCTTTGGGTCTATGGACGCTCACTTCCAGTTTTAAGCAGGGGCAGGACACAGCGGCACAGCCCAGCAAGCTGGCAGCACCTCAGCCTACAGTGGCTGCCGCCAAAGATAAAGCCCCTTCTTCCTTTCCATGGGGCAAAACAAACCGAAGAGGCAGCCAGCTTTTGTGGGGTGCTGGGGCTGCCCCCGGGAATGAGCAATCAGCCCATCTTTTTGGATGCCCTTGACTGTTTCCCACTTGCAGTGCCTCTCAGCAAGACCTGGACTTGGCTGGCTCCCTTCTGAAAAATCATCCCAGATGATTTTATCCAGTGGGACTTTCAAAATTTCTTCTGGAAAAGCCCATAGGACTGGGCTTACTTATCCCTAAAGCCTTACAACCCAAATGCCAAACTCCCATTTGATTTCAGAGAAGGCAGGACTTGATCCCATCAGAGACTCACAAACCTCTGTTAAGCAACACGCTTGCCCTCCTCAGTGATAATATTTTCATACTGGTAGAGGAGGAAGCCTCTTGTTACTATTAACCTGTGCTGGGCACACTCAGGGGTTGATTCAGAGGCATGGAAGTTATTGGAAAGATGCTTGTTGACATGCAAAACTGCATCGTAGTGGCCAATAAATAAGATCTGTTGCTGAAGAGGGAAGATTGAGACTACAGTTGCAAGTAATTTTATAGCAGGGTAGGTGCTGCAATCTGTGCAACAACCTGCAACTGACATGTTTTCTATATGTTGTGATATACCCTCTTCTCACAGCACCTGCACGAATGTAAATGACTGTTACACATGTTCATCAGCAGAACAATAAGCCCTGTGGAATGAATGATTCATTATAAAATGGTTTCTTCTGGAAGAGAAAGAGGTTTTTGTCTAGTTTTTAGAAGTACCACAGGAAAACTCCATTTATTTATGCTTGCTTTTGTTTGACAGTAGTTTCTTTGTTCCTTTCTGCTCTTGCTTTTCTGGTGCCAGTTAGCAGCAACATTTGGCAGTTGCAGCTAGGGAGAGAAAGGAGAGGCAGAATCATTGTTGGGGGGGAAAAAAAATGTGTGCGCCTAAGAAAATAGAATTCAACCAACGTATTTAAAGAAACAAACCAAAGGCATATAGACATTTGAGATTTTTTCTTTAAGTATGTTTACATCTCCTAGCCATTCAAGGTCATCATTCCCCAATGCACTTCTTATTTCTCCCTTCAAGCTGTCCCAAACTTGTTGACTTACCCCTGGTAAGAAAAAGTTCATCCAAAAGATCCTGTTGTTTTGCAGCTGTAGCATGGCAGGAGATGCTCTTTAACAAGCACAAGCGGGTTTGTATCCATTGAGGCCTTACTGAATGAACTGAGCAAATAGCAATAACTATTACTCACCCATATCAGTTTACTGGCTGCTTTTAGCCCATCACCTGCTCTTAAATTTAAGAGCTGGCCCGCACAAGTTAACATAAGCACTTGATTTCCCCCTGCCTCCTGTGATTGTAGAAGCCTCTGCTCTGAGCCCTCGCTCCAGCGCTGCCGACCATGTTGGTACTACTGTTACCTGCCGCTGGCTGCAACGGATAAAGCAATTACAGATACGGTGCAAACCTGCCCAAACTCCTAATAAGGCAGCTCCCTTTCCTACTGTATACGAGACTTGAATATGCTTGCTCTTGTCTAATTTGGGGGTGAAGCTTCTCTAGAGCTAACTTATAGTTTAGGCTTTCCCTGTAGCAAGAAAAGATGTGGGGTGTTTTATAACTCACAGGGAAATCAGGCTCGCTAGCTGAAACTAGTTTTATGAGCCTCAGAAGCTATTTGAGAGGCTTGCAATGCCTTGAACTCTCTTGGTTCATCAGTAATTTCTGCACAATGCCTAGTCAGGTACATTCTCCGTAAAGTTTGTCCATGAAGTGAGTTTCAGATGAACTTCATTTCTGACATATAGTGCATGTTCTGTATATGGTCTCTGAGGAAAACTCTAATAACATCAGAATCTCTTGTGTTAAAATATTATCTACCTGTCTTTAGTAAACTGTTTGTCCCATAAGCCTTTATAAGTGTTCAAACAGATAAGCTGTTTCTTCCCTGGGATTCATTTCAGTATTTAAATACAGTTATTGTACTATCCAAAAAAGGATTATAAAATAGAGGATAGGGCACTCCTTTCCATGTTATGAGGTATATTTCTTTTTTTTAAGAAACTCATGAAAAGGTAAGCAGAACTATCTCAAGGGAGCACAAGAGGACACATCTGCCTGCTGATACGAGTAAAAGAAGGCACTAAACATAAAAAAAAGATGGGTACCTTCTCTTCAAGGCTTCCCTACAGAAGTTGGTAAAGTAGCCTTACTAATAAAAGAGCATTCTGTGGTATAATGAAGAGGCAGTAAGAAGGATGGACAGATAGAGGAAATCAAGAACATGTTAGAGTTGTAAAATTTGTCTTCACTTTATAATTCAGGGCACAATAGGCATAAATAAAATAGGATGCAAAAAATCAGTGTGGGTAAAGAGTAAAGGATACTTCAGGAGAGATTGGAGCGGAAAGGTATAATTGCTGCTTAATACATCAGGAGAAGGAATGATTAGAAATAACTGAGATAAGAGACATTAGGAGAATGGTATAGGGGATTGAATCATGATGATTCAAATCAGAGGCAGACTCTAGCTCTAAGAATCTTGTGATAGATTAAAAGAATGGCTTAAACGAGCTTCTGCCTGGGATGGTGGAGATAAACCTGACCCTGCCTGATCTCCAGGAGATAGAGCAAAATCACCACTTTGCCCCTTCCTAGGTTCCTCTGATTTTATAGTCCCTCCGGCACTCTTTGCAATTTAACCGTGAAGTTTCCTTTGACATCAGGGAGCGTGCTGCATGGCAGCTAGGCTGCGAGTCTGATTCATCGCTCTCGTTTTTATGCCTGTCTAATTCCACTGGCTTCAATGCAATGTTGAATCCAGACCCACAGTAAGACGCTGATAGCAGAGGCTGGCGGGTAGTGTTCTTCAGGAATCAAGAAGTCATTTGAAAAGTGTTCAAATTATTGTCTGACCTCTTCCATCTGTTTGACACCAATGTCACGTTATGAGATACCGTTTCTTTTGGAAACCCATCTTTACTTCAATAAGTCGTAGTTCTGTCCTGATACAGGTGCCTTCCCAAAGGCTAACACATTTCTCAGCCCAAGCGGCTTGTGAAAAAGAACTGAGGCAGCTGAGCTGGCCAGGTACAACCCAGTTCGTACTCAGAGAGGTGTGCAATAGCCTGATTTGTGGGGTACAGCGCCCCAAGCAGTAAGGCTACCCCCAGGTAGGCTACCCCTTTGGCCCCTGCCATCCAATGGTCTCCTTGTGGGTCCCCAGGGAGTCCTGCCCAAGCCGCACAACGAACTTCAGCTAAGGAGCGTGTGGCAGAGCAGGCAGCCGAGGCCCTCGTATCTGAGCCTAATGATGCCTTAACCATATCTCCATTTTGTGCCTTCTCATCTCTTGGCTCTTAATTAACCTTTACTTTCCTCTGACATCTTCAGGACCTGAGTTTCTCATGGTGCTTTGAAGTCCTATGTCCTATCCTAACTGGGTCTTAGCCTGTGCTCAGCCAGATGAACCCATGGTGCTTCTCGGAGGTGCTTGGAGCTCTCATCTGGAGAGAGGCAGAGTTTGTGGTTTGACTACATCCTAATGTAAGATGGAAACAGATCCAAAGCAATGAGAAAGAGAAGTGTTGAATTCCCAATGCCACTGTTTAGGAAGAAACAAGACGTATTGGGTGAATTTGAATGACACAAAGTAAAGGAGAGAAAGGACATGAGATGGGCTGGTAGGAGATGAAAAGCACTGGCACATAAATCACAGTCTATCCAAGGGTTTTATATGCCATACAGTAATAAATACTGCAGGAGTTAAACAGGGCACTGTGGATGAGTATGGATGTGCAGAAAGTAATCAAGGCTAAGAAAGAGACATATGTGAAGTGTAAAATGTCAGGCCCAGAAAAGGGAGGGAGGGACTGCAGAATAGAGGAAAGGGAGTACAAGAAATAACACACACACATGCGCACGCACAGAGACAAACATGCAGAAGCAAAAGCAAGGAATGAAAGAAATATTGTGCAAGAGGTTAAGGTAAATAAGAAATTCTTCAGATATGCAAGGGGAAAACTCTCTGGAGGAGATAGCAAATTTAGTTTGCAAGATATGGTGAGGATAATTTATTGATATGAGCTGGCCACTGGTAAATGAAAAAAAAAAAGTAATTAACTGTTTTCCTTAATACTCCCAGAGGAAGGTATCAGGAAAGAGACCAGGGCATATGTGACACAAATTTATATTATGGGAGAACAAAAATCACCAAGAGAAAATAAGAAAAGCGTGGTCTGACTATCAGTGCTCTGAAAAATGACAAAATTCTGGGACTCCATGAAGTGTGAGAGGTCAGGCATGTCCCAAAGGAGCAGGTGAAGGGAGGCACGCATGGAGGGGGTGGGAAGGAGCAGGCTGTGCATGTCCACGCGACATTGCCAAGCATCATGCTGTAGCTCCCAAGTGAGTGGAGACTGAAGACTAAGGAAGTTTCCTGATTGCACATTTGCCTTCAGGAATACAAAACAAAACATTTTACAGGAAAGATGAGGGGACAAAATGATATTGAAAAAGTTTGAGTTGAATTAAAATTTATAAAGTTTGACAGTTCTGCAAAGGAGGGATACACCTCTAACATAAGCCATTATTATTGGCAGACCCCGTGAAACTAGACTTTAAATGACTCTTTGATTTAATACCATAGTACAGAGCTTCAGCAACATCTCTGATGTTTTCAGGACTGGCTCTTAACCTAAATATAATCTTTGCCTGCCTTGCTACCCCACTCATGCATCAAATGCAGCTCAGGCAGGCTGGAGGACTGTGGGAAAACCTGTATCTGTGTTAGCAGAGGGAACAGCAGTTTGTAAAACCCACGAGCCAACAAAAAGGCTTTGTGGCACCCAAGAAGGCAAGAT
This sequence comes from Apteryx mantelli, assembly GCF_036417845.1. Taxonomy (NCBI): domain Eukaryota; kingdom Metazoa; phylum Chordata; class Aves; order Apterygiformes; family Apterygidae; genus Apteryx; species Apteryx mantelli. Next base: position 96,093,375 of record NC_089978.1, read on the forward strand.
GCAGTCCGAGTGACAGGAAGGGTAAGGTTACTTAAGCGAGAGGAGTCAGGTAGGCATCAGAGGGATGTTCAGGACGAGTGGAGACAAATGGAAGTGCCACATGGCTCCGTGACTTGCTCTGAAACGACAATAAACCTGTTACACATGAGTTTAAGAATTGATGGGATCCAATATTATGCGGATTTGGTGGCCGATTCGATGAACCAGTTTATCAATCAGGCTCACTTAACCTTCCCCTCAGATCAGCACTATCAGCCTGTCAGTATCAGGGTGCTTTTTTCAGCCTCCCCTTTTATGTTTGTATAAGCTCCAAGGGTAGATACTGTATCCTGTAAAAAGGATTATGTTCAGGAAACTGTTAAATAACCTATGCCCAAACAGAGGAAGCAGCATCCCTCATTCAGATTTGGAGGAAAACTCTGGCTTCCTGACTGCATCTCTATGCTGGTGCCTGGAGCACTTAAACAGATGTGCCATTGAGCTCTGCTGTGGCTCTGCACCCTGCCTCTCGCCTCCCAAGTAAGTGGGAACCTGCCTGGGCACTTGTGCCCCAGCGGGTTTTCCTTCGCTCCTAGTCCCTGCCTGCAGCAGTACTGGCTGCATGCAGCTCTGATGAGTATGGCAGAACCAAATTTATTTCAAAAATATTATACTAAGTTGCTGGGCACAGAAAACCAATGCACTGGAATAAAAGAATACAACACCTCTTGCTACTGATTCTCTAGTTCAGCTCCAAGGGTCTCCCTCTTGTTTCAGATGTGTGTCCAGCTGCTTGCATTGCCTTTGCTAATGGGATCCAAGCTGCAGAAAAATCCCTGCTTGTCTGTGCAGCTGTCACCTTTCAGGATTCCAACTTTTGGACAAGACTGGTCTTAAATAAATGTGCGTTTTCTCCCTGCAGGACTATTTCCGCAGTAGTTTCTTGTGAGTCATACACTTTATCCAGATACCAGTTTTTAAAACATGCCCTAAAGATTAATGATGTCACAGTTTGGCTTTAGAAGCACTTGGAAGAGCCCCTTCCTTTGCGGATGGGAAACTAAACTTTCTACTCAGCAGGGCTGGGAACCTAAAGACCAGCCCTGTGCTTGAGGTGCCTTAACCAGCTCCTTTACTCCCCAAGCGTGAACTGCTTCTTGCAGACCAACCACGCGGTGTTTGCGCTGGGGCTCATAACCCTTCACGCCCTGAAATGTTTGATTTCAGGACCCAGGAGGGAAAAGGGTGTATGGGTCAGCCACAGCTCCAGGGACTGGAGCCAGGGAGTCCTGGGGGGCCCATGGCTGCTTTGGCAGGATGACAGGACACCGTCGCAAATGGCCTGTCCCTGGTGTGCCCCTGCACCTGGCAGGCCCTGCCGATCCCCGCCTGCTCAGCGCGAGGGCTTTAAAGCTCCTAACTGTCCTAGAGACTGTGGGTAGCCTTGAAAACTCTCCTTTTTTTCCCCTCATTTTGTGACTTCTAATCTGCTGCTGCTCCCCTGAGTCACTCAGCAACACTTTCTTCCTCGTTTTTTCCTCTGGGAATCAGTGGATCTGCTAACATACACGAAGCTCGATACCAGGATAAATGATTGCAGGCATTTGACCTTCTCCTTCATGTTTGTGGGAAGTTTTTCTGGGTATAATCTAAGGTGTTAACACAGTGTGGCTATACTAATAATACAAGCCACTGGTAGGTATTTCCATTTTTTGAGAAAAATGCTTTTTCATGGTTTAACTTACTTTGCTTGGGAAAGAACTAAAGATAAACAGCAATAATAATGAGGCAGTTATACCACAGTAATAGTGTCCACATGGAAATGGTGTCTACTCTTGTGCTGGGGTGCCTGGTAAAACTTTCCTGTGTAGGTAACATCTAGGTTGGTTGGTTATTTGGAATGGGGTCTGAGCTCATTTGAGATATTCTGACTTTTTTTGTCATACTCTCAAGTCTCAGGAGAAGAAAAATAAACCATAAGTAAAGAGAACCCAAATTTGAATAAGCCAGAAAATGAGCTAGATGTGCTTGCACCCCCTGCCAAGACATTGTTATTTTGCACTTTTATTTGATGTTTTCTATTATATTTTATATTTTTACTTTAAGAAGATCTCATTGTGGAGAAAAGCATGTTTTATGTCACTTTTTCATTTTTTCTTCCCTATTCACCAAAGTATGGGAAAGGAAAAAATACTACGGCACGGATTCTCACCCATCCCCACTGATATAAATCTAATCAGGAGGACAGTAAGACATATGGGAGTGGGAGTTCACATGCCTGGGAACACCTGTGGTTTGCTCATGGTCCGGCTCACACCAGCAGTGTTTAGCAGCCCTGCACTGGGATATGGGCTGGCAGGAACTGGGGGGAAGCAAACAGCAGCCTCTGGCTTGGTCTGGGCCACATGTGAACTTTTCTCAGTGCCTGAGGCACATGTACCCCTCATGTTCTCATGGCAGATCCTGCATGTCTGCTGCTCTCCCCAATTTCCATGGAGCAGCTGTGCTGTCCCACCTCTGCACTTGCCACAAGGACGCCATGGAGCACCATGATGGTGATCCATCTGACTTAATGGGGGTGAATCAGTGGCCTTTACACACAGGCACTTATGCCATTTTAAACACCTGAGGATATCCGAGGATATCTGAGGTTGGCTGATGATCCACAGGACCTACAGGAAATGCATGCCCTTCTGGAGCGGCAACTGGAAAATAGGTGGGATACCCTAGGGCATCTCAAATGGCACCAGGCACCTATATTTAGGCACCCGAATTCCACCCTGTGAGTCAGCAAAACCCTTTCTCAGCAGGGTGCTCCATGGTGATAGGGTGGGGCGAGTTAGACAAACCATGCCAGCTTCTCCATACCTATCGCCTCCCCACATACCCTGAAGGTAGCAGTCATGGGAAATTCCTGCAGAGTATATGAGACAAGGAAAGCCTTTCAACGGGTTTATTTTTAACCATCCTGTAGAGTTATATCATGGCTTGGAAATACTATAGGCTTGTTTGGAGACGTTGCTGTTCTCAAATGGGTTCTTCAAAGAAAATAATTTTAACAGGCCCTTTTAAATCTTTGTCTTCTTGTTAGGCTCTGTTGGATGTCATCTGTAAGAATAGTTCATTTTTATTTCTGCATGGAATTACAATGGTTGTCTGGGGTTTTATGGGACAGGTATGGTAAAGAAGTGCTCTGTCATCTCCAATAATATGCCATACAGCAGTGGCTAAGTGAGTGAAGAATCTATAAATGCAGCATGAAAGCTCACTTTGTTTGATTTGAGTTGTTGTCTTGTAGCCTCTGGATGCTCTGAACATACAGCAGCATTCTTCTGTTCTAGTTTTCTTGCTTTGTTTTGGGAAGAAGCGAGTGAGCTGCAGAGAGTCCTAACCCCAGGGAGCCCGTGGGCTGCCTCAACTGCAATTACCCAGAGAAGTGGGGCCACTGCAGTGCTGGACACTGCTGGTCTCTGGTGCCTGAACACTGGATCATCTATGTAATGTGTGTGGAGCTCAGTCCTGGAGGACAGACAGCTGGGAAAAACCTCATTTGGGGTTAGCATGATCTTGACTGTTTGGTTTTTGCGGCTGAAATGCTTTGATGCATGTCCTTTCCCAGCTCAGCAAAGGACGAAAACAACTTTTATTTCACCCTTGAGCGAAAGAGAGAAGGCACCAGTGACTTTTATTTTATTAAAGCCAGGCCAACTGCTTGGGGGCCTTCCTGTAACAGGAATTATCAATCTTAAATATATATAGTGGAACAGGCTGGTTTTGCCTAAGGCCTGAACTACGAGCAAGGTGTTGCATTGCTGTGTCTCTTGCACAAAAATCCATACTTTGGTGCCTATATGTCTGAGGGCAGATGCAAGCTTTCTAAATAGTGCCCTTTGACCATGAACACTTCTCCTATTGATGCTGAGGTGTGTTGCGCAGGTGGATTAAAGCCAGCATCTGACCCTAAATATGTAGTTACGCTAATCAGAGCGGATGGCCTCGGGAGCTGTCAGTTTGTTTTATCAATCAATCACCAGTATATTCGTGCATTTGCCTGACTCACGCTAACAGCCGTGAGGAGCTCGTGCCCACCCTGCCAGCTCTGTGCATGTCTCTCCCCATCCCCCTTTTGGCCTGCCGGTTCCTCCCATGCCCCCCGTCCTGCCTGCCGAGCAGCCCCAGGCCTGTGCTGCTGTGGTCCTTAGGGCTTCGGCTGCTGCCTGAGCTCCCCGGCCCCAGCCCCTCAGGGCAGGGAGAGAGAGCAATGCACACCTCCAACAGAGTGACCCAGATGTCAGTCCCTTCAGCTAGGAGGAGATTTTTTGCAGGAAACTCTTCAGTCCCGTGGAGACCCAGGTGGAGGCACCTGCCCTCAGCACAGGCTTCAAGGCTGGAGATCCCGGGCAGGCCAGCAAGGCTCCCACACCACTTCGAAGAGCACGGCCCCTGGAGCATGGAGAGAGCTTGGACATGTGTTTTTCCTTGGTGTTTCCCATCGGCTGTCTCTCGGCAGTCCCACACAGTATATGGGCTTTCAGCTGTGCTACCAAGGCACCTACCTGTACTGTATGGGATGCCCTGGTGCCCAGTCCGTGCTTCCCTATTCCTCTGGAGTGACCGGATGCTGCAAAGTTGGGCTGTGGTTCAGGGATACTCTAAAGCTGCTTTTAGCTCTGAGTATCAGATCAAAACACTATAATGTTATGTGGCACCCACAGCACCGCAGAGTCATGTCCTGCAAAGCTGCCATGATTCACTGCAAACTCACTCTACCAGTCTGGAGTTGCCGGGGACTTTTTGAAGGCTTAGCTGTGGGCTGCCAGGGTTCGTGTCAGCTCAGGTATTACCTGTCCTCCCACAGCCATCACACATAAAAGCAGAAAGGCATATTTTGTTCTTTGGCTACTTCGTTGGAAACACCCACGTGTGCTGCCAATCACTTTGCTGGTGAAGGGGGTCCTGCAGCCGTGGATGGGTGGTGCAGCACTTCACTTTCCTGTGGCCATGTCCTCAGCTGGGTATGGCTCTAAGGTCTTTTTTTCATGAAGCTCAACAGGCTTAGAAGAGGAAATGATTTTTAATGTCTCTCCCCCCCCCCCGCTCTCTCTGCCCCGTGTGAATGTAGGATCTGATTCCTCCATCCCTAAATCAAAAGCAGGATAAGAAGGTGAGAATCCAGTTTTGTCTCATCTCAGATCTCTGTCTTCAAGAGGATAAAAGGCTTTAAGATCATTGTGCTGCAGTTGCTTCCAGCTAAGAGAATGACATCCAGAACAAATATCAAAATTGGTTAAAAAGGATCACTTAAAGAATAAAAGCAGGTTAGGGATGACTGCCTGTCCCAGATGAAATTAGTGTAATTGTGTCAGCCCTTTCCTCTCTGGACTAAGTTGCCACGGGGCAGTTTGTTTTGCTTTTCCCATACACATGATGTGGTTTTGGAATCATTCTTCCAGTCACTGTGTGTCCTTACCCCCATTTCCATTTCTGATGCACAAGCAGCTGTGAACAGCTGCTTTCTTTGCAGGCACCTGCGCTGAGTGGCTCTGCAATCAGAGGAATTGAAAGGGGCCTTGCAATTTTTCTATCACACTCCTTTTAATGGCTACCCGGCACTTTTCATGTCTTAAAACACAAGAGCAGAGAGGGCAGGCTTCAGTCCTAGACAACAAAGAAGCCCCTGATCACCCTGCTTCTTTGCCAGGGCTATCCCTTTTTCTGCGGGACAGAGATCAGCCTTGCAAGCTGAATTTCAGATGGTATTTTGAAAGAGTCCTTTAAAGTAATGCTTCCTTTATCATGATTATGCTTTGTGTCTGTTAATTCAACTGTTAATTGTCCAGAGAGCCTCAATAGAAATGGTTAATAATAGGTACATAATTTAACAACTGCTAAACAAGTACAGACAGTGTATAAATGTGGATTCAGTGGTCTGCCAAGCCATTAGCTTTTGTTCATTGTACTGTTTAGGAGGCACCTTTAATATTTTTTTGCTGCATTACAAAGTGAGAAATATTTAGCATTTATTTAATTAGTTGGCTACAATACAGACATTCCATGATTACAAACCAAAGTAAGTAAAAGCCTAATGTGAATGGCACTTTTCTGTACCACTGGAAATTAAAAATCAGTTGCACTATGATTAAATTGATTCCGGGTGGTTTCTTTTGAGTAATTATGTTCAAAATCTGTCTGCCAGTCCAATTTGCTATCAAATCTCACTTTATCGTTAGCAATCCAAATGCAGGTGCACAGACAGTATAAACCAAACGTCCTACAAAATTATCATTCTTTTGTTGAAATGAAATGCTGATTGTTTATTATCTGATTTAATTTCTGGTGGTTAAGTCTGAGCAGTTTGATTTAGCAACATTTTCAATCAACCTTACAAATATTTGAATACATTTATATGACAATTAATGTACAAAACAGCACAGCACAAAGCCAGTTCTTCCGCTGTTTAAATCAGAGACCAGCTCCTCTCTCCCAGGGAGTGGGATGTCCCCCTGGCAGCCTAGCATGCGACCGTGCAGACCCAAGGGAAAAAGCTGTGGTCCGTGAGGTCAGGACAGAATCAGGCTGTCCCAGGCAGCCTGATCTGCTGGTCCCTTGCTCTCAGCCATGCTGCCTCCTGAGAAGGTCACCAGAAGTACATGGCAGGCCCTTGCAGCCTCTCCTTTCTGCAGGACTGACACCAGGGCAGCCCCGGGATGAATTTGGGTGAGTGACGCAGATTGATGCTGGTGCACCTGAAAGCAGAATGATGCCCATCTGACCGTGCTGATAAGTCAGGGTGAAGCCTGAGGCTCCTCCTGCCCTTCGACGGAGAGCAGGAGGCTGGCCATATGTGACACAACACCACTGCCTTGAGGCTTCAGCACACTGCTCCCTTCTAGGGCACGCTGAAATCAGGTAATGGAACATTAATTCATATATTCACAGTTGGGATGAATTCAGCTGAGTGTTAGAATAGCATTCCAGTGAGCTAATTCCAACATACCGTTCTCTGCCTTTATTTATCAGAGACATTGATGCGGTCAATATTGCGCGTAAGCTTGCAATCATCCATCCCACCATGACGTAAGATGCCGGTGGTGTTTGCAGACAGGTGGGAGCAGTCCCTGCCATGGTGGATGGGAGCCCTATGTGCTCCTGGAGCTGGACTGGGGTCTGGCACTGCTGCATGGCGTGCCCATCCTGAAGGCCAGCACAGGTCGAGGAGGCCTCCCGAGATGAAGATGGGGGGCATCTGCAGGGGCCACTCTGCTGGATGGGTTGTTTAGTGATGCCATCTTAATGGGAGCCAAGTGAAAGCAGCCATGAGATTGCTCTCATTTATAGCTGACAATGCTCAGGGGCTGCAGAGTATTTGTGCAATGTGTTTTGTCAAGCTGCTGTTGCCAGTGCAAACCACACATCATAGCATTGCACGTCAAGATGGAAAATGGCCCAGCGACTTTCCTACAGCTCGTCTTCATAAACCCTCTGCTGGTGCTGTTGAAGGTGTGAAGAGAGGTACAAGGAGATCAAATCCTGTCAAGTACTGAAAAGATCATCAAGTGGTATGGCCCCCCATCAACATATCTGAGCTTTGCTTGTGGCACTTCTCTCTGTTTAAGCGGATTGTATGCGGATTGTGGCAGCTCTGGTAATAATTTGTATAGCCATTGTTGGACTGGGTGTCTTGCTTCCCCTGTACATGGAGCACTGTAGCTAGTAGCTGTGCTGTTGACAAAGATGTGACTCATTTCCAGCACTGAATCTCTCTCACGCATGCATTTATATCCTGTTTAATTTCACACCTACCCTGTTTGCTTAGTTACCTAGCATTACTGTTATATTCGGTCAATTTTTTGATTCTATTCTAAGGGATGTATGCTAATTGTTGATTTAATTTTAACCTGGCAATATGTTTATATTGCAAACAGTTAGGAAAATGACTTATAAGCATTTTAAATAGATGTGTAATCTAAGGATGCAAATTTAATACCCTATCTATCCAAAGTGTTCTGGGGCAAAACTGTTGTGCCCTTACTCAGGTAGGTAAATGGGAGTTTGCTTGAGTAAAGAAACATTCATAACCCAGGGAGCATTTTGGGACCACTGCTTAATTACAGTAATTACTACTGATAAGTCACAAACTCAGATGATGTGTATTAAAAGTGTCATTCCTGCCTTTGCTGCAGATGGGCTGTGTGATGTTGAGCAAGGAGCACAAGACCTGAGCTGCAAATCTCTTGCTCACCTCATGAGGAGATACTCATGCTACCGATTTTGCCACAGAAGTAATGGGATGATGAATGCCACCATTTTCACAAAATACTCGAGTTCCTCAGATGGACATATGCTATTGAAGCAGAAGCCACATTACTTCATTACACTGGTTATTTCTTTGGCCTGGAGGCTTGACTCTAGAGTGCAGAGAGCTGTTGGGCATCTCCCTGTTGGTGCCACCCTGAAACTAAACGCTGAACATCATTTGATGAGCCAGAATCTTTCTAGGTAAATTCTTATCTTCCTGATCCTCTTATCCTCTTGATCCCACTGAATTAGCACCTTTAAACTACTCTTATGTTGCTTAATATAATCTAATGGAGGGGCTGAGGGAATGGACTGGGGATGGGGGAAGATCAGAGGCAGACACTTAGATGGGTACTGCATAGCTTGTCAGTCTATGCGAGGCCCCCATGGTACTCTGGGCAGACAGTTTCCAGCTTTCCACTCTGTGTCTGCCCTATACAGACTAAAAGATTGCCCTCTTTCTGTCTTTGTTTCCATGGTGGATTTTAGTATTACAAATACTGATTGGATGAATGACAATGAAAGAGACGACCGTTCAGAGTACTTGGAGGTTTGGTAGGTAATATAATTTGGCTTGCTGTGAACACTTGTGCTTGAAATTTCCAGTTTCACTGTGGAATTAAATTTGACCCCATCAGCATAACTGACTTAGCACTATTGGCAAGTTTGCTAACCCTTTATTTAATGTTCTGATCTACTGTTTGTTTCAAGTTTAGCAAAACCTTCCTTTTCTTCACTAAAGTGTAGCAGCCAAGCTAAGCAAATATCAGAAAATCCTTTCAACTATGTCTACTTCTTTTTTTGTTTGAATGCCCAGAGCTTTGCACACCAGCATGGCACCACCCCGTACTGCACTGGTATCCTGAGCCAAAGGTACCTATTTATTCTGACCCTGGTACTCACTAGTACAAAGAGCTCCACTGTAGCCAGGTGCAGAAGTGTTTGACTTTCACATTTCCATTTACTCCCATTTAAGTAATTTTATCAGCTTAAAAACACACTCAACTCTGGAGTGATGGATTCCCTCCTCTCTCCCCGCAAGGATTCCTCTGTGCATTTTGTGTTTCTTGTTTGCGTTGTCGTGTCTCCGGGTGCCCTTGATAGGCTGTGCAGTTTTTAAAGGGGACTCTGGATTCCCACTGCTGCTGTTGCCGCCCACCCCTGTGCACACACATTCTGCAATTAATTAACCCTGACAAAACTCCTGTGAGGTAGGAGGTATCATTACCCAGATTTTATATATGGGGAAGTGAGAAGCAGCGTGATTAAAGATTCTCCCCTGAGGTTGCAGAGCAGGTAAATGGCTAAACAGGAGAAAAATTCAGTTCCCTTGGGAGTCCCAGTCTGATACCTGAAATAAAAGAGTGGTTTTCCCTGCAGTACCCATGGCAGCCTCACCTCACTCTCCTGGGGTAGAGGACAGGTAATGGTTTGTCACATTGCACTGTAACAGAGGGCTGGGTTTCAATGCTCAGGAGACCACAAGGTTCCACGAGAACCAAAGCTCTGGAAACAGTACAGTTTTGCCCATCTCGCAGTAGCTCAAAGCCCGACTGAGCTGCCCCGATCTGGTGGAGCAGGGTGTTTTGTGAATGCTTTTGCGGGCAGCCATGTGTTTCCAGGCAATGATGTTCAGCTCTGAAGCTGCCTCACTGGGACAAGGTATATCGGAAGAGTTGCATGGAGCGAGCTCGTGGCTGCATGACAGCCCTCACTCCTCCTCATGGGAGCTGAATGGCTATGCCAAAACCCTTCCCAGTGATTCCCAGCGGGAAGGGGACAGCATTTCAGCTCAGGGCCTTGGTCAAGGAGGGGGGGAAGAGCAAATCCTATTTCCAATATCTGTAGCCTCTATCCAATATTTCATCACTTTTGGTAGGCAGCTGTTTTAATTTTATGTATGAACTAAAACATGCACCTACCAGTTTTCTGAATGACAGTGTCTTTGCTTCCCCCCTGCAGACAAGTTCTTGAGTGTCACCAGCCTGAGGCCTCCGGTGACTCTAGGACTGTGCAGTGGTGGGTGTGATGCTGGGGCCGAAGGCAAAACCCATAGCTTTGAGAGACTGTGAAATGCACAAAAGTTAATGCTTTACTCAGATAATGATATCCCAAAACCTGGCTCTTGCAGAGCAGACAATTGCACATTATAATGGTCTAATGCCAACTCTCAGAGAAAAAGCTGCTAAGCTGTTTCAGGCAAATATTCCTCAGGGTTATAATATACCGACAGATTTCCAGGTAGGCAAGAGTCTGCATGCCTGGGAGATAAGGAGGGATGGGAACAAGGGTATCTTCAGGAAGGCAGAGTCACAGAAAGAGTAGCAAAAGATTTCAGCAGTGTGAGCAAACTGCCAAAGGACTGAAGCAGATTTTCAAGATGGTGTCAGCTGTGGCCTCTTTTTCTCATCAATACCTTAGCAGAGGTTGGTTTCAGAATGGCTTGGGAGCAACCATACATACAGGGTAGGAAAATTTCTTCTGCATTGTTGTCTCATTTATCGGATGCTTCTGCTGGAACATATACTCTCCTGTGCAGTCAAAAGAGCTCTCTGTGGGAAGCATGTGGGAAGCAAGAGCAAATTAAGAGATATGGAAGAGAATGTACAGCATGGTATCCAAACTGAAATAAACTGCAGTGAAAAGGGGTCATGAGGAGAAACAGACACCTACTTGTTGGGATACATTGCTATTCACATTGTTCAGGTATAATCAGGAGGCCAGGCTGAGGTCCTGATAGTGAGGTTTCTGCAGTCCTCTGAGGGCAGCCAAAATCTGCTCAGGAGACACATTGAAATTTTCACTTCCCAGAATCACACAAAGGTTGGGGTTGGAAGGTACCTCTGGACATCATCTGGTACGACCCCCATGATCAAGCAGGGTCACCTAGAGTAGGTTGCCCAGGACCGTGTCCAGACAGCTTATAAATATCTCCAAGGATGGAGACTCCAAAACCTCTCTGGGCAACTTGCTCCCACGTTCAACCACCTTCACAGTAAAGAAGTGTTTTCTTATGTTCAAGTGGAATTTCCTGTCTTTCAGTTTGTGCCATTGCCTCTTGTCCCAGCACTGTGCACCACAGAGAAGAGTCTGGCCCTGTCCTCTTGATACCCTCCCTTCAGATATAAACATGGGTCAGACCCCCCCTGAGCCTTCCCTTCTGCAGGTTGAGTTGTCCCAGCTCTCTCCGCCTCTCCTCATGTGAGATATGCTCCAGTCCCTTAATCATTTTTGTGGCACTTTGCTGGGCTCTCCCAGTAAAACCATGTCTTTCCACTTCCCTACTTGCAAACTGAGGAAAGGCCTAGGAATGACAGTGTAACCTCAGACAGAACAGGGTGTGTTTGCCAGCAGCAATTGCAGCTCCCAGCAGTACTTCTGTACTGTAAAACCATGTGTTTTCTGAAAGGCAAGGTAAGTACCTGACTACTCAGCAGCAGCAGAGATAACCTCTCTGTTAGTCGCAGAGTCCTGCCTGGAAACATGTGTTGTGCCTTGGCTCTGCTTGTGTGCAGGGGTTGAGCACCCTCTTGCATTGAATAAGCACCAGTCCTGCCTTACCATTCCCTGACTGCCCTTGGCTCAAGAGGGTTTCACAGAGGTGCTGATTTCCCTCCTCATTTCTGCTCCACTCACCTGCTGGCAACGACTTTCACCAGCCCTGAGCTGTACCCTGTGTCTTTCAGCCCATGGACTCAGATCTGGCACTACTTCTAAAGTCATGTTTTGATCCCTGAAGCATAGGATCACATCTTCCTGAGTCAAGTGCAAAGTCAGGGGCTAAGCAGAGATTAGAGATCAACTATTTTAGTCTGTGGACACCTTAAACCTTGAACCGAATGGCTTGGCTTAAAATAAATAACCCATTTTGAATCAGGTTTTGCTTGTGACATACAGACCTTCAGAAATAGAAGAGAGGAATTAGGAGAGGGATGAGGCAAGACTCTGGAGCAAATCCTTCACAGAGTCAGGCACTGTGGTAATACCATAGTGAGCACAGACTCACTGATGCTTATGTTTCTCAGTGTAAGCAATGAGGTGTCTTTTTTTTTTTTATCTACATAATGTACAGGTAACCATGTTTTGCTGATAGTTCAGTTCCTGTGGAACTGTTCCCATAAGACCAGGGGGAAAAAACTCAAGGGAGTAGATAAGATTTTTTCTAGCAGTTTCATTGGCTTTTGAATCAGGCCTAAAATGCTCCTAATGATAAAAATGTACTTTTGGCCATACGTAATTAGCCATACACTTTAATGACTTGATAAATTTCCTTTGCATAAACAACAGTAATTCCAGCTTTGGGATGACACCATGTGATGGTGAGCTGCACTGGTTAAACTTTAGTGGTTCTAGAAAAATTCTGCCACTCCTGTCTAAGAAAAATGGGTTCTTTTTAACTCTAGCAACTGAAACATGGCTTTCATGTGTTCCTGCCTCCAGAGTCTGTATCCTGTGCAGGGCAGACCATGCCTGTGTGCCAGCTCTTACAGTGCAGCTGCCGTTTGCAGAGTGCAGAAGCCTCACTTCTTGCAAGGCCTCAGCGTGGCACACAGCAAGGTTGCCCATAGTGTATCACCATGACCAAGAGGATGGGAGAAAGAACCTCTTCTGCTGGCAGCCCTTGGTGCTGGTGCTGCGGAGAGCTGGCATTGCCAGGGGGGTTGTGCCACGTGGCTCTTGCTTCAGAAACAGCCCAGAAGATGAAGCCTGGAGGCAGCCTGTCCTCTCCTCATGTGATAGCATGCTCGCCTTTTGGAAAGGTGGCTTTTGAAGGCATCTTACAGTTGTGACGATTTTGCAGATATCTGTTGTAATCCTGCAAAAGCAAAGTCTCTCCACACGTGCATCTCCTGTATCTTTTCCTCTGCTCGATCATCCTCCTGTTTTCCTGGTTGCCAGTATTCACTCCTTTGCCACTCTGATTTGTAGGTGAGAGCTTAGCTCGTGTCTGCCTCAGCAATGCTCGGATCTGACTAGTGTTTTCTAAAGGTAAATGTTGAACAAACTCTTGTTCAACAAGGCAGCTGCTGGAGCAGTTAGTCTTACTTAGCAATCCCCTTTTTTCCTTCCCTCAAACTCCAGACTACATCTTTTACAACAAGTCACTTGTTCCCCTTCTGCGTGAGGTTGCGGCGTGCAGTGTGCTCGTGTTGCAGGACTGATCTGAGCACTGGGGCTGTGGGGAAACCCATGCGACTTCTGCTCAACCCAGCTGCCCGTGGGCGGGTGGTTTGCAGCATGACATCACCAGTCACCAGGACGGTGCACGCATGAGTGATTGCACGGCAGGGGAGCGGGTCATTTGGATGCTGGGGTGGGGGGTGGGGAGAAAAGCGAGAGGAGGAGAAAGGAGGTTTATTTTCTGTGTTCTTTGATGTGATTCCCGGCCGTGTACTGGCAGTGATGCTCTGGCTGGGTTAGAGTTGGGTGTCTGGCACTGGGACGCAATAAGACCGATTACGAGCTAAACCAGTACACTGCCTGGCATCCCGCCTTGCACCCGGCCAAATCTTGCTCCCTCATAGCACCTTTCTGATCTTTGTTGCCTCCGGATAATGGGAGTCTTGAGCCTGTTTCTGGTCTTAATTCATCCGTCTTGGCATGCTGCCAGCTCCTTTCCCCACCAGGCGAGTGCCTGCCAGCATGAGAGCAGCCCTCCTCCTCCTCCTCCTCCTCCTCCTCTTCCACCTCGGTGCCCACCGGCTGCACCGTGCTGCCAGCCCGCCCCTGCTCCAGGCATCACCAGCCCCCCAGGTCATCTCTGCCATGGCACATTAGAGGGTGGTTTAACCCACAAACACCTCCGGGGCAGGTACATACTATCTAACTGGTGGGACACAGCAATGTGCAGCAGCCACGGGGGCAGTAGCAGTGGTGGTGTCACCCAAGATGTGACAAGATTTGCAAGAGGCTTAAGGGGAGGCAGACCCTGGTGTGAACGCCCCGAGACCTCATTCCCACCTTGCTGCCCAGTTCCCACAGGAGTGAGGGACCTGGGTGCTCCTGAGGACACGCTGGGCTGAGCTGAAGGCCACAGATTTGAACCTGAGGTCTCCAGGGCTTGAGCCACAGCTCGGTCCTTCCATTGCCAGGGTTCACATCCGTATTTCACCAGAACAGCCATGGAAAGAATCTGGAGTTGTTGTTTCTACTCGGAAGATTTCTTTTCTCTTCATTGATTTATTGGAAAAAGAAGGCTCTCCTGCCATCCCTTAGGATTTCTAAGAAAGGTATTTAAAAGAAAAATCCTCGGATCTGTAGTTTTCCATCAAAATAATGGTGCTTATGATGACAGGCAAGTATAAACGCTTAGACAGACAAAGATAAGCATCGGTATTGTAGCTGCCTATTTAAATCAAATCTCCACAAACGCTGGTCTGGACAGGAGAGACCCAAAGCCTTTCTTGCTTGTTACATGAGCCTAAGCAGAAGACCTTTATTTGAAGCTTTTTTTTTCTGCTTTCATATGTCACAGCAGCAGTATTCTCCAGCAGTGGAGGGCAGCTTTTCTCTAATTTGAGATCTTTCTCTCAAAAGATGACAGCTGACAACTGAGACAGCCCTCTGAAAAGGATGAACTTGAAGACATTCCTTTTTACTAAAGATGTACAAGCTGTGCAGCACAGTAGTTTGTGCTACATCAAACTGAGTGGATTTCAGTTTCAAATTCCATCATACTTTGAGGTCAGACTTCAGGCAACGTGTCCAAGGCACATACAAACGGAAAGGCAGACTACGCTTTTTTAGCAAACATACAAATAGTGAGAGATGAGGAGAGGGAGCAGAAATGGGAATAAATGATTTACACACAACTAATCCATTGAGGAAGTCAAGCAGATGCTTTATTCTCTCAAAGGACTCCTGGCTGGATATGTCCATTTATAAACATGATTTGCCATTTCACAGTGAATCATTTCAGGCGTCAAATCAGTCTATAAGGTTCAAGGCAAAGCTTCTCTGTTTCCCTTTGGAGCAGTTCATTGCACCTGAGGAAAGGCAATCTCACAGGCAGAAGTAGGAAAAAGCCCCACCAGGTCATTTGCAGTCCTGCATCGTTGTGTCCACAGTGTGTCTGATGGGATTTCTATAGCAAGTTTTGAAGATACCTCAAAAAGCTCTTTTACAGCAATTGTTTCAATTATTAAGATAGTCCTTTCAAAACCTTGGTGTATAAACACAGTATTTTGACCGGGTAGCCAGAAGGCTTGCAATTTTTTTGCTATTTAGAACAAAGTTTCCTTAAGTATGATGTCAAAGTGGGCAAGCAGAAGCTAACAGCTAAGTTACTCATCATGGGCAAGTTAGTCTTTTCTTCTGTGGAAGCATTCCCCTACCGCAAATGTGTCACCCTTCAGGTCCTTCCTCAGGGCAAGTGACACATTCTGTCCAGTGCTCTTTTGTCATTAGAAGGCAATGTAAATCATCTACCTGTGTATCTACGTAATCTCACTCAGGCCTGTTGCTGTGGTATCTAGATAGTAGAGATGAAAATTAAGGGTTGTCTGGCAAGGTACAGCTTTCCTTCTGAACGGCTTCCAATAGGTAGCGATCAGTCTTTATGGCACAGAGGACTGCCCTGACAAGCAGGCAGCAGTCTAGAGGCTGAATTTCAAACTCAGATCTGTGTTTACATTCATTTCAATGAAATTTTTACATCAAATTTTGAATCAAACAGTGTAGGAGCACATTCATTGTAGATCAATATGTTGCACTGTTACAAAATTTAAAGAGATGTTGCTGGTTAAAAATACCTTGGACTGTTTTCCTTCTGCAAATCATTTAGTTATTGATAGCCATCTGAGTTGAATGGAGAATGCTCATCTTCTGGTTTCACTCCTTTTACACAAGAGGTGGAGATAAGACACAGTACCACGAAAAGCTCCCTTGCTAAGGCCCCAATTCAGGGAAATGTCCCTCTCGATGATTCATAACTACAAGTTTTAAGCATATTCTTTCTTGAGTGTTACAAGTAATTCCTTGACTAGCTTGCCAGAGTGAATTTTAAATAACTTGGTTAGCTTTCACCGCATGTTGTTAGCATTTTCTCTCTTTCAGTTTGAATTGTAAAGAAAAAGAAAAAGCCAGGCTTCCTTCTGCAGTCAGTCCCCTAGTTAGTTTTTCTTTGCAGTCTAGTGCACAAGGCCCTACTACAGACTTGCAAATGTTGCAGGAGAATGTTCATTTACATTTAAAATATGCTGTTTTTACTGAATATTTAAACCCTCTTCTCTCTCTGTTAATTTCAGGCCTTGAAAAAAAATTGTGCAAAAATAATACATATAGTGATTTCGACAGCAAACTATAGAAAGTGCTCTGTACAATAGGCCATCACTGATTTAGCTTATTTTGTTCACCCAGGAGGGAGAGTAGGAACACTTCCTTTAAGAGAAATCATTCTTCAGAAAACAACGGATGGGGAGGTAGATGTTGGTAGACAGTTGTTGACCGACGAGTACCTGAAGTTTGGGGGCACTTACCTTCAAACTGGTGCATTCCCTTTGCACTTCCCGATGTAGAGAGCTATGTGTGACTGTCTGCCCCCAGAAGACTAAGAGGAAGATCTTATTATACTAAGAAGGGGAATATTTCCAGTGGCTCACTCTCCCCTGCCAGAAAAAGCAAATATGTACCTTCATCTTCCTCCTCCTGTTAGACCAAGAGTGTCCTGCAGCATCAGGCCCTCTTTAAGATAATTTGGGGAGTATGCCTGCAACCACATCTCTGCAAAGCAGGAAGAGGGAAGAGTGCAGCAACCAAACATGGCAAAGACTGCTGTTTTCTACAGGGAGCAAAACAAAGCAAAAGATGTGCAGGCAGAAGAAAATACAAATGCAAAAAACATGCACAACACATGCATCATACAAATCTTACACTTGTCAGGCAGAGTTGTGCACTTGGGTCTGCTATGATGATATCATAGGTGGATAAGAGGCTATTAATATTGTTCAGATAATCATGACATTCCCCTCCTCTGCTTCTGCCGAGAAAAAACCCTGAGGTGGTAAAGATGACAGTTTTCTCGAGCAGCTAGAGCAGGAACAGGAGCAGGTGAATGGAGGCTGGGGTGACTTGAACATCCATTTCCTCCTGTTTCCTGGCGTGATTTCACCCCTTGCTAGGTGCGCTTAGCAGTGGCTTGTCACTCCCAGCTCGCGGTTCCCAGGCCCCTGTGATGGCTCTGTTGTGAGTGACCAGTGCCTTTTTCAAGAACTGCTTTTTGTGACGTTTATCACCCTAGATCGTAAATGCCTGCGGGTCGAGCCTGAGGCTGCTCTGTATTCTCTTTATCGCCAAGCACATTGTCAGTGTTCATAAATCATCATCAAAATAATTAGCAACAATTAGTGACTTAATGGAAAGTCTTTGGGGATTCCTGAGCGTATCTTGTGTGTGTGTATTTTTGACAGTGGAAGTTGAGAAACCTGTGAGGAATTCTGGTGGCACCTGCCATCACTGCT
Organism: Apteryx mantelli; assembly: GCF_036417845.1. Taxonomy (NCBI): domain Eukaryota; kingdom Metazoa; phylum Chordata; class Aves; order Apterygiformes; family Apterygidae; genus Apteryx; species Apteryx mantelli. The sequence goes on from NC_089978.1 coordinate 96,111,110, forward strand.
GTCCCTGATCTCGGCACCTGTCTAGACGGGCTTGTTTGCACGTGCCCAGCCTGGCCCTCGCCCCCGCCGCCACGGGAATGTGGCCTGGCCAGGAGGAGCTGTCATTCCCAGGGCCACATTCCCGCCACACGGCCTGGGAGGAGGGTGCTGACAAGCCACTGCAGTCCTGCCCTCACCTCCTTCTCCTCCTCGTGGCCCTGAAATTCATGCATGGGCCCAGCTCAAAGGCATGGTGGCGAGCCCACCTGCTTGGTATGCATGAGAAGGGAGGAAACACCACAGGAACTGGTTTGACAGTGGACCAGTTGCCTTTGCCCAGGATTCCCCTTAGTGATGCTAATGCTCCAGCACCTGAGCGGAGCTGGGCCTGCCCCAGGTGCAGCTGTCCTGCTTCCTTCACTGCCTTACCTGGGACTTGCCTCATCAAGAGCACAAGGAATGGACTCTTCTACCAAAAATCTTGCCGAATTAAGTATTTTATTCTGCAAACAAAGAATGGTTCTCAGAGGAGACAATTGGACTCCCTGAGGTTGCTACTGTTGGGCAAATTTTGCAAGTCATTAGCAACCTCAGAAAATTGTTGATGAAAATACAGCTTTTCAGTTTTCCAGCAAACTGAGTGTAGTAAGCTGCTGTGGCATAAGCATCTTTATAATGATGTTTCTGAGTTCACAGGAGGGGCCTGGGGTGCTTTAATTGCCTTAGTTTCTAAGTAAATGTAAGGAAAATTGTACACGTCCTGGGTGCAAACCACCGCTTCCAGACAGGCTGCCTGGTTTTCCCTTTGGCTTTTTGCCTCTGGAAGGAAAAAAAAAAATCCCATTAATGCTGGGCTATGAGAATAGCACTAATCTGTGCCTGAAACTGTAATTAACATAGGCACTTACCACTTTTCATTTTGAGCAGCACCTTTGTATCTGTGAACCTCGCTTCCTCCCTCTCTAAGCTGGTGGGTTAGTCACCTGCTAATGCAGGCTGTTAGGTGCTCACTGGTCTAGCTAAATTCTTTCAATATTTTTGTGCTGTTTTACTGGCAAACTACAAGTTACATGAAGACATGTCAATAGAAATAGTAAATGCACAACTGCAACAGCTCGATAGATAGATGGTTTTCAGGTCAATATGTAAATTGCCATTTTTAGAAATTATACATTATTCCCTTTCATGTGTGGTCTCATCTAATCTTCCTCTAACTGCAGGGATTCTGCTGTATAATAGGGTCTACTATTGTATGACAAGTTATTTCATAACATGTTGGCAGCAGTTTCAATTCCACAAATTGATCCAGGCATTAGAAATATAAAATAGATTTTTTACTTTTATTGCCTAGTTTAGCTTCTACCTGTTCTCTGCAGGTATACAGGGAACATTAGTTTCAACTATGTCATTTAAGTCCATATTCCAGATCACTATTTGCTTGGGGTAATTTTAATTGAGCCAGCTAAAGGTGAAACTTTCTCCGATGAATAATAATACCTGCTCTTTTGGAAGAATGACAGAGATGAAAATAGAATTAATTCAGAGATCCAGTCATATGGTCTAGCCCCTGGGCACACATTCTCTAAAGCAGATGGGACAGAATGGGAAGTACTTTGAAATTATCAGGCAGCACATCTGAAACAAATGCAAAGAAATGCTTTTTCACACTGTACATAATCAAACTGTGGAACTCACTGCCACCAGATAACGTGGTGGTTCCCCCCCAAGAGTGTAAATAGGTATAAGAGTATAAATAGGTTTTAACAGAACTTAGCCAAGTTCAGGCAGAGGAACTAAACAGTGCTACAAAGCACAGTGGTTCAGATGCAAGCTCCATCTCTGACAATTTTTTAAGTTTCTTTTGTGCTAGAAATTGAGAAGGCAGAAAAGAGATGGGACATCTTCTGCTTGCCTTGTTTCTCTTCCTCCATTCCTCCTCCTCCACCGCACACTGCCTTCAGAGATACACTACAAGGCTGATCCAAACCCTCCAGTCTGACCTGACTACCACTCTCCTTTTCTATGTTGTAACATGGTGCAGTGTCTATCTGTGTAGGCCCCAAATGCAGCATCTGTAAAGGTATCAAATCCAGAGATGCTGTTTGCCCCCCTGCTCCAAATAGAAAATTGTTCCAAACATCTATCCTTTCCTAAGCTGTGAGGTTTTCAGGAATAAAACCGTATTTTACTGGAAGGGCTAGGAGCAAGCCAGTGCATTTGACCCAGAGCTGGCTTTGCAGTGCCTTAGTGACCCTCAGGAGGAATTCAAGGCAGACCACATATTTTGGGGGCGTGCTCGTTATCTTATCTTTGAAGTCCTTCAGAAGGCTGTGATCCTCCTTCAGCTGACACAAACACAGTCTGACTGCAAATCTTTGTTTCAGGAAGCAATCGAGTGACTTTCCAGCTCCCAGATAACAGGTAGATGTAAAGACGCAGCCCAGTTCTGTCTCATATTCAACACACCAATCCCACAGCACATAATGTTTTCCTCAGCATACTACCAAAGATGCCAGGTCAGAACAGAGACCTTTGTCACTAACCCCAGCGCAATCAGTGCTCTCAGGCCTCTCATCCTTTCCCTAGTTCACCCACCCCAGGGCTCAGGAGCAGCTATTTTCCAGCTCTTCCAGAGGAAGCAGGGGGTGTGGGTTTCCCCTCGCTCCTTCTTTCAATGGGCTGTTTTTCCACACGCAATCACTCCTCCTGTTCCTTTTTGGGTACTGAGCATGCTGCCAGGGAGTGGAATTGACTCTCTGTTTCACTAAGTGGCAAACTGTAGATGAACATGTGTGAAGGTGGGGGAGATGAGAAGTACTAACAAAATACTGTTGTCATACACAGGAGGCTGATTGGCTGGGTCCCACACAGTGACTGTCTACACAGCAATGTGCCTTTCAAACACTTTCCCCCATTCATGCACTTCCATAAAGGCTCGTAGCATCAGTTTTCCATGGACACTGTGGACAGGATCCACTAAGTGATTTAGGCAACCAGTTCTCACTTAGGTGCCCACATCCCAGTGGTATCCGTGGGAGTGTGGTAACTTTGCCATCTTAGGAGGCTGATTTCCATTCCTGCTAAGATCTCTTCTCACAATCTGGCTTTGTGAAAAAGGCATGAATTTCAGCCTATGTGCAGTGTTTCTCCACAAACTACAAGTGGTGGGTAAAATTCACCCTGGTGGGCCTTTCTGCAGAAGTTATCACCCAATTTAGATGTGAGGGTGGTGGGACCGGCAAATCTATAGCATGTGCTGTCATACTGGTGTGCCATGAGAAGGTTTTCCATGTAAGCCTGAAAATCAAAATGGAAAATAATGGGCCAGGAGACAGATCAGAAGGGGACACGGACCTGAGGTGGGGAAAGAGAGAGAGCCCAGAGTACTTTAAAATTAACTGACTTTCATTGGTTTGCTTATCTGTGTTGGTAGCAGGGCTTTTGGACAAGAGGGGAGATTTTATTGAGAAATCTCAGCACCAACTGATATAATGCTAATTCCGGTCCTGTCAGTTCCTTCTGTGCCCATGGAAAGTAAGGAAGTAATTCCTAACACATGAATGAGGTTTGGATCAGACCCTGTATTATCAACTAACCAACTCCCCCATGGTTCAGCCCTGATGTTTACATGGGCTGGTGTAAATTCTTACTTCATAAACAGGAAGCACTTCCAATTTACTATTAGATGATCCTGTTTAACTCAAGAGTTTTTCCAATGTAACAGTGTCCCTTGTGACATACCTATATCTATTCATCTGGGCTCAGACTTAAATGGCACCTGTCATGGAAGTAACAATGGCTGTTGCCAGTTGAACCATTTCCTATAACAGAATATAAACTATATAGGAATATAAATTATTCCTATAAACAGGAGTTTAGCTACAAATCCTTTACTTAAAAGGAAATAATTATCTGATTCATGTTAACCTAAGTATTGTCTCTTAAGAATGAAATGGAGATGGACTCCATCTCTCATGCGCTCTCATTCTCTTGTAGGAACTGTGATATTTAGAAAATCCATAAAATAAGAGGTGGAGCTGAAAATGAGCCAGTTACATGGCAGTCTGGCATACGTACTCATAGGCTCATTTTTATACAAACAACTTCATTCTAAGCTGAGCTTTAATTGCCCTAGTCTACAGGCATTTTAAGCATCCAGCTGTAAATGCAAAGCTCACACCAGTGCTCTGAAGATAAAATTCTGGAAGGCTGTGATTCAAAAACCACCAAAATGCAGTGGAGTGAGACAATGAGGTTTGGATAATGCCCTGAGAGCTGGCAATTGGAAAAGGCTCTGCAATTCAATTTAATCTAGAACCATTGGCTGTGAGGAAGCTGAGCAGCAATGGCACAGGATCACATGGCACTCCACTGCTAAAGTCCTACCAATAAAGTATGGCTCTGCTTTAGCCGTCTCAGAAAAGGAATGAGGAAGGTCAGGGAGGCATGTCCTGAACTCTCCCGTTACCCTCAGCCAGCGGGTCTATCCCTGTGACAGCCGGCCGTATCCATTGCTGGAGCTGAAGGGTTGGAAAAGTGGCCTCAGAGGGGCTGCAGGAGTCTCTGCAGGGGAAGGCCAGGTCCTTCTCCATGGCCCTGCTCCCTGGGTATCTGGGCACTCACTTGATTTCTTGTTCCTTTGCCAAGAAATAGGTGAGTGTTTTGCAAAGTGTGGACCAGCAGCAGCAGGCTGGGCGCACCCACACCCCAAGATAGCTGGAAACTCTCCTTGAAAAAGGTGGGGGCAGTGGATCACATTCCTGCTGGCAGAAAATCTCCCTCATCTCCCACATCCTGTGTGAATGTCCCAGCCATGCCCAGCTCTGCTTACCCGTATGTGAAAAAAAACAGGTTTATAAAAATGCAAGCCACTGTCATATAAACTGTCCTTGAACAAAATGCGGATTCCTACATTGAGTATGAACTCCTCAGGGGTAGAGGTTAATAATTTTTATAGTATTAGCACCTTTCATCCCCAAATGCTTCACTTTTTAAAACAAGACAAGCCTTTTTTACCCTTTAAAGTATACCCAATGAAACAGAGACTGTTTAAGAGTAAGTATCATCACAGTGACTTAGGAGAGGAGGTAGAGCAGTATCTTGTGTCTCATTGGAACTGCAAAGGGAATTTACATAGGTAAAATGAATTACTTGTGCTGGAATCTGGGCAGAATGGAGGCATAAAGTCAGTCAGGTACCTAAAAGCAGCTCGCTGAACTGAGAATTCACTCGCTTGCTGGGAGAATTCACTCTACTATTTGCTTTACTAATGTCATAAACTGCCTCATCTGAACTGGTGGTCACGATTTAGGAAGTGGGTCAATATTGAAAAAAAAATCCAGTAATGGATTATAGTGTTTTTCAAACTTTCTGAACTGGCAGTGCTGTTTCGTTCAGTCAGCATATCCACAGAAGGAGGTTATTACTAAGGGCCATGGGGATATTTGCAGAATGGGTGGTTTATTTAAACCTTCCTCCTCATTATACATTTTTCATCTGATGGAGGATGTAAAAATTCCATGTGACTTCAGCCACCAATCACACCCTATGAATGGCAAATTACAAATAACCACTTCAAACAGGAATCCCAGGAAATAGTCTGCAAAGCCTGCATAGGCCACAGCTTGTTCAAAGAAAGAAATAGCAAAACATGAAAAAAACCTCACCCAACCTGATGGGTAGAAAATGAAGCTGAATTTGGCTAATGATTTGCTCACCCTTTGTCTTTCTTGGGACATGCCTTTCTTGGGTGTTGAATGTCTTTTCCCTGAATGAAGGTGCTTCACCTCCAGTACTGTGGGGCTCTTGCTACCGCAGAGTCACGCTGGCTCAGGGCTGCCCCAGAAGGAAGAAAATCTCCTCCTGAGTCATCAGCATGACTTCCTGCTTCAGCAGGGTGTTTCATGGAGGCTCTCTGTGTAAATACTGATTTGGCCTGATTCTTCGCCTAAACTTCATCCAAAACCAGCATGAGGCACTATGGCTGGAGGTGTCAGTTTTGGAAAACATAGTCCATGAAATGTAAATAATTCTCATGGGTTGCATAGATAATATGAGCTTATGAAGAAATTGCTTAATATGTCAGTGTTAATACCTGCATCCCTTCATTCCCCCTGTGTTTGTATGCACAGTACATATTTTGCTTATAGAATGCAGAGCAGGGTTGTAATAGAGATGTCTTCAAGCTACATTTATTTGATGTATTTGTTTTTACATTATTTTTATGCTACTAGTGAATGGGCTGTTTGGGAATCAAAATGCCAAAGCTGAGGTATGAACAGGATTGCTCATCTCCATCCCCGATTACCCATGATAAAGAAATCAGATCGATATTGACTGTGGCAGAGATGGGAACAGAGCTATACTAAGTATGCAAGTCCATGCTAGCCATTTAACACCTTGGAAAAGGCAGAATTTTTGCTCTAATTTTCTATGTGACTTAGAGTTGTACTGCATATTGCAGGACAGCATAATGCCTTTCAGAAAGACACAGGAGGACATACCTTTCAATAAGCATAATTGATAAGCAGCTTAGTCACATAGTGGTGATTATGCATGACTCAAGGTTGAAAATTGCAGGGAAAAGATAAATGTCCTTAACCAGCCTGCCAAAGGCATTCAGACCTCTGCAAAGAGGGCTCCTGGCAGGACTGGTCCCATGGTTGTCAGTTCCTGAGCTATCATTTCTTCCCAAGGGATTTTCTCCCCCTGCTTCTTATTTTCTGCTAAGGAATTCCTGCATAAGGTGGCCAGTCCATCCCTCTCAGGTTCCCAGCACTCATGCTGGGCAGTGCCCAGCACCCCAGAGCCTGGGCACTGCTCTGCTTCACTGCACCATGCCCAGGAGGAGTTAGCTTCAGGTGAACCAAATAAGCTTGATTTCAACCAAGATAAATGTGCACCCTGTCACTTGCACTCTTTTAGCTGTATCGCTACCATGCAGCAGCCCACTGCCCCCACAGAGACTCTAGCCAGGGCAGTCCCACACCTCTCAGATCTTGGATCCCAAAATGTTCCTCTCTTGGTCACAGCTGTTCTTCCTAGAGGTTTGTGTCTTTTGTCTTAGTCCCCCTGAATAAGGTCAGCCAAGACTGTGCTTCCTTCCCGCAGGGAAGAAACTTCTGAAGACTCATTACCTGTACTGTTTAGCTCACTGGGGATTTGCATTTATTACTGCTTGGTGTATTTAGACCCTGCTGGAAGTGTTCCTTATCTCACCCGTTGAGCAAGGAATGTAATAACTAGCGAGCCCATAAAGATACACAGAATATGAACACGGGAGTCTCCGAATCGTCTATGACATTGCACCCATCCCGCTGGGATCCTGGCCTCAGCCCTGTGTGCTTAAACCACTTAAACCAGCTCTGTGCAGGAATTCCTTTCTGGTACATATAGATTATATATGCCTGCTTTGAAACATAAGATTTTATTACTTTCTTGATGGTTATAAAATACACTCTCAGCTCTGTGAGTGCTTTATCCTTCTTAGTTTTAGAAGGATATACTTCTCCTTGCCCCTCTAGCTGAGAAGTGTGAGAAACAAGGCCAGAGAGTTTAAGAACAAAGACATTTTTGTGTAGTTTTGAGGTCAACATGTGAAAAAGCTGCCCCCCAGCTCCTGAAATAAGCTGTGGAGGTGTCACGTGTTCTGCAATATACATCTGCCCAAGGAACAAATGCATTCACACAGGAAAGAGTGCACACAAATTAATTTGGGTATGTACAAATGAGCATGTTTATGTGTGAACAGACCAGTAGATACCAAACAGTTACAAAATGAAAAACCTCACGGAAAACTGTGGTACCAATGGAAAACCGAGATATAAATGGGCAACAGCATTTAAAAAATACAAGAGAGTATTCATTTTTTATGGTGTATTTATAACAGGCTATTTGTAAGTCTGTACCTGTGGTGGACTAGTGTAAAAGCAAAGTGAGATCTGTAGGGAGAAGAAACACCTTTTATCAGACCAGCTGATGCAGTCAGGAAAACAGACACATTTTTGGACACACAAACCCTTCCTCAGGCTGGAACAGAGGTTTCTGTTTCAGACCTGACAAAAAGTCCATGTTCCCCTTAAACTTGTCTGTTTTTCACAACTTCCAGTGCTGTAAGTCCTCTGAGGCAGTGGGACGCAGCCATCCAGAACAGCGGGCGCTTTCCCACCTGGTGCGAGACCCGGTACATCCGGGGCTGCCAACGCGCCGTGCTTCCCGCTCCCCTCTCCGGCAGCCGGCAGCTACTTGCCAACAGCCTGGCAGCAGTCTGAACGTAGCGCTGCCTGCGACATTTCCAGCTGGAACAATTTTTCCATGGAAAATGCAGCTTTACGTGATTAGCCACACTCCGCAGGGATGTGACTGGGACCCCAGCAGACTCCTCAGTGCTGGACCTCTCCCAGCATTTCCCAAGTGAGCTCCTCTGCAGCACCTATGGGAAAAGCAATCTCCCTTGCAGCCTGCCTGAGCGTGGCGGGGTGCATGGTCTCCTGCTCCTTTGCGTTTCCCACTTAACAAATGGCGCACTCCCAACAAGCTGCACAGTCTTAAAATTGTTTCAAAAAGGTCAAAATAAACTGTTTGGACTTCCGGGGAAAAAAATGTTGTAACTTCTGTTCTGCAGCACATTTCAGCACTTCTCTTTGTTTCACACTGGAATAAGATTTTTTTGTAGTTGCTGAAATTTGGGAAGGTCCTGTAAAACTGACAGTTTTCTCAACCAGTTCTTTCTAGACTCCTGCCTCGCAAGCAGCTCTGCAGTACTATTCTAAGCACGGTGCCAAAAGGAAGTGACTTTTTCGCGGCATGGCAGGAGAGAGGTGTAAAGGGGCATTTTGATTCCCTCTTATCTCTATATTTATACCCAGAGAAGCTAAAAAAAGAAATGCTTCCATACCTACTGTTGTACTAAATATAACCATCTAATTGGTTCTATATATATGTTTTTAAAAGCATGACATGTAACGCTTGCAAAGAGATGAGACTGGAGAATAAATTACGATGCCAGAGGGCCAGAGCTGTCAGTCAGTTGGTGCATGGTAAAACTGCTGACTGATTTGGTCCTAAAGAACAGATGACTTTTCTCTTTGTCTTCAACAAAGAAGCAACAAACTTAAGGCATTTTCTGTTTTACAAAAAGCCACTCTGAAAATAATAATAATTGATATCATCTGAAATCCGGGGGAGTGCTAAGGATGTGGTATAGAGGAGTTTTTGGTTCATCTAGAGTTAATACCCCCAGCCAGCTGTACCAGTGAAATCAGTCACTAATAGTAACCTTGTGTAGCTGCATGCATTAAGGTGGTATTGGATGATAAGGCTGAAGAGCAAAGCAATCTGTCAGGCTACAGCTGAAAATAAGAGTCACTGCTGCAGAGGGAAAAACTTCATTCCCTTCCTGGCTCTTTCTTCAGAGATGAAAATGCAGGGAGTGGTGCTGAGGGAAGGAAAATCTGATTTCCCACTGCTAAGAGAAAGGGTGGCACTTGTGAGAAGGATTTCAAGGTCATGGTGGCGATGCTATCAGTGGTGATGGAGGAACTGAGCAGACAACAGGTGAATGCATTATTTAGCTGGCTGTGTGTTGCAGAGAAAGGGATTGTTCTCCTGTACAAGATCATCTGATATACGTGGCAAGCTGCCTGCCAGGAGGACACCTTCAGCCCTCGTTTCTCACGCGTGTACACAGAAACCTGGTTGTCAAGGTGACAGTCAGAAGAGGATAAGAGATAAAGCAGCCTTGGCTAATGTGCTATTACATAACTGGAGGGCTCAGGTTATGCTGTCCTAATGGCTTGTCCATTCAGTTTTTTAGGTTCTTCCCCTTTGCCCCTGGGTACCTCCCTGTCTGTATTTGCACACTGAAACATAGGCATGACAAACTAGTGTAATCTAGATAATATATGCAACAACTGTAGCAGCAAAGACACCACAGCAGAGCAGATAGCCTGTGTCAGCACCCGAGCTCTGAAGCATTTGTGTGCCCACAGCCACACCTGCGCGATGGTGCACAGGGATGGCCACAGCTCAGCCAGAGTTGTGCCAGAGCGGAGGGCTGGTGGCTGTACCACAGAGTGTGGCTGCAGCCGTATGACATTACGCAGACCAGGCAGGCCCAGCACCAATCCTGGTACCTCTGTGCCTCCCTGCCACATGCTGTCCCAATAAACCCCCTCCTGACACTAAATGGGCCCTGAGATGTTAGGGATGAAGAGTCATTGTGGGAACAAATTCGCATTTTCTTTGATTTCCCTGTCTAGCAAGGAATGTTACTGATTCAAAAACAAATAAATAAAATGGCAGGGAAGTTGGGAAGCTTGACAAAGGCCAGATGAACTCTGGTGGTTTCTTAGACAGTGCAGTCTCAAAATCAGAGGTCTTCTAGTAAACACCAGGGGTTTGAAGGAAGGACTTTCGGTCGCATTTCCGCTAATATTGTATTCCGCCAGTGGTGTTCCACCAATAATCTTGGGCAAAGCACTTATCAGCTTAGTACCTCTGTTCACTCATCTTCGTATGACAGAAAATCCTAGACTACTTCACAGGATTGCTTTAGAGTTTAATAATTAATATTTATACAGGTCTCTGGGTGCTACAAAAGGGACATCTCCATTAAAGGGCAAATACGCACAAAGTTGGCTCAGGGTGTAAAAGAAATAGTTTTTCCAAAGAGCCTACTTGAACTGAGGGCACCAACTTGAGCAAAGGTTGCATAACCTGATGCAGAATATGTTCCAAGATTATACTTGGAGTTTATTTAACTGAAACCTTTCTACAGGGCAGTGGAAATTTTGCCTTGTTAAAAACTGGTGGCAGGCATTCAGGAATTGGTAAACTGAATCAAGAACACCTTCCCTAAATTATCTGATTTGAAGGAAAGATTAAAAAATGCAGCTTTGCATGGCAGCAGACACTCTGTTCTATTGCTCATTTTCTCACTGGTCTTTCTCCTCCTCATATAATCGTTCTTTCCAAACTCCAGAACTGATCTGGATGCTTGAAAGTCTGCTGTCAAAGGTTTCTCTGATTAGGCCAACTCTCAGCAATCCAACTGTCAGAAATGCTTACAGATACTTGGTGCTCTTTAGCAATTAGGGAACAAGTATATTCTTGCAGTTTAAGCACTGGGGAGCTATGTGGGAGATCTGGATTAAATACTAGCTTTGACAAAACCTTTTTGTAGAAACTTCCATAATGCTACATCTTTTTGTAAGTACTTGTACTCCTGAACAGTCTTACATTTCTCCTCTTCCCTATTCCCGGTTTGCCCAGTGACACCCAAATAAGCTTTTTTGGTGGTACTAGTCACTTGACCTGCTCTGTGCCCTGAACTCTATGTCTCTTACAGCTACCATTACCTATCCCTTAAATTACAGTCGTGCTTCCTTTCTCACAGAGCATATAGTGGACTCCTGATCATTTGGAAATTCTGTGCATTATTTTTGGACAAATAATAAAACTGACAGGTATATTGTCATATCTGCAGGACTAAAAAGCTACAGAGGGCTAAGGGGTCTTACAAAATGGGTGGGAGCAGAGCTAAGACTCAATTTTATATGACATTTTGTTTTGCTTTTTCTGGCATTTTCCTCTATGTTTCTCAGTTTTCTATTGCCCCTTGCTGTGAAATTGAGGACTGCCAAAGGCTGACACTGAGATGTTTGCCTGGTTGCTAATTTGTAGCTTTAAATAAAAAGGAAAGTGAAGCCAATTTGTAAGGCCACATAAGGCTGGCAATGTTCCCGCACTGCTTACCCTGCGCTGGCCGCAAGCAGTGGGGGGCCACACAAATAGCTGCCACGGCCGCGTGCTGTGGCTGCACCCCGCAGACCTGAAACACTCTGTCTGGTGAGGTGGGCAGCAGATCCTCTTAGTCGGAGAGGGAAACTGAACTGAACAAAAAATGGAACAAAGCTGAATACGGCTGCAAAAAAGGCTGTCCTGCCTTCTTTTGCCCATTTTCTGGTGCAACCTGAAGGTCCTGGGCCATATCCTGAGCTGGGGGGAAGCTAGGATGGTGTCACTGGGGCCATTACAGTGCACTGGCTGCTGCCCTTGTATGTGGACAAGGGTCCACAGGGGCAGAAAAGGCTATTGCTCATGTAATGGCAAGCAGGACCGGAGGAATCATTTAAAAACTAGTGTGGGGACAGCTGCCTTTACATAATGCTGGCCAAAAGCCCTAAGTGCAGTTGACAGTACTTTATAAATGTAAACACAGTAAAAAAGTCCCCTGCTGGGCACTAAAGTAAGTCCATACCTGGGACAACAGAATGAGTTATTACAGCTGCATTGCATTCACCATGGCCTTTGTCAAACAAAACTTTCCTTGCAGCTTTTGCAGGGCTTTTTAGCCAATGCTATTATGGAATTAAACAGAAGGCGTCACATTTAAAATTTAAAATTAGTTTTTACTAGCTTCCAAGCTTGGTCAGAAAAAGAAAAACATCACAGCATTTTTACTTTAACACAAGAAAGTGTTTCAACTAGAACTCTAAAACCTGTTCTGAAATCCCTGTTTTAAGAAATACCACATCATAACTTCCCACGCAAGCAAAGCATTCAAGTTAGCCCAAAATTCTTTGTGAAGGAAAGCCAGAAGTGAAACACTTCCTATGCAGACTCGCTGTTCGGTGTCCAGCACTCTGTTGTTGGCCATGCCAGGCTGTGGCTCACAGGTTGTTAATTGTCTCTGAGGCCATGATACATGATCTTCAGCTGGGCTGCATACCCTGGGTGGTGGTGACCGGGCTTCTCGCTGGCTACCGGGACCTGACACAACAGATAACCCCAGCGCGAGACAGTGGCCCAAATGCCAACCTCTGTTTGCCATGGTGAGCAGGGAGAGAAAGAGTTTGGGCACTGCTGGTCTAGGCTACTACAGTTTTAAACTGGGCTGTGCTCCCAGCTCTGCTCTCAGTGTGCGTGTGGGAACAGCATGGGAAAGGGAGTCTTGGCCAGGGTACGAGACTAGAAACGTAGGATGTAGCGCTGTAGTATAAGAGTATATCCAGCATTTAATCCAGCTGTACACACAGAGGCAGTAGGAAAGCTTGTAGCACCCACCATTCCCAGCCATTGCCATACCCTGGCATTTCCAAGGTATCTAGGTTTTGTGGTTGCCTCTTTTTTTCCTGGAGCCAGCACCTGATGAGATTTTAATGCCTGGAAGATGTTTAGAGGAATGAGCCTCTTAATTACAGCCGCAGCCCCTCAGCTACATGCCTGTGTCTCCTGTGGGGTCAGGCATTGCTTGTTCCTGCTTTTGCCACTGGCCTAAGGTTGTGAGACTGCCCCAAGTGCTAAACAAGGCCCAGAATTAACTCAAGATTTTGATTACTGAGGCCAGGCATTAGGGAAAGTGGTAACAATTGAGAAAAGATGCTATGCCCAAGTGGCATCCTGCTGTGTCCTGTAGGTATCGTCAGCTAGCGTGGACATTGGAGGTGTGTCACAGATGGCCTTTGCCAGCTGCCCACCACTGCTCTGAGATGCACAGACTCACCCAAAGCTGGAATCCTACGAGAGCCATGCTATCTCCATCTTTCCCATGGTCTTACTCTGCAAACCAAACCCACAAATTTCACTTTTTAATTCTTTTACAAAGTTTCAAGAGAAAAGGGGAGAAGTGATGTTAAGAGCAACCCAGAACCTTGAGCAACCCAGAACCTCAGTTTGGTTTTGTCAAATCCCAGAGGAAGGGAGCCAGGAAAGGAAAAAAAGGAAGTGGGAGAAGAACTGAGGGTTCCTGCAATTGTTAGCTACGCATACAGGAAAAATAAAATTGCCCTCCCTCTCTCAGTAGCAGAACAACCAGCAACTGAGATACTTTGTCGTAAACACTGAACACATATATGTATTCAGTCAGATGCCTAAAACTGTCCATGCTTGCAACAGTGGGCAAGGAAAAGGGTGAATTCTTTTAATTCTGAATTATTTACCAAGATATAGACTAGTTATAGAGTCAATTGTTAATATGCACCTCCATCCCCCCATCCTCTCCTTTGCACCCAAAATATTACCTGTTGTGGAGTCCTGACATCTTAGCAGTTTTCAGATTGTTCCAGTGTCTTTAAGGTGCACAGAGTGCCTAAAAATCCCAGGATAATATACAGTGTAAATTCAGCAGTGTTTCAGTTACATTACTACATACTTCATAAAGATGGAGACGTTTAGGAATAAACACACCTTTAAATGTGTAACAGGACCAATTCCTGATAATTTAGTAATAAACAGAAGTGTGATAGGAATGTTGTTTACATTTTATTAAAAGAATCACTAGGTAAGAAATTAATGTTTCTTCCCAGATAAGGTTTCACAGGACACAAAATCCAAATGAGCAAAACTTCGTTCTTTTGGTTAACAAATTCACTATAAAATTCCTCATTCACAGTGTATTTGCTATCTCCCTTTAAATCTTAATGTTACTGCACTTTGAGGTTTGATTTTGCTCAGTTTCAAAGTTAAAATGAGTTTCTGTCCTGCGAACTTCTATGAGGATGACAAAGACAATACTTGTATGTATTTCATCAGTCTTAATCTTATCTCTTCCAGAACTTCCAGTAATCTCTATGAAAACATTGTAGAACTGCCCCCTGCATCTACTAAAGAAACACAATGCCAAGAGCAGAAGCAATCACTCCAGAAACCTCAAAGCCATCCTATTACCAAATATCCTGTTAGAGACACTGGGCCAAATTTAGTCCCGCTGTAAGCTAATGTTCAGAGGGCTCTTGCTCACATGCATTAAACATCTCTTCAGCCCTGTTTGCTTACACAAATGACATCAGGTAAAGCAATATTCATTTGGGGTTTTTCTTTATGAAATCAGACAATTATCCTTCATACAGGGTTCATTAGTTTAACGCCAAGGGTATTGAACTTAATGCAGGTTCTTTTGTTTCCGTGGGCTGTAGAGGAAGAGCCATGTGGACACTGTCATTGGTTACAGTCTTCAATTGCTTTTTTCTTGCAGATTTTAAATCTGGAGAAACCTAAATCTCCAAGAGAAACTGTTCTACCAGCTTACTGATGTAAGAGTCAAAACAACAAAATAAGACAATTATAATAGAGTAGTTCAAGACCCAGGGAAACATGGATTCCATTTTTGATTTATCACAGGCTCCCAGTATGATGCTGGATAACTGACTTAGGTCTGGCTTTATTGCACCTGACTCACCAGAAATTTTTGTGATAAGAGCACTGTCTAAATTAGGAAGCTATGTTTCCTTTAGAGCCCGTGAAGGATGCTGAGAACCTCATAAATAGCCCTTCTATGTTGCCTGTCTTTTTCCATGGACGATGCAGAAAAGTTAGAAAACTTAGTCTGCTATCTTAGGTACTTCAGCTAGGTGCCTAAAGCGAGCTATGGTAAGTTCAGGCTTTTGACTTTCTGTGTGTTTGTCCCTCACACATAAAAAGATACTTAGCATTTGATACACATGGTAGGACTGTGAAGATTAATATTAAATATAATGAAGTAACAGGATCCAGATCTAGTCCAGATAGATAGGTAGATGACTACATAGTCTTTAGAGGAAAATATTAAGTCTGATGTGAATGCTGACAGAAAAGTTGACCTGGGTCTTTTAAACCTGCACAGGATTTCCTTATGTTTCAGAATATTGATGAGCTTCTGGAGTAATGTCATAACAGTGTTTTGTAGCCAAGATGATTGAAGGTCAGAAGAGAGAATATCACCTCTTCTTACAAGACTTGCCTTGCTTTGAAAAAATACAGCCTGAGATTCAAGCCTAAGCTTAAATCTGAAAGTGCACATTTGGGATGATTTTTGGAATTCAGTGTGAGCATTTGCAAAATACTTGTATTTACATTTTTCTTTGCCTCTTGTTGTTATCTTCTATCATGAAAAGTAAGTTTCAGAGCATGGCTACAACCTTGTTGCACTCTCTATGCTGTTATGAGCTTTTGATCACTTTAATTGCTGCACTTAAGAGTAGCTTGATCTATTTTTTTTTTCAACTAAATTGACATTCTACAAGGTAAGAAAGTAATTAGTGATGTCTGCTCTACTGAAATAATATAGTATTTCACTTGTTCCCCCATGAGCATTACAGCTTGGCAGTAGCCATTGTTAATAGAAAAAACGCTTCCTTCTTTTGAGAGAATGAGAAATAAAAGACAACTCTGGGTAAGCTGATCATGCAGCTTGCTTACGTCTTGGCTTAGCTTTGTTTTTGACGCAACACAGTGCAATGAGTTTTAGCTTTCCTTTGCCCTGGAGAGTCTGGCTGCAGGAGTAGACAGTGAGCTTTACTTACCCTTCTCTCTCTCGCATGTTTGCTGACTTTGTACCCTCATCTGGCTCAAGGCTTAGGCACAGTCTGAAAACTAGGCTTTCTTGTTTGGGGCACAGCCTTGCAGGAGGTTGTCCTGCTTTTACTGCCTGATTTTATCTGAGTCACTTGAATACAAAGAAGGTGTCAGCTATCTGAGTATTATTTAATTGCTCAATTTGTGTGCGTTTGTGTGTGCTTTTGTAGAAGATCGGGATTGCATCGGACAGGTAGTGCTTTCATCTTCCCCAGAGGACTGTCTAGCTGTGTGGTTTGACAGTGTTACATTGCTCGTTACAGAACAACACTGTTCTGCTCCCTCTCGGGCAGTAAATCTGACCACTGCTTAGACAAACCATCTGCTCTCTCTGTGCTCTCTCACTGATCTGCAGCTGCAAAGGAAAAGGAGTGGCAGGCAAAACTTCAGAAACCTAGAAACATTTAAGCCCAGCTTTGCTGAGGTGTCTGGGATCCAGCCTCCTCTGGATTTTAGTGAGCTGGTGGGTGGCTAAATAAGAGTCTCCAATGCATTTCCAGGAGGAGATTCTTCTGCAGCCAGCTGGGCAGTTTATTTCCTCTGCTACCCATGCAACAGCTGGGGATAGCTGGTGGGCCTGTCCCCCACAGCGAGGGAGTGAGTTTCAGCAGCTCCTCTCTAGGTTTTGATGACCAGGGCACTTTCTAATGCAAGCTGCATGCTGAAGCCTTATGCAGCATGGTGGCATTGGCAAGTGTGCATGATCCCTCTGCAAGAGTCCCCTTACCCGTGTCTTTTGTAAAGGTCTGGTTCCACCCCACTGTTCCTCCCCCTTGGCATGCTGCTGTGAAATGAGATGCTATGAGGTCAGTGTTTCTGAGTGTAACGGTGGGAAGGATTTGAATGTGCTAGATTTTCCTTTCCCTGGGTTACTCTGCAGGGCACAAGCTCCAGTGTGTCACTGCCAGGTAGAAATCGGCAGGCGGCCAGATTTCACCAGCTCAGTTCAGTTGGGTTCAGAGGAGCAGAGTGGGAGGCTGGGGTGCTGTGAGGACAGCCTGACCACTGGTCCTCTGCTCTCTCTGGTTTCCTTCCCTCCAAGGAGATGGGCTGCTACAGGTGAGAAAGCAAAATGGTGAGAGGATTCTGGTCCATCTCAGGACCCCTCAGGTCTGTCTCAGGGTAGTGTAACCGTGTGCTGCTTCCCTGAATAACCAAACTTTAGGTTTGTTTTGGAAGTGGAATAGCTCTTCCTGCTAATATAAATCCTGCTATCTCCCTAGCAAGTGAAAAGAGACTCAGTATAGCAGGCACAGTTATTCAGAACCTTAGAGGGCTTTATTAATGCTTTTGCATCTCTATTCTAGCAGCGCACACAGCTCCCGATGAGTTTCCCAGGCCTCGCTGTGCCGATGCTGAGCTGAAGTTAAGCCCAGCCCCAGAGGGGTCGGAGAAGGCTCTGACTCTCCCAGCTGCTCATGCCAGTTGGAGAGTGCTGACACCAATGGTCCTGCGGGCAGCTAACACCAGTGGGAACTGGAGTGGGCATGCAGAGCTGCTTATGCTGCTACAGTCTGCACTCCCTGCCTACCCAGCTTGTATACTAAGGAAAAAAACTTGGGTTACCTGTTATTACTGCCTTTCAGAGTCCTGGTCTCTAGCAGTCATGGGATGAATTGCTGATTATACCACAAATTTTGTTGTAAATGAATGGCTTAGAACCCACCAGCCCCTCTAGTAATAGAATTTTCTGCATTAGGATTTCTCTTGCCAATATATCTTAGACAAAACTATCAGCCTGTCCATTAGAAGGATCGGATACAAATGGCTGCATATGGATGGACAGTTGTTAAAAAAGCCACGTGGGTTTCTCTTAATTCAAGAGCTGCTTAGATGTTTGATCCTGTACTACAGAAGCCATATACTTCAAAGGCAACAGGATCTAGGTCATAAGTAAGTGGAGAGGGGGGGAATCAATTCACCTTATCAAATAAATGTATGGCTGGAAGGCTATGTCTAAGACAGTGACGTATTTCTTTTTATGTACAAAAATTAGCAGTCTGCAGAGAACGAGCATTTCTTCATTATAATGAAATCCTGGGGAGCTCATGTCCTTTAACTTATTGGAGAATCCCAGGCCTGAGATGGTGTGGTGCTCCCAGGAGTTCTCGTTGAGGCAATTTGCTGTGCTGCTGCAGGTGCTCGTTGTTACAGTCTACCTCACAGCCCTCCCCTCTGCCTCTCTTTGCTCTTATGAACAGAGTGCTAGCCTTCAGTGATGGCCATGTACACAGCACCTCTACACTCAGCTGCTGAATAGCCTGGATGTTACTTAAAGAGCACAGTGAGATTAGTGTTTGTTTTTTAAAAAAAGAGAAGAGTTTGCACTTGGTGGCTTCTTGCTGGAATAAATTGGGCAGATGATGCTCTAATGAGAACGATAATGCATCCACCCCATGGCCTTCGATCACTTATGTGCTCTTTCACAGCTTGTGAAAGGCTGTAAAAGCTTTCACCAGACAGGTTGTCTGATTTTTAGGGAGTATCCCTAGCGCTGTTTACTCCAGACCTGCAGAAGTCTCTTTTTACAGTGTGTGGTTGCTGGGACAATTCATGTCAGCCTAAGTGACCACAACCTGGTTTGACCTAAGAAGCATCTGATTCCAGACGTTTGCCAGCAATTTCAGCAGTGGAGGCTGCCTCAAACCAGCACGTCCAAACTGACTGCTTCAATAAACTGCTTAATGGGTTGGATCATGAGGTGCAATCAATCGGTATCAAATGCACTGTGTCATTTTGCACCAGCTGATGGTCAGCAATAATAACTGTACCTATACTGGTACTAGCTGTATTCCCATGATAAAGTGACCTGTGTTTCTGACGCTTTTCCTCTACTTAAAGGTATCAGTGCTAGGACTTGCATTTGAATTCACAGAGTGGACTGCCACAATTGTTTCCACTCTTTCAGTTCTCTAGCTACAGTCCCCACGTCCAGTGACCATCTTTGGTCTGCTTTCAAAGGTATCTGGCAACTCAGATAAACTCCCAAAGAGTGGTTATCACCAGGATGTGATTACAATTACTTACAAAACAGTCCTTTCTTTGGAAGGAATGTATTGTTTCATTAATCTGTAAACCCACAGCAGTTAAAATAGGAGTTCAAAAAAACCCCAAAACAAAACAAAAGAAAAACCAAAACAAAACTATATACAACCTGTCTCACCATTTGGAATTGGCTTGTGCTCATCTCTATCACCCCTTTCTGCAGCAGCTCAGTTGGAGTGACCAAATTAACAGGTAGTATTTAGTTTTTTACCCATTTCAGTGCATCTTTATCTGCCTTGGGACCCTAATCATGGTCTCTACTTATTGATGGGTCTTTATCTGAAGGGGAATCTATTCATTTTTAACTGCATATGAATGGGATGCTAATAAAGTGTTAATTGCTTTTTCTGCCCATGAACTGATATGTATCTGGTAGAATTTGCCCTTGATGATCACATAACACAGGAACAGTTGCGAACAAATAAACATGGACATGCCGCTGCCGTTAGAAGAAGCCAGGTCTCTCTCCCATTGTTCACAGGCTGCTCAGTGCTTTTTCATTTCAGCAGCTGCATGCCGTGCCACTGATGTGGAACCATTCAGCGCATAACCGACATCACATATCCACTGTACTGGCCATCCCTATGTGTGAAGTTACGTGTGATTTCTTTTGGAAGAGGGCAGTGTCTTTTTTTTTTTTTTCTTTTAAGAACAAAATCCTTCATTCTCATTGACTAAACAAGCTAGAAATGGCCCACTCACCTACCCCAGAGGAATCCCGAGTTCACAGTGCCCTTTTAAAATGTAGAGCTGGTGAAACATGTATCTGCCATTCATAGCTTTCTATGCCCTGTAACATACCTATTGCTGTGATAGTTGAGCACCTGTCAAGATACTATATTGCTAGCCATGGAAATGGAAGTCTGCTCAATTTATCAACAGAGAAGCTTACATTGCTGCCTGGCGAGTTTCTCAGCTTGTGAGTCAACCTTGACCCCCAAGGATCTACTTCTCAGGGTGAGAAAGCAGCAAATTCTCCTTGAGGATTTAATCACTGTCTCCTCTGCTGTGGGCTCTGATTCACAAGATTGTAGAGATCTCTTTAGTCTAAACAAAATCATCTAAAAGTAGTCACTGCTACAAGACACAGACCACACACTTGCCATAAATTGGCTTGGCATCCCAGGTTCCCATATAACACCCACACTGAAGTGGAAATCTGCCCACTGCTTGAAACCACCAGTTGATCTCAGATGTTAATAGGCCACCCTTCAGACATGAAGAATCTGGGCCATATTAGCCCACGTGCAAAACACTTTATTCCTTTGCTATCCTTTGAGCCTCAGAAAGATGCTTACAACCTTGCAAAAAATGCCATATTACAGAGGTATCAAGAGATTAGACTGCAACTAGAAACCACCAGAGGTGCATGGTGAAAGATTCCTGTTTCTTAACACTAAATTGCTCCATTAACTGCCAGTAAAAGCAAGTGTGATTTGTCCTGTGCATTGTTGTCTTTCTCAATTAATGCTTGTCAGAGAAGTTCAGGTTTAAGGCATCTCCCTTTCTTTTCCCAGGCGCTCTCTGTTTCCCCGAATGTGTCCCAGAGCTGGAGACAACTCCATTTCTGAGATGCTGCATTTCTCACCTGCTGACTGCAATAAGCCACTGCCAGCTGGGGCCTGGTGAGCTGCTGAAGAGCTAACAAGAAGTGGAGACCAGTTTGAGGCCTCAGCAGTGGGTATGCTGTGAATAAACAAAAAATGCTGCGCTGTGTTCCTGAGATTGCTCCACTGCAAAACAAGGTTCCCACTTGCCTCTGTATGTGTTGAGTTCTTCTTTTGGAGGCTCTGCTTGCTTCTCATGCTTTCGCATATTGTCATCACATGTTTGCCAGAAAGGAAATGTGGGGAAATGAAGGCTAACACAGGTAAAAACAACCCTAACCACAGTTACACACTGTCCTATCCTCAGGCAGTGTCAGTCATCACAAGGGAGAAGCTATCTCTGATTATGGTGGTTGCCTAATCTGAAAGCAAGGACTCCCTTCCTGGGGCATTGCTCTGTCCCTTCCACCCAGAACTCCTGGGCTCCGCAGAGGACAGTGTCATTCTGGAGGGCCCCGGTTCCCCTGAAGCACCATGCGCTGGCCCTCCCCATGGGCCAGCTTCAGTGCAAGGATGAGCCGCGATTAAGGGCCCATGTAGCACATCCTGGGATCTTGCTCGTTAGTGAGTGACCTGCTGGAGAAGGGCTGGATATCCTATCACAGATTTCCGCTGTGATGAGCTTGTGTGCATTTGAAATGCTAATTTGAGAGGTTCCAGGGGATGTGTGCAGCCAGGCAGGCTCTGAATATAAAGATATAATCCCTCTTTGCTTCAGCCAAATGTACCCAAGCCTAATTCAGGCTCCAAGTGGGAGGGACAGCTGGTATCCAGCAGCTGTGCTCTGTTACCAATACTTTTTGCCTTTGGATACTTAAGACCAGGGCACCAGCAATCTCACTCTTCTTTATCCCTCTCAGCAGTTGTTTGTGTCAGTGTTATTTTGCACATATGGTAAATCAGCAAGTGTACCAGGGACACACCAGGTAAGTTCTGGAGGGAGTCACCCACACCCCCTACCCCAGTGCTGGGGGTCCTGCCAGTATTACCATGTGCTCACTATTACCACGTGGGCTCTGAAGTACATTTCGTGGTAGTCTTCACCTTGTTCTTCACCTGTTTTTGAAAGGGCCTGTAGTGATGCTGACTTACTGCTGTGGCCAGGTACATTTTCATCTCAGCTATGTAAGGGTAACTCCCTAGAAGGCTGTGAAGATAACTCAGACCACCTCTGAGTGCCCTGGGAGACCACTTCTTACCTGCAAAGCAGTTATTCTTGATCCTGCCAGTCTGCTTTGACCCAGTGTCTTGAGTAGTGTCAGAGGACAAATTTGTGAGATTGCTGTTACCAGAGACTTTCTGCAGGCTCTTTTCCAGGGGACCTTCTGCAGCTGTATCTTGGCTGAGTGTTTCAGGCATTCTTCCTCTAGACGTGTCTGTACAGAAAAATGGTGCCATCCTTCATGCAGGTACCTGTCTGTCTGCGTGAGTTGGATTAAGCTAGCTCAGTCTGCAGTAGAAGATGTACCAGCATGGTGTTTGGCACGTGAGTTTTGTGCGTCTCTGTGTGGGGTATAACCCCAGTGCCTGCTCTTCCTGAATGAGAGGACTTTGCTGGCTGCCTGCAATTGGTGCAGAGGAACCCAGCTCTGCCTCCATGCAGCAGCTGGAAGGGGAGGTGCTGCAGGGCACGGACCACACTGGTCCTGCAGAGCCTTCACCTCCATCTCTGTGTCCCTGTGAGTCCCTGGGGAAGCGACCTGCCAACAGCACCTCAGCCATGCTGAGCCAAGCTCCCTGCTTGCAATCCTTCGGCAGAAAAGCCAGCTCTGAGGGGAGGATTTTATTCTGCCCTGCAAGGCCCAGCACTGTTTTGTGTCTCCCCTTGACTTGGTGCCGTACTGTGCCATTTTATATGCCATATACGCTGGCTGGCAGGAGTTATTAAACTGAAAACCCTCAATTCCCTGAGTTTATCTCACCATTATTTTAATAACAAGAGACACCCATTATTGTGGGGAGCATCCAGCCAGAACTGCAGACTTCTTAAACACTGAAGGAAGTTCAGCTAGGCCTTTGTTGCCTTTTTCTCACTGAGGAAGATAAGGAAAAGGATAATTCCATGTTCTGACTCTGAATGCCAAGGACCCAGGATGGTTTTAAGCTCTTTGCAATGATATGCTCCACTTAAGAACATATCCTGTTGTCATCTGCCTCCCCATCCACAGAGTGGTTGCATCCAGGCCTATAAGAAAGACACAAGGGCAACTCAAAATCATTTCTTGGAAAAACTGGTTACAAACTACAAAGCTTACAGCCCAATTCATGATCTAAAGGACGCAGCAGCAGAAAGAAATAGTCACCAAAAAGTTGACTACCAAGCACATGCTGTGTATGGAAAAAATCAAGCTGTAACTTCCTGTAGATCCATAGAAGACTCTCCAAGCTTGCTAGGCCTAAAGAAATTCCTCAAAAGATTAGACTTTGCTGCTACCCACCATTAGGTTTATAGATGGAGTCCAGAAGTTTTCATAATACTCCCAAAGCCTCTTCCTGTTGATAAAAGCATGATGAACTCGCACTGGTTTAGATCTGTGGCATAGCTCTTTTTGCCAGTTGGTTTAATCTCAGGAGATTGCTGCAATGTTCTCATTTTTGTGGTTATAGAGGACATGGTCTAGAAAATTTAACTATTTATTCAGTGAGGGAAATGTTTCACTGGTGAGTTCCACATTTTTCTAGACAGGTTCCCAGGGGAATCACAAGCGGGTTTGCACTCATATCAATTGCAAACACATGAAAAGAAACTAAAAGAATCCCTTGTCCCCTCTTTCCAAGCAATTCAGCACTCTGGAATGTGCCGCAAAGTTCTTTGCCCTAAGCAATGTGACAGGAGAGGCATCCATCAGTTAACTTCCTCGTCAGCCTTCTCTTCTCAGTTGCTGATGATGAGTCATAAAGACATTGATTTTAAAATTTGCTTTGAATGATAATTGCATTTGTAAGATTACATAGCTGCTCCCAGGGATCCACTGAGTTTTTAAATCTACAGCTGATGACTAAACATCTGAGTTAAGTGCTATATAATGCATAAGCTGACCTGGCAATTTTTTATTTTATACCCATTGCTTTTGGAAAATGGAGTCTTACATCTGGAAAAAGTGTTAATATGAAACAAGCTATTTTTGTCAATGGTAGGTTTTGTTTCTAAAAAATACAGTGTAATGGTTCAGTTGGGTGAAGCAGTATATTATAACTGAAAGTTAATACCTGAATTGAGTTAACACATGAAGGGTTCTCATCAAGATTTGAGACCCC
Organism: Apteryx mantelli; assembly: GCF_036417845.1. Lineage (NCBI taxonomy): Eukaryota > Metazoa > Chordata > Aves > Apterygiformes > Apterygidae > Apteryx > Apteryx mantelli. The sequence continues at coordinate 96,135,331 of NC_089978.1, forward strand.
AGTGTTCAAAGCCTCTATAATTCTAAAATAATGGTAAAAAGTTTGCAACTGGAAAAAAAAGACATACCTAGGTGTGAAAATGAGGTGCAAGATCTAGTCACTAGGACTGTGGAGTGGCAGATGTATCTTATAGTGCACATTACTATGGATTGATTTTGTTTAGCTAGGTGCTTCCTGGCTATGTTGCATGGCTACTATTATTATTAACTCCCACTTTGTCTTCCCAGAGTGGACTTTCCTTAAAATATTTTCCTTTGACTTCATTCCCTTCTGCTGGTCTCTACCTACAGAATGCATGGACAGGCAGCAGGGAATGCTCCATGAAACATCCTAAAGCCCTCTAGATAGACAGTGGGCTCTCCTAATTCAAAGGCAGTGGCCTTCTCATGTCCTAGGCAGGCTGCTGCCACCATGCTCTACCATTCATGGAGAGGAGATGAGCTGTTTCTCTAACTGGGGTCTCACGGAGGAGACGAGAGCCTAGGAAACACCCTGATGTCCACATCTGACCCCATTTAACAATAATTTTATGTTCTGGGCAGGCATGAGAACACTGGATGGACATTCACTGACCTTCTGATAAACAAAATACACAGTCTTCACTTGTATAGTTTGTCTTTAGTGACCATGAAGCCAGTAAGGAAATTTATGCCTTGGTGCTGAGGGCAAGGAAATAAAGCGTGGCATCTTAACCGTCATTATATTAAGCACTCTCTCTCTCTAGCCTTACATTCAGACATTTTCCCATTAATTAGTTGAGTCAATATACTCAAATAAAAATCCTTAGCCATTAGTGAGGACAACAAGAGACAGGAGACAGCACAAAATTCAGAAGTTGTTCCACATTAGACTCTGACAGGGTTTCATCCTTCTGGCTTTTTCAGTTACTCTTCTCTGTCTCTCTTTTCTGTGTTTTGTTTTTTCCAAGTACTTTGCATGTTAAGCTGGTGAAAGATGGGAACTCAGATCTCTCTAAGCTTGAAAATCAAACAACAGAATTACAAAATATGATCGTCCTATCTCAAAAAAAAAAAAAAAGTCCTGTCTTTCTGCTCAGCAGCCCTTAATAATAATTTGTTTGTGATCAAAATCAGAGTTGTTCATTGTGACCTGTATGAACCAGGCTGGTTTTAGGTCAGCTGGCCTGGGTCTCACAGTAGCCTATTGGACAAATGCTTGCAATTTCTGACCGTAGCAGGCAAGAACTCCACAGAGCAGACTCTACTTAGGCAGAAGAGGAAAGGGAGGCAATAGAGAGGATACTAAAGGTGCCTGAGCCTGCTGCTCTGTTTGGGCTGCAAGGATTCCTAGTTCATAGTTCCAGAGCTTTTAAGATTGAAATGCTACATAAATGCCAAGTGTATTCCTGGGGCTAAAAAGGAGGCAATATTTTCTCCTCCAACAACTGTAAGGCCAAGGTAAATGTGACTGTTTAGGAAACACCGCAGTCCTGAAGCCACTGGGGAATTTTAATGTGCTTTACAAACTTGCTTCCAAACCAAGCTATTAAGAAAACAAGATATTGTTCCATAAAGCCTTTTTTTTTCCTCTGTCTTTTTAGGAACAGTACTGCCTACATTATAGCACTTTAACTCAATCAGAATCATCATTTTTTAAACATGCCATTTTTCATGACTTGCTTGATCAACCTGGGGAGGCAGTTTTTAAGAAGTTAGTCATACACAGGGAAAAAAAAAAATCTTGCTACGTCTGTTGCAGTCAGATATGTAACAGAAATTATGTCCTTTCTCTGAACGCAATGCATAAGGGAAAATACAGACACATGCACTTGTTTCCTGCTCACATTCAGCTTCAGTTATGCATTATTAAGGAGGGAAAGGACCAAGCTCTTTCACAGTTAGATTGCAGAGCTAAACCTTTCTTTCCTATAGAAGTTTACGGTGGGAACTGCTAATACTCACCAAAGACTTCACCTGTATTGAGAAGAGATTTCAAGCTGGTGGCTTTTGAATATTCAAATTGGACAAAGTAGGACTCCGGGTAACTTCCCTCCTGATGACTTGCCTCAAGGGCAGACAACACAAATAGCTGTGGAGAACTGCAGTATACCAGCGCTGGAAGCCTACAGGGGGTTGTGGAGAGCAACTGGTTGCTCAACAGTAGCTCAACTCTGGGGAAAAGTAAAACTTTTATTTACATGGGAGGCCTTAACTCCCCACCTTTATCTTTATATACAGGAGGTGAACTGGGTACACCAAGGCTTTGGGGATTGGGCTTACTTTTTGTCTCAGCGCAGCAGCACCAACTGATTGTTGTCCGGGGCACACACATAAAGGACCTGCTGTAAACGAACAGAGAAGGTCCCTATCTGCTGACTCTGTTGAGGAGCTGAGGATCAGTTCAGAAACCTCAGGAAACTTCTTTATCTTAAGGGACTGCAAAATGTTATCAAGCATTTTCACTGGCTTCAGTAAAGCCACACTTTTTAACACGCACACTTCAGCTAGAAGTGAGAGCTCTCTTTCTCATGTCTCTCCCCTCCCCTCCTCACACACATACTTCAGATATGTAAAATATTCAGTGAAATAAAGATATAGTGAGGAATCTGAAGAAAAAAACACATTCTGAGTCAAAGTAGCCTCTAAGCAGCACTGGCAATCTGGGAGTTTAGAAAGTGATCCAAAGAAGAGGGAATTTTGAGACTGTTGTTATAAAGAAAATGCAGTACTATACACCCCACAGAAAGTAAATATGTATAAGATGCAATATCTGCTTATCTGAGCATTAGTATTACTCAAACATACCTTTTGAGGGCAGGAAAGAGGGGCAAGGTCTGCAAATTTAGCTGCTAAGAGAATACCTCAGGCAGGTATGTTGTGCTCTGTAGAACAGACTTTGCACCACAGTGCGGGTCTAAATTCCCCACTAGCTCATGGCAAAGGAGTTCTGTGGTCCTATCTGAGACTGATCTTACTGGCCCTCTCCAGACCTTTCTGATGGACAACTCAGCTTCTTAATGACAGTTTAATTTTTTTCCAAAGTTTGATTAAGCAAAAAACATACATATGTATAGTTTCTTCCACTTTTCTAATCTCAGGAGACCAGCCAGTTGTGGAGGTGGCTAGATTATCCTGAATTTGCAAAACGTCAATAAAATGAGAAAATGCAAAAACAGTTTTTAAAAGTTACCAGTTTTTGCTGAGCTCTCACTGTTTATTAACAGTGGATTCTCCTTTATAGATGTTGGTACAAGTAAAATTTTTTAAAGAAGAACTTGGGTTTTTTTAGTAATGTGCTATCATTGTCCTAATAAGCATGTCTCATCAATAATCTGCATCACTTTTTGAAAAAACAATTAATTAGGATGTGTATGTGTGTGCACAACAGGCAGGAGCAATAACAAGTACAGCATCTCTTTATTTCTATACACTGTGAAACAAAATCCGTAAGGAGAGAGGTGGAGGCTTCGTAAAGAAGGAATAAGAAAGAAAGGGAATAAACCTGCTACATTGCATATGGTTGTTGGAAGAAGCCATATTTTGTTCCTGAAATATAAGTCTGCTATCTCAGTAGTAGAACACATTATCAAAATTGCACAGACAGTACTGGGGACTTTTTTCTCTGTAAAGCTACTGACAATATGGTGAACAAAGAGGAAATAGTAGATCCATATTACAAATTGCAAATAAGTAGTATTCTGGATCGTAGTGACCTTTGAGTCAGAAGATATCAAGAGACATGTCTTTGATGCAATGGTGATGTAAATTAACAAATACATTAGGAAGAAACTTGCGAGGCAGAGAGAGGGGTTTGCGTTTCTAGTATTGCTCAGGGTGCTATGGCCACCTGACAGCAAATTGTTCAAACTGGCACATTTCACATTTCTTCCAGGCTCAGTTTACCCTCGCAGAATTAAATGACCTGTTCAAGGTTGCTCAAGAAATGTATGAATATCTAGGGCTGAATAACTGAAAGACTCTGCATCTCTTAGCCAATTTCCTTAGCTACAAAACTGTCCTTCCTGGCTGATGCCTTGTTTTAAATCGAATCCTTGACCACAGTCATACGCTTCTCTGCCACATCATTAGCCAAGCCTACTGTTGTCCTGTTGCCAGTTAACACTTGATTACATATATCGCATTATGATATTTTTGCCTCCTTGGCCAAACTATGACAGTAGCAACTCTTCAAATTGCTCACCTTGCAGCAAAGCCACAACAGAACAACCTCTGCTGCTATGGCTGGTCCTGTTTCTTGCTTTCTGAGGTGCAGATGGCAATCTGACCTTCACCTTGGAGTGACTTCCCATTCATTATCAAGATGAATAGCTGTCGATCCACCCTGCACTACTTAAAGAAGTGCCTCACAAGTGACTCCGTGCGTACTTCCCAGCTGCACCAGCAGGACTACTTCTCCCCTGCACTGTTTGCATTGGGTGAGTAGTGCTCATAATCTGAGACTTAATGTCAAACATTTTCAGCAAGGGAAATAAAAATGTCAACAGGAAGTGAAATGTGACCTGATTAACAGTTAGACCTCTGACTCTGCTTCATTTTTGACTGATGTGGTGTTTTACAAGGATAATAATACTACTGATTCCTCCTAATTGATGGACCTTGATGGAAATATAAATTAAGCAATTAATACAATTCTCTGAGACTCATAAAAATAAACTGTGCTGAGAGATAGTCATATTTATTTTTGAATTACTTTAAAAACAAGTGTCATACATAGCAGTACAACATTCTTTCTAGCTGAAGATCAAGGCAAGTTTGACCTCCTTCAGAGCCAGAACAAGCCAGGGGAGGCAATGCAAATGAATTGCCACAGGCTGGGGCAGTTTATGATAACTGAAGCTGCATTTTGTCTTGGGAGTTCTGGAAACTGTGATTTTCATGTGTTTTGCTTAAAACAAAAATAAACAAAAATCTTTACTGTTTAACATTTCGAGTCACACCCAGAGGCCCCATTCAGGATCAGGCGCCCTTTGTGCTAGCTAAGAGCATGGCAAACAGTGGGAGAAACAGTCTCTGCAGTAAATGGCTTACTATCTGATTCCTGATGTTTTTAATGGTTTCTTCTGTGGGAGGTGGATTTAATAGAGAATACTAGACCAATGTGACCTTGAGAGATGCCAGCTTGAAACCAATGGGAGTTTTCAGAAGACAGCAGGAATTCTGGGAAAGCAAAAATTTAGAGGATTTGCAATACCCAAATGATAAGAAACAGTATTTACAAACATTTACAAACAGGCTGCTGCTGGATTCAATCATGTTTGCATCCCTCCACGTTTGCTTTCTGTGGGCTTTCTGTGACTGATAAATTCTCAGTGTTTCTCATTTGACTTCTGTTTTCTGAGCAGTCAGAGTTCACATTCAAAAGCTCTCCTCTGCCACCATGAAAGCTAGGCATTTGTGTCAATAGAGGCTGGGCTCTCATGTAACGTCTTCAGGTGCAAAGAAAGCAGCTCATTCACCCAGAGGCACTCAGTGCTTGCTGCTCTGTAATTCTGTTTGAAAAGTCACTCCCTGACACCCGGAGCAGAAGGCACACCACAAATTACAGGGAGTGAATAAAGCAAGATTGTTGCACATGGAGTCTCCTCCCCGCCTTTGAAATTTGAGAGCTGAATAATTTGAAAGAGGGACTTGACTTCTAAAATCAAAGTGAAACGGCTGCCTCTTTTCTGATTGTGTTTTGAAATGTCTGCAACAAATAAAAGTTCATGTGAGCCAGGCAACTGACTGTTCATGTCAGGGATAGAGTTTACTGAAGGGGTGGCCAGGCTGCAGGTCAGGCATGGCCCAGAGCCCATCCCCTGCCACCCCTTCCCTCAAAAGGTCCACATGAGTGTCGAGTCATATGAAAGGGGGTGGAAATGGGTGAGGGTGGGGGAACATGAACACATGCATCCAGCCAGGTGGTATCTGCACTTGTGGTCAAATGAAGGGATGCCAGGGAAGTCCTATGACAGACACCGCTGCGTATCAGTCGTGTGATGGGGACACATCCTGTCACAGGAGAAGGGAGGTGCTCCAGTACATGGGTTTTGCATGCCTCCATGACAGCCTTGTGGCCTACCCTAGTAGCCATATGGGCTATATCAGCAGAAAGGCTGCATGGTACTGACTAATCAGACAGGAACAGGACTGTGAGGTGGGAGGTGTGGGTAAAACACTCCGCGTGGCCTCTATCCTCCTTTGGGGTGATGGTGGGATCACTCCCCACTTCTCACCTCTGGACCACTGCAGGGTGGTGATGGGGGTTTGAGCCACCTGCACCTAGGAGGTGTTCATGTGCACAGGGGGATGTGACTGTGGATAGACCGAGGCTGAGGTGAACCAGCTCTTGCTGTGGAGGCTAGCCTGTCCCGAGGGGGGCAGATGCCTTAATGGGTTTGGTGATTTCTCTGGCTTTGGGGAAAAGACCAGGAGCTAACTAGCTGCTCTGAGGTTATGCACAGTGGAGCTGCTAGTGTGAGCTTTGTGAAAGCTGAGCCAGGAAAAGAAGCTCTGAAGAAGTAGTGACAGCATCTCTCTCCTTCTACTGTCCTGCACAGGGGCTGCCATGATCCAGAACTGGCCCTAGCAGCAGAGTTTAAATAGCTCTTGATTATTTGTCAAAAATTGTTAGCACAATACAGGTTGTCTTGCTTACACTGTGTAATGCCAGCATTTTTATACTCTACATTGTGACATTTCCCTTTATCATCTTTCTCCCCTCCATCTCCTCCTTTTTTTGTATGAACAGGATGGAAAGCCCTACATCATGTAAACTAAGCACGATAACTACCTGCCTTCCCTCAACATTATTACTAACTAGCTGCTGTAACTAGTCAGCCAATCTTTGCAAACAGCAACTGGGGCAGAGGGAGAGTTTAACTGAGTAGGTGCGTGAGGATGCCACTGTTTGAGCTGCACTGCACTGTTGGAGTTGCTGCAATGCAATGCCTGGAATCTCCTTCCCGGGAACTGTCCTGCTTATGTGACCCAGACATTAGTACTGTGTTTCTGACACTTCAGAGGAAAAGGAAAGAGACACAGTTTATTAGAGGGAAATACCAGGTATGAGGGGTGTGAGGTGATCTCAGTTTATTTCCAGGACCCACCTGGAACTTCCCACAGGGTTCTGCATAAGCTACTCCAAGGGTTAACGATGCCTGAAGTTTATAAATGCATGGCTTTGCCACCACCATGGTGCCTACACCTCTGAGCTCATGCTTGCCAGCAGGTCCCCGGTAAGGGGACACCCAGGAGCTGTGATTCCTTAGCAATCTGCAGGGCTTTTTATGGTAGTACAGCATCCTGGTGCTAAGGCTGGTCTGCTTGGCAAAGTTACAGACAGGCAGAAATGCGAGTTGCAGCATCAGGCCACCTTAGTGTGAGCTCTGGCTGTATACACACACACACACGTGCATCTCCAAGGAGCTGGCTGGGTCTAACTTACACGTAAAATGAAAACACAGAAGGAAAAATGTGCTTTGCAGGGATGTGTGTGAATGATGCTATGGGAGTGACTGACTTCACATACATTTCTGCTCTGTGAAACTTTCTCCATTCCACCTTGATGACAAATGATAATAATTCCAAAATCCTCAGATTAATTCCAGCTCCTAGCACAAAGATAAAAGATCTCAGTAAGAGCTCTGTTGCTGGACTGCTCGGGCATGGCAGAGACTACTTTCTGTGCGATCTCTCCACTTAGCAGCAGAGGCAGGGCTGGTAGTATCACTGCCTTGTTGTGGGCACACAGAGGGCTGTAGTTGGCAAATTTTTCATCCAAAAGGCAAGGAGGTCATTGCTATCAGATTATTACTGTGTGGGGGGCAGGGCATGCTTGCTGGTCACTGTGACCTGTGGAGAGAAGAGATAGGGGCAGAGAGTCATTTTGGTATCTTGCTCCCCCAGCTCCATGCTGGTTCTGTAGTAGGAGGTGTGTTACATGGCACCACAGAGCGCAGTCAGTCACTGTCCTTGGGATTCAACTGGAAATGCTGGGCTACGCTGCTCTCCGAGGTGCTCTGAGCTCTCAAGGACACTGTGTAAACGTTGATTAGACAGAGTGGCGCTGACCTGGGGATTGTTAAGCTTCACAGCTATTCCTGCAGGTATATTGGATTGCTACTACTAGCAGGCTGAGAGACCATGGCTCCTACGAGGCTGCACCCCGTGGCAGCATTTTACAGAGCAAAGCTCTTCCACTCAGCGCTATTTGTGTTTCAGTGTTAAAGTGCTGTTTATAAACTAATGCAGATGTCCTAGTTCTGAGTCCCTTAACCTCTGGGCTACAGCCTGCAGCAGGGGGTTTAACACTCCTTCTATTTTACTGTGAGATATGGGAGGAGAGGTCAAGAAACATCTTTTGTGTTCATACAAGGGGTCACAGCATGGAAAAGGCTGAGAAGCCCCGAGCTAGTCTTTTTGCAGGGCAATTAACAGCTAATGGAAGCTGGGCCAGGGTATGGAGGGACCGACTGTTTGCAAAGCCCTTCCTGCACTGGTGCTGTGCTGGAAGGAGGCCTGGGGAGACATCCTCGCTCCTGGTAGACATTGTTCTCTATCTGCATACAGTTAACACAGCTGGGCTGCAGTGACAGGCCCCAGGAGATTATGAATCCTTCTCAAAGCATGCCACTTGGGGTGGGGGATGGGAGGAGAAATTTCTGCAAGATAAAAACAAAGGAGCCCAAAAAGCCCTACTCTTGGGATAGGAGATTCCTCTGCTCCCCAATGCTGAAAAGTGACTGCACTCAGGCTGCCTTCTACCAGTGTTTGATGTTGATACCTTGGGTACTTATGTTCTGACAGGCAGCTCTGAAAAGCAGGGGACTGAATCCCACATAGTCTTGAACCTGCACATCAGAATAGCTCTGACAGTTGTCTGGGAAGCCTAAATACAGCTCAGAGATTCTGTGTGTTTTCATTTTAGGCCTAGTGCAAGTTTTCTGAAGCCAATGGATAGATCTCTGTTGACTTCAGTCACTTCTGGATCAGGCCCTTTCATTCCCATTATGAGGTGCCTACAATTTCAGCAGTGTGGACAGAGAGCAGTATTTACCACTTTTAGCAGTAGCCTCTATCATTAGTACTGGAGAAGCCATAGAGATTTACAGGAAGACAAAGGAGCAGGTTCCCCAGTTCCTGTGTCCTGCTGACCAGGAGTTCATTGTGCATAAAGCAGCTTGAGGGAAGTTTTGTGGAGACCCTTCTATTGAGATTTTGGACTAATTTTGTTACCCTGAATTATGGTTCCTTTGGAAAATGATACTGAGTATTCGCTCTCCAGCACAGAACAATTTTTCAATGGAATTAATGCTTGCTAATTATTCCAGCACTGCTCAGAAGATAACTCCTTTTGCATAAATATGTTTCACCTTTCCTAGCCATGCTATCCTGACCTGGGAAAAGTTCTTTTCTTCAGAAAGTTTGCATTTGCTTTATGGTTATTTTTTCCACTTGGCTAAGGTAAAAGCCCAATGGGAAAACCATCCCTATAAAAATCGCCATGTCAGTTTTCTACTGGGGAACATCAGAAGACTAATTATGATCCTATGGCAGTGGAGAGTTTGTATGTAACATACATACATACCGATATACTCCACTGTAGAGGGTTAACATAGGGAATGTGGTTTGTCTTGCTTGAGCAGTAAGTGGCAAATCCCAGTGGCCTTACCTGCCCTCCTAAATAATAAATCAATTTTATGAATGATTTCAGGGAAAGCTACCTGCTCCGCTGAAGTTATTCAGGTGCTGTTGCAGAGAATAGCTTTGGTTTCAGGGGCTGAGGATGTGACGGCTGGAACACTGTGGCTTGTGATATTTAGTCAGGCAGGTCACAAGCAAGTCAGGACTAAATTTCTGGGTTTTTTTTCTTTATTATGAATTTTTCTTTATTAGGAGTGGGGGGACACAACAACTTCGGGGAATTTTTAAATTAAACAATGAGAGTGGAAAAGAAAACCAAACTGAATGTAAGTGATTGATGCTGCTTATTTGCTCTCATGTTGCCAGGGAGCTCTGAGGAGAGCAGGGAACAACCAATAGCAGGCAAATGGAGTGGAGGAGGCCTTTGTAATTATATCACATCATTTTTCAAGAATATTTTTTTATCCCTCACAGGATGTAAAATAAACACCTTGGAAACACATCACATTATATTTTCACACGTTGATGGCCTGTGCACCTACGGTTAACCGCCGACTTCCTGTTTAGATAGATAGGCTGGGTTGTCACACATACACAGTTGAAAAGCTAATGCCCTAGAGAGACAGGAAATTAGAGAAAACCTTCCGGAGAGAGCTCAGTATCCACAGGATCCTGCTCTTGAAGCTGTCAGAAAACCCCCTCTCTCAGTATAACCAGAGCAGGATGAGCAGAGCAGAGGTCAGCACAGTGCTGTGTCCCACAGAAGGGACACAGCAGCTCTGTCACTGCAGAGGTGTCCCCTGCTGGGGGAACCAAGAGGGCTACATTGTGTAGTGGGAGACCAGGGAGAAGTGGAGAATGGCTAGGTGAGATCTGAGGGAGGTGCACAAAAGCCACAGCGGCTGTGCTGAAAACTGTTTTTTTTCATGCGTCCTGGAGGAGGTGGAGCAGCTGTGAAATGCAAAAGGCAGAGAGATCTTCTGATTCAGCAGTGAAGCAGCAGAGAGCCCAGTTAGTTGGATGTTCGGTGTCCTCCACTGGAGCTGCTCTGCAGCTGCAATGGCCTCAAGAAAGGGGAATACAAGGAGGGAAATCCCTTCTCCTGTCCCCCACCTGGGCTAGAGCTTGCCTGCTATGTTACATGAGGTGTTCTCCATATTGCGCACCATGATACAGTCCTCGCTGTGATAGGCACTGTTCAGCTTTAGTATAACATGAAACCCTGATGTTGCTTTAGCTTCTCCTCACATGAACATGTACACATGGGCAAAGTCTCAGTATGTTCACGGGATCTTCTCTCCCAGGCACAGGAAGCATATGCTTAGATAGCAGTTGCTATGGTAGGATGAAGACCTAACTCAAGATATGGACTTAGCAAGGTAGACTATGGGCAGTGAAGGGTTGTGGGAAACACGCAAAGTAATAGAGTTTAAGGAAGATATTGAGAGCTGAATTATGCAATTAAGATTGTGTTGTGGAGTGGTGGGATCAACCCATGGAGACTGTATCTGCATGGGCATGCCAGGGTATGCTACAGAACATCCCACGGTCCTTTTGCAGTGGTCCAAACGGGGTACTTGCCAACAGCATATCATGGTTCACAGTCAGCCAGCATGCCCAGGTTTCCCTTCTGTTCAGGGTCTTGAGAGGAGAGGAGAGGAGAGGAGAGGAGAGGAGAGGAGAGGAGAGGAGAGGAGAGGAGAGGAGAGGAGAGGAGAGGAGAGGAGAGGAGAGGAGAGGAGAGGAGAGGAGAGGAGAGGAGAGGAGAGGAGAGGAGAGGCAGGGTGAGATGGAATCAGGACGTGGGCAGGAGCAAATGTGGATCTAGCAACTGGGAATTGCTGCCCAATTTGGTAATACAGATACAGCCATAGAAACTGACATTTCCTGCAGTTGTATCAGCACCGGCTTATAATTGAAAGATCTAGCTTTTGCAGATCCACAGAAAATCTTGCAGAAAGGACTGAATACAACTCATTCCATGACAGCTGTCTGTGTCTACAGACAGCCTGAAGCAGTAACTCAGAGAGGCAGATGTCCTCACATAGCTCAGTGAAGTATTCAATACAAGATGCATGGCTGCAAGAGAAACCACAGTGACACTAACTCACAAATAAACTTACGGTGGCCAGACAGGAAGAAAGCAGTGGGCATAGTTTTATTCCCCTCTCTTGTCCAACAAAAATAGCCCACACATCTGCTGGGGAAGGCTATGTTCCTGCTACCTTAACCTCTTCCAAGTGATTTGCAGGAAATATCACTTAATCACTCTGTGTAGATCATGGGCTATTTACCACCATGAGGTAAGTGGGAGGAAGCATGCCTTATGGATCTGCCCAAGGCATGATTTGTTTAGGAACCCAAATGATTTTCACCATGCCCTAGATCCAAGCCCTGAAGATTTGTGTAACAAGCAGAGAGCAGTTGTGATCTCAGCTCTTCTTTTTTGCCTCCAAGAAAATCCCAGGCGCCTTCCCTGTTTGTGAAATAGAGATGTTGCTTTGCTCTTTCAGCCAAAGCCAGGTGCCTTTTTCCCCTCTCAGTTCTAGGGATATGCTGTCAGCACATTTTCCTTCAGGGCTCTCCCAAAATAATTAGAGGGGGGAAAAAAGAGTTTTTTTCACAGCATTTTGACACAATGCCAAAATATTGTTAGGGCCAGAAGACATATTTGCAGTGCAAAAATGAACTTCATATTGTAAGAGATGAGACCCTACCTTCATGGCTCCAGATTTCCATGAGCTTCTCCAAGTCAGAAGATTTGACATCATATAATCTTCCACTGACTGATGATTTAAACAAGCAAAAAGCCATGTAGGTCTGATGAGGATGATGTACATCTCACCCTGGACCACCGGAGAAAAGAAAAATAAAGGGTCAGAGTGAAAAAGACTAAAATGGAGACTGACTGGCAAAGTTGGGGTGAGGTGAAGTCCCCACGTTTCCTGCCTAGTTTTAAGTCTGTGGAGTCTGTTTTTGCAATGATTAATATAACAAACAAGGGACTCACAAAAAGGCTCCTAATGCTCACTGATCAGAAGTATAATGACGTGTAAGCTGCAGCTGTTCCAGTGGATTTCTGAACAGCAGGCTCTTGTTGAATGAGCCCCATGATTATTTATCTCCATCATGGGCTCTTTATTTCAAGGCAGTTGTCGTCTTCCCTGCATTTTGACCGGCTGTCCTTACACACAGAAAGCTCTGATAATGGATTTTTTTTTTATTAGCCTCCTTTTCCTCCTGCTTCTGCAAACACAATGCAGCCCTGAATCATTGCATTATGAAAAAGAAGGCGCTGCCAGTGTTTTAACAGGGGCCTCCCACAGCATTCTCCTCCATTAGCCTCATAAACCCAGGGTAGTGCCGGAGCATGTGCTGCAGAGAGAAGGGTCAGGAGACTACTTATTTTCCCCATTTAAACAAAAATGCTTTCTCGTGAGCAAGGAGAGAAGCAAACAAATAAATTAAGCTCTGCCTTGATGGAAGCATTTATACTGTGTCCTTGGGAAATGTACCAAGTGTGGGGATAGTGCAGGCCAGTGTTTAACTTGGCTGATTTGAAATGGTTCATGTGTAAGTGGAGACCTTGCAGGGGCACTGAGTGCATTCTGTCGCTCGATTTTTTTTTTTCTTTTTTAATATCTTGTGTCTGGTGCAATCTGTTCTGTTTCAAGGTAATGTACTTGTTCTTTGGAGTCACTTCCTGGCAGCCCTGTGAGCCACAGTTACAGGCCTGGGGCTTGGCGAGAGAAGACTAGAGGTCTAACTGGGGCTGCAGCAGACTCCCTACCTGATGCTGGGGGAATGCAGTTTTCCCGTCTGCCAAATAAGGATCACGCTTGTGCATCCACCTCACAGCTGATGCACTACTGAAATAGCAAGTATTTTTACTATTTTCTTGAGACCTGCTGCAGGCAGGCGTGACTGATCCCAGTCTTCTCAATCAGAAGGAAAAATTCTAATCAAGGGGCTCCTGGCCATGTCCCCAGCCCTTTGGTTCATCACTGCCATGAACCTGCACACTTGGTCCCATTGGAGGGGGGAAGTTATATGTGGGAATTCATCAGCTTGTAGCAGAACACAGTTAAATGAAAAGCTCTTTGGCTGGTGTGAACTGGCACAGCATTACTGACATCAGCAGAATTATGCTGACTTCTATCCAGCAGTGATATGGCTCTAAATGTCCATGTTTGTTAATATTTTAATACAAAAAGACTTGTTTCTATTACTGCAATTTGTTCAAATCTACTATTGCAATTTGAACTAGTTGTTCTCCTCCCCTACCCCCAAATGACATCATTGGAAGCCTTTTAATAACACTTCTCTTCCTGTCACTCACTGGACCAACATGTATTTTTTCTCCTTACGATTCTACTGGAGTTGTAGACTTAAAGGGCTCTTTGATAATCATTTTTATGCAAGGTCAGCATAAAGATTGTGGCTGCTATTTTTAACAGTTTTAAATGCTATTTTAAAATTGTTTCTGGACATGTAAACACAGAAATGAAAAGGCTGACTTCTGAAACGTTTCCACCCTCCTTCCCCACCATACCCTCTGCCTGGAAAGTAGTGTTACACAGGATGTACAGGGGAGGGCACCAAGCCTGTGCATTCCTTGAATGGTTTGACTCCATTTTAAAATAGGTGTTGAGTGGCAATAAAACAACCCCCTACGTACAAATGAAATCTCCAAAGGAGTATCAGTGTGGTCATGGGCTTTTCTGGTGAGGCAACTTTGGATGAATAAAGCCACAATTAAAAAAGGATGGCAACCTGAAATCAAAGGTTTGCTGAGGTCTTCTGTCACAGCAGCACACAATAACCTCTGGTCTCACAGTCCTGGAAGTGTAGCCACAAGTTGCGTTCTTTCGCAGGCTGTCTGGGATGTGAAGAAGAAGCAGGAAGTCAGGAAGGTTTGGTTTTTTTTGACATTTCCAGGCAATCCCTGATGCAGAGAGCCATGCAGCTAGAACTGTGACAAGATGCAGCAGCTGAATGAATCAGATGAATGAAGGTGGTGATAGGCCTAAAGGGCCACAGAATAAGCTAGACTTGCAAAGTGCCCCTACCACAGCTTGCAGCTGCCCCCGATGTCAGGGGAGAAGGTCGTATCACACCCAAGGAGGGACTGACAGAGGTCAAGATGTGGTATGGGGCCTTGGGGCCGACAGACGTGAGCTGTGCCACAAAGCAGGAGAACATCTGTGGTTCAGTCTTCATCTCAAGTACTCCAATGCATCTGTCAGGAACTGTACATATCTTGGACTCGTAGACACTGAGCTCGTCCATCCTGTTTTGGATCTCCTACAAGAATCTCTTCCTAAGAAGCACTGAACCTTCACTCACCCTCCACGGCTGCGCTGGCCCAGTGGAGCCGGAGAGCGCTTCTCAGTTCCTGTGTGAGGGCACATACTCTGGCCGTGCTCTTGCAACATACTGGGTTGAGACTGAGAAGAAAAGAATGCTTTTGGGGGGGTCAGGGAAGCAGCATGCACTGCAGTGGGTCCTCATTCCTCAGCTGGGGTTTCAGCTCCCCAGGGCACCAGGGAGGCAGTTCAGAGCTGGTTTGTCCCATGGTTCAGGTGCAGCCACTGAAACATCAGGACATGCAGTGACCTGCAGGATGGAGGCAGCAGGGAAGTCGGACTCTTCCCCAACTACTGATTGCATCAGGGCTAAATTTGCTCCTTTAAGTGCTTAGAATATATCATGATTATTATTAGACACTGCTTCTTTTCTTGTTGCAAATGCTTGCATACATTAATACTCATAATTTGTCCAGGAACTGGACAAAATTACTTGCCCACAGCTTTTTATAATATCTAGTGTTTAAAAAAAGCACGGGGTGCTTTTAGGCAGATTGTAACATTTTTGTCTCACACAGCTGATGGGATGTCTGCTCTACATCCATCCATTTTCCGCTTAAAAGGTCATGTTTAATTTTCTAAATGAGCCCACCTCCCTGCGCTCAACTCTGTACATCGTTTCTCTCTCTATGGCAAGACATCACTGCATTTTTCCTTTGCAACTGTGCTGAAAGGGTGCTCATGCTTACAAGGCTTGTGTGCAGTGATGAAGAAAAAACATCTGCCACCAGTGACTTCGTAGACACGGTATATTTACAAACCTTGTTAGTTGCCATGAATATGTCATGCCTGGCTGATGCCCTTATGGGCAAAGTAAAGCTGTATGAAGGGTATTCTCTTTTCCTCCCTCCTAAAGAAAAAAGGCCTCATTTTATAAATGTAGCACATAGGTGTGATAGCCACGGGGGATGAAGAACATCCTGTAATTCACTTAAAAAAAAAACCAATCAGCCAGCTTTAAAAGCTCTGTCACAGCTAGGTAACTGTAGTCTCTCTGCCTAATCCCACAGCAGCATGGGACCTGACACATCCCAGTTTTGGTTTATGGTCCTGCCAACAAAATATGATGCTAAAGGAATGTTGTTAAATACTTCCTGTGATAGAGATGTGCACCAGTTAGTCTTCATCACACAGTTGCCAGAAACAATTATTTCTTTTCCAGAAGATAATCAAGTTCCACTAATGAAGAAAAACCTGATTTTGGACAGAAAGAACCACTAGAAGTGATGATCTGATGACATTGCTGCTGTTAGCCTCCCTTACCCAAGAAGAGGTCCCCTCTGGCGTTATCTTTCAAGGTTCTGTCACTATGAAAGGCTTGGATGGGTGCATCTGTAATGTTTTCAGTCCCCGAGTGCCAGCTAACAATAGACATGGAAGGGGGATAGCTCTGCTAAGTACTCTTATGACTTCTGAACAGATATGTTCTTTTTCAAACAGCTCCCTTTTAATGGGATCCTTTTTCTAATGACATCCTGTTTCTCTACTGTTTCCAGGAACAATTTTCTTAATTTCCTTTGGCCCACTAAAGCATCCTGACAACATCTTCATGCCAGTTTCTGTTATCATTTGTGTTATACATTGCAGTCCAAAACTTGACTTCTCTTGTACCTTGGTTCTGAGAACATCACAGAGCAGTAGTGGAGCCTCAGGGTCTCTGCAAGGCTGGTTATTTTGTAATGAGGCAGTAGATTATCATCAGAAGTTCATGTAAGCAATAGTTAAACCTTATGTAATAACTCTTACTCAGTCTAAGCGAAATAGACACCGCGAACAAGATGAACATGCATATGTCAGTCGTCAGAGGGTTGGAATCCCTCTTCCATGCCAGCACCTACTTCTGTAACAAGACCTTTTATTAATCCTGATTCAATTTCCTCAGTGTTTAGCTTAAGAATTTGGAAATGCTCACAATTGCTTGTATTGGCCATATAATCCTCCCCAAAAGACCTGAATGGTGAAATTTGGGATTTACCCAGATATGAAGTTAATTATAGAAAAATTCAATTGCTTTTTGTTGAGCTTTAAAAACCAAAAATCAGGCTATGCCATTGCTTTTTTTTTTTTTTTTCCTGGTACATCTGACTGTTTCTCTATCATCTTTTCATAAACAATTGCCTCCCACTTTAAAAATCATAGTTCTACCTCCCTGTTTTTATAATATAACAGTAACAGAGAGCTATTTGTAGAGAATATTGTCATAGACTTATAAAGGTTTCAAAATCTTCTCCCGCATGGAATGGATAGCAGACATAGGCAGAGTAGCAGGCCATTGACTTCAGCTTTCCTACAGGAGCACTTTAGTGATATTGGCTCATATTTTTTCCCTTTGAACTCTGGAGCCAATCTTTGTGTGCCCTCTTGGATGCTACAAGTTGCTCTTTGTTTGGCACACCACCTGAATGTCAATGGGTACAATTACATTACAATTCATTGGTACTTTTTGGCACATCTGCACACAGATACATGAATTATGCTCTCAGTTATATTGCCACTTTGTCTGTAAACTTGCATTCCTTTTTCCTCTCATGCTTGAACTCTCAGGTTTGCAAATACTGCCACTTGCCAGTTAAAGAACACTCAGTTAGAGACTGCCGCATGTGGGCTCTGTCCCTGTCAGTGTACAGCACTGTGCAATAAATATGGACTGCCAAACAAATGCAGTTTTGCCTTTCAAAGGCATGCTAGGGAGCAGTTAGAAATATCTCAAAGAAAAGCAAATGTAGGATAATAGGAGTGCATTATGGGCCCACTCCTGTAAAGTACAGAGCACCCTCGGTAATTTCACAGGCTTCTGTTCCACCACTTCCAAGATCCTTGCACAACTTTAGAGGCTTTAGAGCTGAGATGCCTCACCTAAATAAAGTGGCCTTTACAGGTTTTGTAAAGTGAGAAAAGTGCTGGGCTTCAGAAGCAGGAAAGTGCAATCTGCCACAAGTCTATAGGATGGCAAACAAAACGCATGGAGCCAGAATGAAGACAAAGGATGTGACTAAAACACCAGTATCAGCAGGCGAAAAGCCACAGTATAAATAGGGATAGAGTGCAGCTTGGTGCAGCTCAGAAAAAAAGGAAGCTGCTAGACAGCAACTGAAAGACTGGAAAGAGACTGTTGGTGGCCAGAAGAAAAGATAAATCTGGAAGCAGCACGAACCAGTCTGTTATCTGGCTGAAGCAGTCAGGCAGCACTCCCTGATAGACAAATTCAGGAAGCAATGACATTAAATAGATGTAAACAAGCTGTCTCAGCACTAAAATTTTGTTACTAACCAATTAAATTCCATCATCAACTCTTAGCTGGCGGCCCTGGCTCACAGCCCCTTCACTCTTATTGTTTCACAAAGATAAAACATGTTGTATAGTATTTCCATCAAAATCGGGAGATGGATGGAAAGCCCTTCCCTTCTCTAATGAGGCTGAAAGACACATCCTACGTATCAGAGAAGCCTGTCACATTTACATTAATTGATGCTGAGAGTTTTAGGGTTGTTCAGAAAGTGTTCAGGGCAAAAGAAAAAATGCGAGTCCCATAAAAACGTGAGGTTAAAATGGATCCAATTGTGCATTAGTGAAGCCTGCAATTTCCAAATCCAGTGTTGCCTTCCTAAGATTTAGCATTCACGGCACACCAAATAGCTTTGTGTGGGGAACCAGAGGCCTTATCCCTTTGGCGAGCAGCTGCTTCATCCTTGATGTACATCATTTTTACTAATACTGAGTAAAAAGTCCACAGAGTGGAAACACGTGCTTCTGCTGCTACAGCCATCACCGGCCTCATTCTGCCAATGATCTTGTCCATGCAAGTGTTTTCCTAACCGTAAACGACAACGCTGCTTGTAACGTCTGTATTTCAGCTTGTACCTCTTCAGTCCTTTCAACGTTCTCACAGCTAATGATTTTAGCACAATTTTCATTTTGCATCTCCCTCACCATTTACCGAAATGGATCTTTCCTGGTGACAGTTTCTTTTTTTTTTTTTTTTGTAGCAGCCTTTACTTCTGGATGGGCTCTTCATTTCCAGGCATTGTCTGTTGTGTAATGACCAACAGGGAAGTTGAGAGAGAAAAAAAAAGTCATGATTTAGAGAAAGCAGAAACTTCTGAGAAAGCGCAAAGCTTATGTGGTTGGTCTTTGTGGGCCAAATGCTGATGCTGTTTATGCCAGGGCAAACATGGAGCGATTCCTGGCCAGGACTGAGCCCAGTTTGATCTACTTCTCTGTTAACTGCTGCATTCAGCAAAAAGCTGTCTTTCAAACCTAGCCGTGCCCATTGCTAGATACCAAGAGAAATTCCCCTAGCTGACAGCAAATATATTTAAAACCAGGCCTTAAAAAGAGCATTTCCTGGTGACTGGGGAGCACGCTGCTCTCCCACTGCCCTACCCGTGAAACAGTATTTTCTGCGGAGCAGGCGAAGAGAGGCGGGGAGGGGGGGAATCAATCATAATAAACCAGCGGACCAGAGACGCTGCGGGCTGGCGCTCCGCATGAGGGAAGGCAGCGCCGCGCCCTCGGCGGCTCCGCCACGGCGCGGCCGGGGCTCCGCCGCCGCCTCCCGCGAGCCGCGGGGCTCCGGGCCGCAGGCACCGCCGGCCCGGGCTGCCCGCGGCCGCCGCGGCTCGGGAGCGGTGCTTCCCGGGAAGGGCTGGCGGGAGGCCGGCCCGGCCGAGGGCGCTGCCTGCGAGGCGACGGGGCGCGGGGGGCTGCTGCCCTCGGCGCCGCGCGGCAGTTAACGACCATTCGCCGCGACCGTTGGGGCGGGGCGGGCTGTGAGGGCCGCCGGCGGGCTGCTGCTGCCGCCGAGGGTCCGCGGGCAGCGGTGGCCCGCGGGCGCCCTCGGGGGGCCCGGCTCCACGGCGAGCTGCTCCCGGCCGCCTCCCGCCCTCCCCGCGGCTGCGCTCCGCGGCGCCATGTCGGCGTCGGGGGCCTCAGCGGCCTGGAGCTTCTCTGCCTCCCGTGCTGGCGGGAGCAGCGGTGGTTGCAGGATGTCTCAGGTGGCTACCACAGGTAGCCCCGCATTTCGCACATGGGTTGTTGTTGCGCATTTCCCCAGAAATGAATTCACCTTGGCCATTCATCATCACCACAGGCAATCTAATTACAGCCCTGTCTGAAAAGGAGAGGCTCATTTATAATAGAGACTTTGTTATGAAAGTGTAATACCTCGAACTATATTTTTACAACATTTTTTAAAGGAAAATTAATTAATTGTCTGGTGCATTTTAAAATAACCAGCCTCCTGAGGTTGCCACAGCAGCACCTCTCAATATATTCTCCCCCCACCCAGATTGCCTGCTGTGTGACAGTGAAATGCTAAAATTATTTTGGCAGAGAAATAGTCTCAAAGGCTGTTGTTTATTTTCTACAGCAGAGGAATATCTCAGAATGCAGCCTGCACCTCTGCCCTGTGGGACTGTCTCTAATTGCATATGGTGCACTGTAAAAGCATTCAAAATGCACAGTTCAGAAAGCAGAATTAAACATGGGGGGGAAACCCACATCCAGCATACACCCAGCTTGCTCTTTAGAAGAGTCAAATGTAAGAATACACTTCTCTGAGAAGCACAAAAATGGATAGTGGAATAAGGCGGCTAATCTCTTACTGACATGCATGCAGCAAAATTACAAGAAAATCAGTTTATGAATTGAGAATCTGGGCCAGCATGCTTGTCTCCCTCTACCTTTTTCATACCAGTTCTTGTTCCTTTGTTTGAATAGTGTCATTGATGGAAATTCAGAAAAGTGCTACGCAGATAGAAATGGGGCCAACTGCAAAGGTAGAGAAAGGTGTGTGATGGTGTCATTGCCCAGGATACATTAGAAGAGGCACAGTATCAACCCCACCAGCCACAAAAGCCTAGAGCAGACTCTAATACTTTTTTATGTGAGTCAGGTTCTGTTCAGAACTGCTGTTGTTGCTCAGGATAGACCATCTCAGATCACTCCCCCCTCCCCCCAAAAAAGTGAATGCATTGGATGTATGGCCTTAATCCACCTTCTTTTTTGGTATATCCAGGACTTATTGGGTAGTCATATCTCTTCTAACAGTGCTTTTTTGTGTGAAGAGGCCAAGTATTTGATGAGGCTTTAATGCAAAGGAACAATCTGGAAAATGATAGTCAGATCCCCAGGCAGTATCAAAGAGGAGTAAACTGCAGTGGAATCTGGGATGAGAGTTATTCCAGAAGCTCAGGAACCAGTCAGTTGAGTTTGGAAGTGAATAATAGAAACTAGGATGTGGAAGAAAGAGCAAGTCTTTGCAAGAAGGAAGGGACTACATCACAAGAAGATGCTGAAGGAGTGATCTGTCATTTTTCCTGTGCAGGAGAGGAGAAATAGACACCTGAGACTCTTAAAACCACACCAGGGAAGAAGGTTTTCTGTGGAAAGGGCAAAGGATGGGGCAGGGGCAGTAGGATCATTTTTAAAATCTTTCTTATGGGACACTGGCTTTTATCCTTTGGAGTGGTACAACTAAGAGAAAGCTAGAGCTGGAATAGGGAGCCTCCCAGAGACGGAAAATCTTGAATGCTTTTGCCAGCTGAAGCATTCCTATAAGTAGCGTGCTCTACAAAGTATGTGCTATATTAAGGTTGTACACATCTTACACAAGATCACTCTTCACTACACTGCTACACTCCTTGATTACTGTCAAGCTCTCTAAGATAATGCTTTTAAGGCTTAATCCTGACCTTTGGTCTTGGACCAAGCCTCTTGTTCTCATTTCTTGGAAGAATAAATCACAAGACATGTAAGATATTATCCCATGGTCAGGGAGAACAACAGGTTTTCTGAACATTTTGCCACATGCCACTCTAGACTCTTCCCAAAACCAAATGTAGACATTTTAGTGCTGCACGGAGCAACCAGCAACTGAAGGCTTGGGCCTCCTAGATGTTTGGATGGGTGCTGGCAGTCTCTTTTCTCTTCTCAGGTTTTCTCTTCTCAAGCTCCACTCTAACCAACATGAGCCAGCCCAGGCTGAAAGTAGTGTAACCACATTAGCATGATGGCAGGTCTGAGCTAGCAGCCTAGGTCAGTATTTGTTGAGAGGGGTCTGCCTTGGGTATACCTTATGCCCACACACAGTTCAATTAAGACAGGCAGATGTCTTTACAGGTTGGAGGCCTGCATTTGCTTTGAGGGTAGGGAATAAATGCATGACTGGGAATGGGCGGAGTAGGAGAAGGGCTGCAATGAGGAGATTAGAGTGGCTGCCCAGCTGAGGCATGCCTTCATCTCTGCAGGATTTTTTTACTTGACTGCTTAATGGCTCTTACTTCACAGGGTTTTCATTACATGGTGTTGTCCGTATCTTAGCAGTGCTAACCATGGAATGCCGCATGCTTTAACCCATGGTTTTGCTGTTTTGAGGCTGATCTACATGTCTGGTCTAATTAGGTATTCATTCAATGATAAGCATTCATTTCTTACACACATTATGCAGAACTTTGCATGTTTTCCCTTACTTTCTTTTATTTCTTTTGTAGTGTTTAAAGCAGGACATGATTTATTTGAAAGTGGAAAAAAAAACAGTTTTTGTGAGAGGGTCCTGCACAAGCAGGAGAAATGCAATAAAATTGGAGGCCACAGCAGAGCTGTGGACCTCTAGACTTTTCACTAAGCTCTAGTGAATAACTTCATGGAGGTCCACTAGCTTTTTTCACCAGACTTACAGGGTAATTTTATGCAGATCATCTCAACAGGACTCAGGGCACCTGCTCCACTGGAGTTCCAAATCTGCCAAACCAGCCAGGGGCTGCATTAATGTGCTGGCAATGGTGGCAGCTGCTTCCCAAGAGATCCCAAGAAATGCAGGATTGCCCTCAGGAGTATGGGGAACATATACTTGGAGTCTTACCAAGATCTGTACAGAATTTATTGACAGTAAATTTACTCATCTGGATTGTAGTCTTCTATTTGTATATCCCTGGGCTGATCTGAACAGTTAAACCATTCATGTGCTCATCTTTCTGCTCACCATTCATTCAGAGTTAACACTGCAGCAATGTTAACACTATAGCAGCTGTTTTAGTGCTGTGTGGTGAAAACTTAAAAGCCACCTGGTAAGGCTTTACTGATCCTACTGCATATCCCTACTTTTGGCCACCTTGACATGTACGTTTCTCTCTTGCCATTCAGGTTATGTCAGTATTTTAATGGCACAGCCTTTGGGCTTGATTTTGATCTCATGTTTTCTGTTATCAGTTGACAGTATCTTCAATGAAGTCAATAAAGCTACAACAACATAGAGGTGGTGTGGGCAAGAAGTCTTGAGTCAGTTTTTAGAAGGAAAAAATATCCTTGAACTTGGCAAAAACTTAAAGCTTAATGTAGAAATTTGCTGTTGTCAGGCTTTATTTGATTGATGTGGTTCTTTTTGAGGGAAACACACACACACACACACACACAAATAAAACAGCTATGTTTATGGGTTTGTGTAATAAAAAATGGATTCATTTGAAAAAAATGAAATGTTAGTGACTGTTACTATATAACATGTAATACAGCCTACAGCCATATGCTATGCAAAATGAAAGAGCATGCCAGAAATTTAGTTTGAAAAAGTATATGTTGTGCATTAAATTGTTTATTATTGGTTTTTCAGCTGGATGAAGGGTGGTATGCCAAAATGCAATGTTGTGTACAAAGATGATTTTACAACATTTTACATTATGTATTACAAATGGATCCTGAAAGACTTTCAAACAGATTTTACAAATCTATCAGCTGGTCAAATCCTGCAATTGTTTACACTGTATATTCAAGTAAACAATTTCACAGGTTATACATCAGTGCAAAATTTGGTGCTGCATTTATTGTACACCTAGAATGAAAGAAAGACAAAGATGAAAGGAGGGGCACAGAGCTCTGCCAATTTAGACTGTAGATTGTGTGGCACATACATTTCTTTCTAAAACCATCCTGAGAAAGCAAGGAAACTATTATTAAAGCAACCCTGATCTCAAGACCTGTCTCAACTTGCAAGCCTTCTCTGTCCAGTAGGCCCCTCTCACTCTCTATACCCAGCTCAAAGATTAACTAGCACCTGGAAGGTTGCTAGCGTAGCCAGATACGTTTTTATGACAAGTTTTACAGTATGTGCTGTGCTTCTTACATCTCCAGCTTCTGGATTCATGTGTTTCCTTCAGCTTTAATGTAAAAACAATTGCAGTGAAAAGCTTGAAAATGTGGCTGTAGGGATCCTAAAGAGCTCAAAAAGTCAAGGGAGCTCCTTGTCACCTTCCCCCTGGCCCTAGCCAGGTTGACACCCATCCCACCCAGTGTGGGAAGTCCGATGGGTGAATCCCAGCACCCCTGGGATCTGTGTTTGTTCCATTGTCCTCTCATATCACTGGGCAGAGCACACACGGGTTTCATCCACCAGCTTCTCAGATGCTATCATGGCATGATGTTTGCTACTGGGAGTGCTCTGCTTGGTGTCCCCTCCTTCCAGTTCTCTCCCAATACTTTTTTGATCTTGTGATCCTCCCATCTCTTCCTTTTATTTCATTGTTGTCCCCATGTTCAGTTCTTCTTGTGTTTCTTTTCTTCTTTTTTGCTTCAAGGTTTTGTAAGGGTCAATCTGATCCTAAAAGGAGAATCACAAAAAAAGTAGGTGACTACCCAGGACAGCAGCCTGTTAAGTGCCAGCACTCAGTGAGGCTGTGCAAGAGTAGTGCCTGCTTAGAGCTCCTGCTGCCCTGTGCTTTGTGGCACAGCTGTGTGCATAGCCAGGCAGTTGGATGGAGAATACAGGGAAACATTTCTCTTCAGGCAATTTTTGCGGTGCTGAGTTGTCCCAAGTACTTTCCCCTGAGTTTCCCACAGTCGCTTCTTTCCAGGTTCTATCTCTTGCCATTGGATCTGGGATTTCCAGGTTATTCAGGTTACCTGGTTATTTCCACGTTAAAACTGCCCCATGCCACTTTTGTATTGAAGACTGGCAGATGTTTGAAGTATAGGAACATTCTCTTTTGCCAGGTGAGTATAGGCCTCCTGTAGGCCTCCAGAGCCTGAATGCTTCAAGCTGGAGAAACTTTAAAATGTTTGGTGGAAGAAGCAGAAACAGTTGGTGGTGGTTGTGAAAGATTCACCTAGAGAAGTCAAACCCCACTTGCTTTTTAATGTGGTTCAGCTTTGGAACACCTTAATTTTTACGTGAATTTCCAGGAAATTAGACTATGCTTTAAAATTTCAAAGCTAGACAGACTTTAGCTGTGGTGCCTCCAAGGCACCTGCATAATCTATATGAACCCTTTCATCCATCACCGTGACGACATGTCAGATGTTTGGAAGCACAGAATGATGCTACACAACAATTTGGGACAGGCAGTGAAAAATGCCATGTTCTGTGGAAGCTGTAGGAAGAAATTAGATAGACTAAAAGCATTTATGCACTGGGACTTGGCTGGGGCACCTGCACCCTTCATGAAAGATGCTGTAGTGTCTTCCATCAGCAGAAGCAGCTAGAGCCATAGTAATGTATCTCCTTCAGACAACAAGGAGAATATCACTCCGTACCAGTACCCTGAACGCTGCCTGCTGAACACTTCTTGCAGTCCCTGGCCATTTACTATTGTTCTTCCATCTAGCCTTTACAAAGTCCAAAAACGGAAGCAATCCTTGGGGGACTGTGGGCCTCTACTGTGTTGTACCAAGTCTGCTTGTGGCCTGAAGCATCATGCTTCCTCCATTGTTTATTTGCAACTGATCTCCCTTGACTTTGCAATTTTATTGGTATATATAGTCAAGTAGTGTAAACCATGTCATAGGAGCCCTTATAGCTACTTACTGGAAAAAAAACAGAGAAAACCAGAGTATCTCTTTTAAGAACAGAAAAGAAAAAATTTGGAGGTGTTCAGGGGAACTGAGTGAGGAACCGCTGTTTCACTGAGAACCTTGACAGGAATCCATGAATAAAAAATAATCAGTTGTTTTAGCTGCTACAGTTGAATTTTTAGACCAGCAAATATGAGATCTATCATAATCCATGGGCACACCAATGCCTTTAATTGTGTGAGATTTTTCTCTGACTTGAAACAGATGAGCAGGGAAGAGCTGATGCTTGAATGCAGTTTGTGCCAGAGAAGCAGGCTAGAAATTCAAGAGAAGGAAGAGTTCCTGGATATGTGCATTGCAGGAGGAGAAGAAAAAGATTTGCCTTATGCAGCATTGTTATGGGAAGATTTTGCCTAGAACAGGTTGGAAAAAATATCAGTGGAATGGCCTTCTCTTGGTAAAAGTGGTTTTGTCAAAACGTAATTATTTTGTGGAGATGTGTCAACATTTAAAATGGTGAAAATGAGAAACAATTATCTTTTGACTTTCTCATTTCACTGTGATAATGTCAAATTGTTTCATTTTGTGAAAGTAAAAATGTTTCATTTTGATTTCCTCATTTAGATCTGGACTTTTCTACTGCAGCATTTGCATTTTCTATTGTATTTACATATTTCTATATACATATTTCATATTTGTATAGCTTCAGTGTTGCAGAAGTACAGAATTTGTAGTTCTACAGGAATGTTGCTAACTTAATTTTTTGTTCCAGTTTGAAATGTTAGTTTTATTTATTTTTAAAATGCTGGTCTTTTCACCAAAACAGATGTGCAGATTTTTGTAGCATCTCTGCTTCTAAACGAGAATTCATTTTGCCCTCAATTTTGCTTGCACAGCAAAATCTTCTGAGGCCAATAGGGCAGTTGTGTTTTGGGTCAGTTACTGTTATGAGCTCAGGTTTTGATTCTGAGGATTTAAAGTGACTGTGTAGTAGTAACCAATCCCTGAATAATATATATCTTCCTACTGCTTTTTAGGGTGATTCATATTACTTCCAGCTACTTTCCTTACTTTCTTTAGGAGTCCTTCCATTCATGCCCCAGTGATACCACTGTCAGTTCTGCTATGCAGTCAAGTCACCAAATCACTGTGTAAATACGTGCCACAAAATGAGCAGCTGTCCCGAAAAACCCACATTACCTCTTTCTTATCATTTCAGTACTGTTTCCGTGTCCTGACATAAGCCTATGTGTTGTGTGCTTGCCTACTTTCTAAGGTTGCAATGGTTTTTCTTTGGACTCTGTGCACCACCGACTTGTATTTTGGGTTGCTATTTAAAATGTGGTAATTAGCAGCATCAACATTGAGAGGAATTAAACAGCAAACAGGAATAAACAGTTTTTAGGGAATAACTGGTTGTGAATAGAAGTTCGTGTGCTTTTCTTCAAATCCTTAGGCATCGGTCTGCAATTAGGGAAAGAACAAAAGTGATTCCAGAAATTGAGATTTTTTTCGCAAGAAGGTATGTGTATATGCATGTATGCAGAGAAGGTGAGTTTTAATTGTTTTCCCTCTGTTCCTTGTGTCCAAGCCAGCCTGGCAAAGAAAACAAGTGGGATTTACTGCAGAAGTAAACCAGAAAGGCAAGAGGTGCAGTGTGTTTCCCAGCTACCGCCTTATGTTTTCCCTCCCCCACTGCAGCCTTGGGAAGTTGCTGCTGCATTGGTGGAGGATGACTGAAACATGCATTCAAAACAGCAAAAGTCAAGTTTAAAAAAATTCCCAGGTGAGTGTCAGTCTGCTGCTAATCAAATTGAGGATTGATTGCAAAAATGAGGTAAACACTTTGCATAATTTGGTAGAATCCTGCATGTGTGTATGTGTGTTTGTGTTTATAGACTCTTCTTTAAGCATTGCGAATTGAATTAATCATGGAAAGAGAGGCACTTCGGTGTTCATATTCCTGATGCAGTTCAAGACTTGTTTTGTATGTTCCAAACTGGAGTAAGGACCGGGTTAGGGATACAGGAGAGACTGGGTCTTGCTTGTGACCTGCTATATTAGTGTGTGAAATTTAAAGGGTTTTTTTTGCATGACTTGAGAAATTTTAGCATTCCATTTTTATTGTCTGGAAAGGGAGAGAGCTGCTGTACCTCAGCTTCTAGGAATGCTTAAGTGCATGTGCCAGTATTTGGGTAACCAGAGCTATAAAAATAAACTACTCGACACATCCCAGATGCAGTTGCAACACCCCAAAAATGCAGATCTAATGTTTCTGAGAAGGCCCTACAGATTGCCAGTTCTCACCAAGCATCAATCAGTGTTCCTTAAGCCAGGCTTACTTTCATCAGCTCAGAGTCTGGGCCGTGAAATGTATGTTTTCTTTCACTAAGGCCTCACAAATTCCCAACCTCTGTCTAAGACTACAGCAGCTCTCTATCTCTTACATTGATTTGGGTTGGATGAGCTAATATTAAGCAGAGGGACTGGCACATTTAAGGGGCTGACCAACTCTGTGATTCCTTTTAGTTGCTGCAAGTAGACTGAACTAACCCCCCTTCTCCCTACCAAGACTTTTTAGCAGAGCTTCCTAGTAGTACAGCTGGACTGTACTCAAGCCAGCCCTATTTCGTGCTGTAAGATGAAGCAAAATGACCACACCTTATATGACTAGCTCCATATTCATTGCTTTGACATATTTTCTTGGCAAAGCCAAACCCAACCTGTGCCAGTTACCTGAAGCATTGGGCTGGACCCATCACTTTTGATTCTTTTCTATCTTAGAGGAAGAAGGGATTCTCTGTGCCTCTAAAAGGTTCCTTAGAGCTTTCTCATTTTGCCTCCTGTTCTATCCTTCAGGGTCTCACCCTGAATCCTCAGGCCCTGTCAGGCTGCTGTGTAGAGCTCATCAGCATTCCAGCCCCTCATCCTCACAGTTGTGTTGTGCCCTTCATCTCACAAAGCAACAAGGAAGGATGCTATGGCAATACAAAAGGAAGTTTTTCCTAGCTGTCATGATGAAAGGAGAAGGCACTGGAAAACACTAGTTTAGACCTCTGTGCAGAGCTCTCCCAGTGACCATTCAGTGATCCTTCAAATGCCTCCTTTTTCTACTGTTAGGAAGGAGTAAATAGAATGGGGAAAATGGAAAGAGCCTATTAACCTGTAAAGCCCCTAAGAGATCATTGCAAATGCTGGTGTGGCACAATCAGTTTGCTGAAGGGCCCACTAACCTGTAGTCCCTTGCAAGTGTAGGTACAGGAATAGTACTCTCCTCCAGCAGCAACAGCTGCCTCAAGTTGGTTGTTTGCCTGAGAGAGGCCAGACAGAAGCAGCAAGGTGCCTTGGGAAAGAGCCAGGAATTGTAAGGGCCAGGAAGAGGTCTTGAAATCCAACCCATCCTGCAGGTTCTCAGCAACAGAGCTGGTGCCACAAAGGGAAGGATAACATGGTACTGTCCTTTGAAACCTACTGCCTTGCTTTCTGTGCCTACGCTCTTCTAGATGCCAGAGGGTCTCTGGAACAGCACAGCCAGAAAAGCAGCACTGTATAGGAACTTCAATGCCATCAGCCTGGCGACTCATGCTGGTGAGTCCAGAGCTTCCAATGAGCCTGGGGCAGTGTATGCTTACAGTGAAGTGGGCTGAGGAGTAGTGAAGACACAGAGAGGATGAGGTGAGCAGATATTTTGAATGATCAGACCTGCACGGCTATAAAGCACTTGAAGCATGTATTTGGAACAGGGCCACAGTCTGGAGGTGTCAAGCCAAGAAGGCAAAAGAAGTTGAAGAAAGCATTGGCGTCATTCTGTGGATTGGTCCATTGCAGGAACCTTGTGCCATTAAATGAGAGAGAAGGAGGAGGCTCCAGGGCTGCCTGAGTTTGTTGAAGAGGGCACACTGAGCTGGCACTTTCCATCTAGCTGTCATTCCCTCCTTGCTCTGCCACCTCTGTCGTTCTCTGACCCAATCCTCTACTCCATGAAGTGCATTGTGTTGTTTCTTCTTTGCCTCTCTCAGCCTCCTATCAAGGTGTAAATAACCCTTCCCATTCCATGCGAATCTTCAGGGCTCTGTTATTCCCCTGCAGGGCTAAAATTGTCTGCAGCAAAGCAGCCGCTCTGTAGAAATTACCTGACTGAAAGATTAGATTCCCTGAAATGCATCAAAGGGCTAGATCCTCACAGCTGGCATAAATCCTCATTTACAACATAGATCACAGCTATAAGCAACATGTAAATCACAATGCTCCCTTCTGACTTTAAAATCTATGAATCTATGAAAATTGGCATAATTGCATTGATTTCAGGAGGGCTGCTGTGATTTACGCCAGCTGGGGACGCAGCCCTGCATACGCCCATCCTGTTAGAACAAATTAGAATTCTCTCTGTGGTGCAGCAGTTCAGCATCCAGACAGGCTGGGTCAGCTGCAGTGTACTCTGCCTGCAGTCAGCTCTTCTGCTTCTCCCAGAGTCCAGAGAATAACAGGGCTCTTAGCTCCCCCAAAACGCTAAATCTTTGCCTTTGTTTTGCTGGTAGGCTGCGTTTAAAAAATACCATTGCCCAGGGCAGTGCTACAGTGTAAAAATGCAGGGGCGGCAGTGTTTTGACCAGGAGAAGCCTGTGGGGTTTAGATAAGCTAACTTGTCCTGTCAGATGTGGTTCAGGAAATGCTTTTGCGAATGCTTCCAGGGCTTTTGTCCACAGACCTCTCTGAAGCTCTCAGTGCCGGTTCCCCGGCACAGCAAAGGATGCACAATAAGTATCAAATCAGATTATTAACAGCAACAGAATCTTTACTGTGTGCAATGAAGGAATCTTGCTTTCTGGCTGAAGCATAAGCAGAGGCTGCTGCAAAATTAGAAGAGAATGAACAAATAGAAGAGGAAGTATGGAGAAATATCCCAAACAAGGCCTTTTGTTCTGCGTGTAACCAGTAAAGAAGCTCAAGATTGTGCACCATTAACTGGGTTTTCAAGGGATTATTTTCAAGTAGAGCAGCTGTTTTCCATAAAGTCTCTTGAGTAAGAATCAAAGTCATTAGTCTCACACAGCATTTACTAAAGCCTTTGCTGATAGTAAAACCTCTAGTTAAGGCTACACTTGTGCTTGTCTTTCAATGGTTTGTTTTCTGGTGCTTACAATTTCCTGAAAAAATTACTCCTCTGGATTAAATTTTGCATACCTGGTCTTCATTCAGAAGCAAAATTTTTTTGGTTTTGAGAGAAATATATTTATCAAGTTTTTGAGGAAAAAGTAGAAAACAAACTTCTATATTACCCAGTTATGTTAGGATTCTTCTGCATACAGTTTTCTAATGATGAAATCTGCAAGCTAAAAATACCCAGTTTGCCTAATTCTCACCCAGGATTGGAATCAAGGTCAATTGATCTTGGACGTGTTCAATGCACAGTTTCCACTGAGCTTAGAGTCATGAGAGTGTAAGTCACAATGAATAAATATTGATGGGTCTACGAAAGCACAGAACGTGATCAAATTCTCTTGACTATGCAGTTATAACTCTGTGGCAACATTAATGTTGCTTTCAGATATTTTCACAATTCAAGTTTGGATTTTGTTTTAGATTCTCTGGTTATGATGCTGGGATGGATTTTAGTTTAATTTTGCCAAAGATCTGTGTGAATAATTGATTTCTCATTTTGATGGCCGAACCAAAGCTTGCAGCTTTCAGTGAGTAAACATTACGACCATAACATTTCACCCAGATCTGTTGCAATATCCACTTCCAGCATAAAGTAGAGAGTCCTGAGATTATATCAGGAATATGAGTCTACCACTAGTTTCTGTCATTAGCAAGTAAAAGAGGCAGTGACTCTCATTGCATGGTATGCAGACATACTACTTCCTTCTTGAGGCACAGCCAGATACATATGCTGCCCCCCTCTGCCCCAGCCATTTTCTTCCAAACACTGCTCTTTTGCAGAGGAGAGAAGTTTGATCATCCAGCCCACTTTTTCCCCTGAACTGCCTTGTGTGGTACAAGTGTATCAGGGGAGTTCCTCTGGGATGCTGAACCTCCCTAACATCTCAGCCACCATAACAAAGGACAACCTTGTGGTCTAAAATATGTGATAAAAAATAAACCTGTTTACATACCTTGCACTTTCATCCTCCATTGTATTGGAAGGAAAGTCAGCCTGGACACACTTAGTGTGAAAGCTGCTGCTGATTGCAGGTTTTATTGGTGCTTACCACAACTGGCTCCAACTCAAGTTTCTGTGAGCAAGGTGTGGCCTCAAAAACCTCAATCCCAGTCATGCCAGACCTGTCCCAGCTTGCTTGTGTGAGGAGAAGAGCTCATATTTGATGCAAAAAATGCCCTTTATGGGAAGGATCTCTTGACTAGCTACAAATAGGAAGGGAATGCCTTCTCAGGCAACTCACTCTCCTGTCCTCCTCTTACCTCATGCAGTAGGAGGGCTGCTGTGCTTTCTCCCCACCCCATTGCCAGGGAATCCTTTTCCACTGGAAAACGTGGATCTGATGATCAGACTGTGTGTGCGGAACATCCCTATCTTGTCGGAAATTCAGATGGGAACCCTTCTGGCAGGCCTCCTGGCTGGCTTGCCTGGGGTGACAGTGAAAGGAGTCACCCTCATGCATGTGGGTGAAGGAACTCTCTGGCCTTTGCAGCTGGCCATCCCGTGAGTGGCTACACTGCTTGGCTTCACCTCCTATCCTCCCAGGGAGCTAGGGACCTAGCTAATGTGCAAGCTGGGCAGCTTCCTGGCTGCCTCCCGAGTTTCCCGACTGGCTGGCAAGAGGGTGGGCTGGTGCCCACCACTGAAGCAAGTTGTTCTGTTCTTGCTTAGCACATGTTTTTATTACAGCGTAAAACGAAGCAAAATATCGAAGCTGGCTGAGACTGTGTTGTGAGGAAATCCTCTGATCTTGCTAGCTCTGCTCAGCGTTTAGCCTTTTATCAGGACATGAGCTCATTCCTGTTTCAGGCTAAAGACAGAGCTTTGTGTGGATGCTTTGCTTTCACTCTAGAAATTCTCTGTTTGACTTGTAATTTGTGTCAGAAAGGGCCTGATCACAAAAAATGTTAATTCTTTTACCCCAAAAAGTTAGCAAGCACTTACGCATCACCCTTTTAAGGGATACAGATGTATAAGCAGAGTAGAGGCACACATATCTCTTTGAATCAGGCTCTCAGAGCATCTGTCTAGATACTAATTATCTTCTGCAGAAGATCCCCAATTTCGTTTATGTCAGAGAGCTGTAGTTGCCTCGCAATTCTCAGTAACATCCAAATGCCTCAGAGGACTGGGTGTAAACTGCAACATGAGTGCATAGTAAATGGAGGAAAACAGAGGAAGAGGTGCCTAGAAAAGTTTAAACGGACAGCTGAAATTAGTTCTTTTTTATTCATATGATATTTTATTCCTTGTGATAACCAACTTCTGCTTTTATTTAATAAACTCCAACAAAACCTCCCCCAGCCCTTGCTTGATGTTTTATTTTTCTGTTGCTGATCTGTGCGCCAAACTCATGGTTTCATTACTGCCAAAATGTTGACAAGGGAATGTCTGACTAGGGTACCCTGAGCCTTGTGAGAACATGCAGAGCGGACCTTAGGGACATGGCCTGAAGTATCAGCTTGCCTCAGAGCTGACGGGGCCACGGCCAGAGGTGTCCTGTGGCCCCAGGGATTTCCATCAGTGTAAGCTGGTGAGCAGTTTTACTGGCAGGGCCAAATGGCCATATCTTCAGTTTGTGCCCATGTCTCTTTCCCCAAGGCATTAAGCTTATTAACAGCTTATTTAAAACAATCCAGAAGACTTGGTAATAGATTTTGCCTCAGCTTCCGGAGCTGGGAGAGAGGAAAGCACGCACTTTCCCCTCATGTGTAATGCTGCCTGGGCTACGGCGGAAAAGGCACGATGCCTCCTCTGTGCCTCTTCCCTCGCTGTAGCCCCAACCCAGGGGGCACGACTGCCTCTGCTTGGCTTCCTGTGTACTGCTTCCAGCCCTGCACTAGTCAAGCTGTACTGCTCAGCCAGAGCAGGCACCTGGAAAGCCTGTATTGCAGTACGGAAAGGCTCAAACTCTGCCAGCGTAGGACTAGGCATAGAATTTAAGCTAGAGTTTATGACTTAAATCCAGGCTCAGCAGCAGGCAGTCGCATGCATTAGTGCCTGCCTTCAGTGTTGTGGCCTTCTATTACAGAAGCAAGAGAAAACTTCAAAAAGAGTTGGCAGAGCATTGACTTTGTTTTGTTTTCTATTCTGTTTCGTATTTCATCTAACTGTCAAGAGAGTAGGAGATTTTTCCTTAACAGACTTTTTCTTCATAATGCCTTCAAACATGGGACAGCAGCTGAATGCTCTGTGTTTGCCATGTAGCTAAGGAAATGCATGTTTCAGTCAGCTCACAGTTTCCTTCCTTTGGTAGTGATAGAAAGGAAATTAGTTGTAATTGAGCATCGCTGTGGAAGTCCCCCCTGCTTAACTGTAAGGTGAAGCCTGTTTGTATTGTAAACTCTGATCTAGCAATGACCAGTTCAAACTGTGCTTTTAAATTCAAAGGTATGTAAAATGATTGTGTCATGGACCATAGACCCACCATTCAAGGGTGTTTCTTGCTCAAATTGCAGTTCCTCATTATCTGGAGTAATAGCTTCCCAGGAGATCTGTGCTAAAATGATCTCAAACTGGGGGAACTGGGTGTCTTAACTGGGTTTTTCCTTTTTTTCTTAACAGACTTGAAATGCTGCCTGTAGTAGGAAGAGGAGGTACCATATCCCAGCCCATTCTAATCGGAAAGAGGCCCCTGATGCTGCTTCTTGTTGCTCACCAAACAGCTCACCGTAGTGTGAATATTCTGTGACTGGATGAATAACACTTTGGCACGCATTTTCGCTTCACATCAACAAAAAGGGGATGCTGGGGAAGGAAGAACGATTGTATATTGAATCCAGAAAAGTATAACACAGAGAAGGATGTGCTCCCTCCATCATCTTTTTGAATACCACAATCAGTGGTGGTTCCCCTACATTCCCTTTCTTTTTCTTAATCTCACAGTGTGGCCCTCAAGAAGACATTGTGCTCCGCGACTCTGGATGGTGATTAGTACAAGTCAAAGAAAATTAAATTTTCACTGCAGGATAATTCAACTTTCTCTTGTTGCACAATTGTGTGGATGTCAGAACTTCAGCCATTTCCTTCACTGCGGGCACTATGGTTATCATTTTTGTGGTTAGCATTGAATCTACAAATTTCCATGCCTTGCCATTTCCTCCTGCAGTAACCTAAAGCATGAATGCTGTTGGCCAACAGGCAGGTAATTTAAGTAGGAGAGGTATGCCAGAGAGGCGGGGGCTTCAAGCTGAAGTACTTGGCACAGATTAAAGATCATAGGATTGTTGTACTTTCCTGGTTTTAGTTAATTAATTTCTGTGTTTGTTTTTTATCCACTGGTTTAACTCCTCTTTTATTTTTAGAAGTGTATGATAGAAGTGACTGGTGTAATTTACCATAATGTATTTGTCACATTATGAAAATCAGAGTGTTATCTTCATTGATTACAAGCAAAAACGTTCCTAGAAGTAATAAGGAAAAAGCTAAATTTGTTTGTCAACTTCAGTTGACTCTCCAAGGCTTCACTCCATAGATATGCTATGTATAAATCTGCAGTGTGTCATCTAGATTGTAGTTACTCCTCGCATTTGGACTTTTACTCCATTGTAAATGCAAAGTAGCTCAACCCCAATAAAAGTGGAGTAAGCTACCTTGCAGTTGCTGAAAGTATACAGGATCAACAACAAACTAGCTGATGTCCTCTACGTCCTGCTTCATCTTGTCTTGCAGTAACTTGTTTGTACTTTCAGTTAATAAATATTTTTGTTTATAATCAGAAGGTTGGATAAATTAGGGTAGCTACAGTGTTACAAAACGGGTGTTGCGCTGTGTTGCAGAGAAAGCAGCATTGTGTGGCTGTATATGAAGTATACCTGCTGCCCCTTGCGAACTTTTTCAGTGCTTCCCCTTTCCCCTTCCTGACAAGTTAGCTGTCTTGTCTATGCAGAATAAACAAACCTCTGTAGTACACAGCTCGACTAACGTTTGCCTGCCAGATACACACTTGGATACTGTGTCTGAGCCAACTGCTTCATCCTTTGGGCTTTTAAGCATCCCTCAGTCTGCAGTGGCCCCTGCACTCTTATTTCTTTTGGTCTTTCTAGCACACTTTCTAGAAATGAGATCACACAGCTCTGCTGATCCCAGAAATCATGCTCATCTCCTTTCTCCTGCCAGAATTTTCCAGGGGCATAAGCCCATACTTTCTCAGTCTCTCCTCTCAGTTCTCATCGTATAAATATCCAAAGCCAAATTATTTTTTATTTTAGTAGCATAAGAAAGGCACCAAGGTAGACAAAGCAGTGGGTCATGAAAGTCCTTTTTCCTGCCACAGTTTCTTTAGCATTCTCAAGAGTTGTCTGGGTTAAGGTCAGTTTACAGTAGCTGAAGATGTGGCATTATGCACAGAAAATCATTGATAAAATGATTTTCCAAAATTCCCTTTTTTTAATAGCTCTCAATTTTTACAGAATAACCAAAAGAGCTTCCTTTTTTATGCAGAAAGATCAGTCTTCATGATTGTGACATTAAAACTTTCATAGACGTAAATTTTCATAAGGAAGGAGACAAAGTAGTTTCACTGAAGCTGATTCTGTACAATCATTTCTACTTTTACCATGCTGGGCATGAGACACCCTTGGTTTAGAATTGTAGAGATTTAAAGTCACTAAGTGTTGGTCTGAATGGCTATGTAAATTGTAAGAGGCAGAGAATTAGATTTTGTGCCTAGAAATTTTATCAAACCAGCTGCTTGTCAAATTTCATTTTTGCTTTGTTTGATCATTACATATTACTGGGAGAAAATTGCACATTCTGCTATTAATTCTTCTGGTGTAAATCTGGAATAAGGGCCTAATTCTGATCTCCTTTGGTTTGGTATCAGTGGAAACCAATTCCAGTGAAATTTACTTTAGATTTAAGCTACCATATTTGTAGCATAATGTGGTCTTTGTGGTTCTTAAAACAGATGCATGGAAATGTCTACAAATGTAAAAATGATATAGGTTAGCTGATTTGATATCATAACATTTATTTCTGTACACTCTACTGTATTCTGCTGCATACCTCTGATCTTTAGCCATTCACCTGGCTGGCTGTTGTAGTTTTTCTTTTGAAAGTGACTTAAGTATAGTTTAAAAAAAAGGTTTTGGCATGTATTGAGTCAGCCTCAGGTTTACACAGTTGCAATAGTTCAGGTTTACAATTGTTGTAATTGTACCATAAGCACAGGTGTGGTTAAGTTAGCAAGTGTCTACCATTCGAACAGTGAACAACTTCCACCTTAATGCCTTGGAGAAGCCACTTCATGTATTGTATCATCCCTTCTGCACACTTTTCCTGTAAATGTATCCTGGGAACAGAGAGGGTAGATGGGGTGATGCACCCTGGTCAATTTATCTTCAGCAGGGTGAGACCATTGCAAAACAGTAGAAGAGGAGCCTGAGATCCAACATGAAAGTGCCAGGCAGCAGTCACAAGCACTGGAGGCAGGAGCGGCTATGAGGAATGCCAGAGCCAGGCTGGTTGCACAAGAACTGAACTGAAGCCCTGGTTCTCCACAAGAAAGTATTTTGGGCTTCAGAGGAGGCGTAAGTTATCTTCAGTTTTACAACAGACCCATACTGTGCACACATGGGGCAATGCCAGAGCCTTTTAGCACAAGAAATGGTAATACTACCACGGATGAGAGGCAGAGGATTTGCCGAACAGGCAGTTTATTCAGACTGGTGCCATTTGGCTTCTTCCTGGCCCTTCCCACATAGGAAGCATTCAGAGAAGGACATCTAGCTAGAGGGATGTTAGCTCTCCGATTATCCTTGCCTGGTATAATGGCTCCCAGAGGCCCATTCTGTGCTGCTATAAATTAGAATAATCCTTAAGGTTGACTAATTTGTCCATGCCCTTAACCGGGGATGAGGGTGATACACAGGAGATGTACAGCTGCCTTCTCCCCTTATAGCCTCAGGGCTCTCTTACCCACCTCAGCCCAGCCAGCAGTGGGGATCACTTATAATCCTGACTTCCCACTAATGGTAAAAAAAAGCTGCCTAAACAGGATGTCGTGCGGTCCATACTAAATCCCTGCAGAAACGTACTGCCGTGCTCTACTGTAGAAAGGCTGCACAGCAAGGCATGCAGCACTGTGGCTCACTGCACTACTCGCAGCGCACTGCAGCCTCCCCCGCGCTCCCCCACCTGCGATCCCTTAAAGAGATCCCTTAAAGACGTGCTCACTCTGAGCAAAAGCTGGAGGGCTCAGTTAAACTGGGCAGTGAATTGCCCTTCGCCTGCTGACTAGCTGGGCCCACGTGAGCAAATGGCAGTGATAAGGCACATATTTGTTTGTGGAGGGTCATGCTCCTGCCTGACTTGTGCAGGGCGCCGGGAGCTGCACTGAGACACCGCTGATCGCGTTGCACTCCCAGTCGGCGCGGCACGTGTGGGGTGGCCCTGAGAAGGCAAAGCAGACGGTTCCAGTCCTCTGGCTCCCACAGTGCTGAGGTTGTGTAGCCCAATGGGAGCTAGCATAAGCGGCAAGCATGAGTCATCCCTCAGATGAATGACAGTCTGTGGCTAGGGATAAAAGATGTTTTTCTCCTTTAGTTACGTAGAGATCTTCTTTGGCCTTCCAAAGTTGCATTTCCAGCATGCACGGAGGCTGTTAGGAGCCAGAGGAGCCAGTAGCATGCTGATCTGCATGTATAATTTAATGGGAAGGGTAAAGACCTTTTCTGAGGAAACCTTCACCTTACAGGAACTGTTTCGTTCTGTTTTAATCTCTCTTGTTTGACCCTTTCCAGTAACAAACCTGGTGCGCTTCTGCTGTACCTGTGAGGCCAGGCAGCAAAGGTCATTCCTCCTGAAAATGCTAATTTGATAAGTGTTAGGGGTGAACATGCAAGGCAGGGATATGACCCCAGCCTAAAAAATCCCTTTAGAGTGACAGTTCAGGTTTAAAAAGAGGTTCCAGACAGGTCTCTCCCAGCACCCCCTCACTGGCTGATGGAAGATGGCACATGCATTTCGACCCCTGGGAAAGGGGGTGTCTGCATCAGGTTATGTGTAGGCCCCTCACTCACCAGCCTTTGCTGGGCTGTGCTCAGATACCCTTGAGCACCCTTGGGGTTTTCTGTCCCTCCTGTGCTCCCTCATGGCTATTTGTGTGGTCGTGCAGTAAACCAGCTTGGAGAACGGATCCCCCTCAGCAGTAACCGCGGGAAGGCGGGGGGAGGCTCAGTTATTTTTCAGCCAAATCAGTTCCCAGATCTGCTTCCCACACTGTGGAGCAAGCATTTGTCCCAGCAAAACAGACAGGTGGTGCACGGAGAGAACCAGTGAGGAAGGGAGAAGAGATTGCAAACTACTAAACCAGCACTGCCACCAAATAAGCATGCTTTGAACTGCAGCTGCTGGAGGCTAATCTGTCGGTGTTTTCCACACGGAAAGGTGCCTTTTCAGAAGGTGACCGGGAGCAGAAGCCGAGCTTAGGAACTAAGAAGCCAATTTATTGCAGTTAAATCTAAAAGATGCCAGGTATTCTTTTGTTTGAGTATAACCAGCCAAACCACTGTTAGTTGCCCTGTTTGCCTTTGAATTATCTCCTGAGTTCACTGCAGAGCCTCGAGTTTCCTCTGGAGGGAACGGGAGCAGAACTGAGCCCCTGTGCTGCAGAGCTTCAGTTCCCTGTGTATTTCTGAGGCAAATGAATCTGTGACATGGGAAGCCGCATGTGCTACCTGCTGGGTTAGTCAGAGGGTAAGTGAAAGTGTCTGCATGTTTGCACTCAAATGTTTGTACGGTGACTGTCATTCACTGATGGAAAGGGCAGACGTGAAGGCAGGCAGGAAGAGCAGGTGTAGCACAAGGAGACTGACGCCTCTTTCACTGACGTGAGTGGTTTATCAGGAGACTCCTTTCGCATCCTTGTTACCTTAGTGTAAACCAAGCAAACAGTGAGAAGAACCAGTCCAAAGTTCAAATAAGCCTGGTTTTCCATGCCTTCACCTGAAATGACTGCTCCCACCCCTTGCACAGCATAAAATAAATGTTCTTAAGTTATTTTTTACAGTCTTAACTGGAGAATGTCGCTTCTAACAGTACTGAATCCTGGTCAGACCTCAGCCTTCTGCTCTCCCTTCCTTCCCCTCACTCACACTTTTTTTTAGGGCCTGCAAGTATTGCAGATGGTCAGCTACTAGGGGGAGTTGACAGACCATCATGAGGCTCAATTTTTTTCTCTCAGCTGTACCGCTGAAACCTTTTTTCTTTTTTTCTCAGCCTGTTTTTGTCTGTGACTACGTCAAAGCAATAAGGAAGCCGTAGCCCTCACACTGCTCTCACCAGAATTGGAGAGTACTCAGCAACACTCAGACCTTGTCCACCACCCCGGTAAGGTTTGGTCAGATTTCACAGAGTGAATACAGTCTGCTCCTGTCTCTGAATTTGTGGAATTGCACAGGACAGTGGGATGAATGTGACTGTTTTTCTTCCTCAGCATATCTTTTGAAATCCCAGTGGACAATCTGTTTGACTGGCAAAACTCTCCCAGAATTCAGAATCTTTTGGTCTGTCCTAAATCTTATCTCATGTTAATAGATTAAACAGCACAGAAGTATTTCTCCACAAAAAGTTTCCTAAAATACTATGAAGAAAGCCTCTGCCTCTCACTCTCACTGGCTGGGAGCCAGTGGTAGAACTGGAACCCCTAACTCCAGCAGGTTTTGCCAGTTCTCATTCCCATTCCTCCGTGACCTGGGGCTACTGCCACCCAGGCACGGCTGACTCTAGCCAGCCAGCTGACTGACTGCTCTGAATTCACTGGTGCTCCTGGTTCCTGGAGAGTGCTGTGGGCACTGGGGCTGATCTTCATAAGGAACCAGCAGAGGTGGCACAGATCTCATGCACCTGGGCTGCATGCTGTGCTTGAGTGTTCTTTAGCTTCTCTCTTGAAATTTAAGGGGAAAAAAGGACACTGATAGTCCCCCAAATCCTTAATGCAGATGGGAGTCTCAGGTGATGCAGATTACCTGGATTTCATTGGACTTAATTCCAGCCAAAAGCTTGGCCTCACTTTCTTTAAATGGAACCAATACTCAAAAAGAGCGTAGAAAATAAATGTCCTCTCTTTAGATATAACACATGACCACCCCTTTGGAGGTGCTATTGCTATTTAATTCTTTTGCTCAGCGTCCTGCCAAGGAGTTCAGTGCTGGATAATACAAACAAAAGCCATCCTTGCCCTGTAGGGCTCACAACTCATGAGACAGACACTGCAGACTGGTTTTGCTGGTGAATAAATAGGGGAGCATGATTTCACGTTTAGTACTTTTAGCAGTGATGAAAAGTAGGACAGATTCAGAAATGAGTAAGTCTGAGAGAGTTTTTTTTCCCCATTTGTTCATGGAAAAAATATGCCATCCAGTGAATTTAGGAGAGTTCAAATGGGGAAGTAGCTAGAGTGCAATATTTGGCAAGTGAAAGGAAGACAAACTGTTCAGGGCAAAAACTCCCCACAGTAGGAAATTACTTTAGAAATTCCCTCTTAAATAAATCAACAGTTCTTTTCCAGATAATCCCATTTAATACACAGGTACTGCAAACTGACTGTCTAATTCATTACCCCTGTAACAAAACTCACATAGTTAAACCACATTTTCTAATTTAACTAGAGTACCTGACAGCAAAGGGCCACTGAACAACTTAAGTGCACTTCTTCAAAGGTCATTGACAATTGACCAAGCTTACCTTGCTCTTCTGGCTATATGAAGCCTATACTTCTGGCCATGCCTTTACTATAAAGGTTCACCTGCGAAGATGACTAAGGAAAGTAGCAACAATCTCATTTGTTGGCTACATAGCTATATACACCTGCACAGGAAGACAAGGTAGCTGAAGCACTCACTATACAGTAACAGAACTCACACACTCTTGTGTAGTTCTGGGTTGTGATTCTCTTACTTATTGACTATTGCTCTGTATAAGTTTTCAAGCTTGTGTCCAGATTTATAAATGCTTGTGTAAGCCGTACTGGCTTCCTGCACAGAAGTCAAACAATAGGGATTTACACCTGCCCTTCACACAGTCCTGGAGGTGATATACCTCTTTAGCTCAATGTTTTTGCCAACTTGTCTGTGCAGCTATTGACACAATATTTATAACATACATTTTCACAAAACCGAATTACATTTGGTTATCTGATCAGAGGCTTTCATGCGTCACAAACCATGATTAAGCATATATGGCAGATGAAGAGTGTAAAAATGACATAGAAAGCTATGTATTAAGAGGTTGTACACATGCACAGATACAATCAACTGACAAGGTGATTACCATGGGATTGAAGATTGAGTGGTTTGGTATTTATAAGAGCCTTTAGAACCATCTGCACTTATAATACACTGATATTTTAATGCGCCTTCTTATATTAGAAATAAAGCATGAAATTTTCATATTCTAGTGTCTCAGGCTTATATTCTTTATGTGCCCTCAAGTCACACTGGCATTCATAGGAATTTACTCAGAATGTGGATCAGGCCCTGCTGTACATGTCTGTGTTGAAACTTTATTAGGGAAACATAAGAATAAGCAGACAGTGTATGTGCAAATTTTCACTTTTATCACCAGGTGGGTATGAATAGTTGGTCATTAGTTAATGATGACATTAAAGCTGGCATTCTTGATAAGCTGACAGTTCCTGGGGGCTTGCTGGAAGGCTGCAATCCTATTAGTCAGATGCTGCAAAAATTGTTTTTTTAATTATCTCCGAGTCGAACTCTGCCCTTACTGAGCTACTAGGAGTTATTCCAGGATACGTGTCCAAGGGAAGGATTTGGTATCTACGTTTTAATTAAGATCATGTTTAGACAGAAGGTAAGCCTAGAAGGCTGCAAGCCTTTTTTTATGGTACCCACCAAACATCTTTCCTACTTGACCATTCCCAGGCCACATACTCAGACTTGTCTCCTACCTCTTTGTCAACAACCTTCATGATTCAGGGTTCAACTGATTACCTTCACATCCCACCCCCAGCCTCGTGCCTGCCCCCACTGACATGCTCTGAGGACCTGGAGAAGGAGGAAGGATCACAAGAGAGCAGTCAGGGGCAAGGTCTGTACTGCAGTTTGATAGTGTCAAAGTCAAAAAAGACGGTGAGAGGGGATCTCAGGACAGCATGCTGGCTGACAACCAGGAGGAGTGTGTCAGCTGCTGTGTTTTATAAACTAGCAAAAATCCTTTCGCCACTGTGGATTGCAAAAACGGCAGTGCTGCCAATGTTTATATGCTTCTGGCGTCCTGACTAAGAATCTTTTAGTTACATCATAGGTATGTGCAATAGGATTTGTTTTTCGCTAACTAGCAGGGAGATTTTGGCTAGATGAGAGACAAGTGGATGAGCATGCACTTCTACATCAGAATTATAGCTGGGGCTGAGCTAGGTCCAAAAGGAGATACTTTTTTCTTTTGCAGTGATTGGGGCAGTAATGAGGGAGAGGGGAATGATGCCTCCTAGATCACAGACCTAACTAATAGTACTGTATTATTTTGTAGCTATTATTTTTTGGCAGTCTAATGTACCCTTAGACATGGTGCTAGGTAAGTATCCACCTGATCCACAGCCCCTGGAAGTTGCTCACATGAAAAGATGGGATATCGTCTTTCTTTGGATGCAGGTCTTGTGCTGTGCAACAAAATTTTGTATAACAACCCTCCTTTGCTATGCTAAGGCTTATAGCTAATGGGAGTTGAAGACATTGGGTAGGCCCATGCTTTTCTCATCTAAATGAGGTAAAAGCATGTTAGTAGTAAAGGTAAATCTGTTCTTGTATGCTTTGTCAGTCTTCAAGGCTCTATGACGTCATGTCTGTGAAAGCTGAGCTTAACAGTTGTATGGGAGCATAAGACTGTAAATCAAGCAGGGATTTTTTTTTTTCAGTGGCCTCTGTCTGGAGGTGTGAGATTAAATGTGCACTGGATCTTTTCCTACTGGTGTATGTCTTTCTTGGATAAGGGCTATATGGGCAGTGTGTCAATTGTAACTTGATCTGAAGAGTATCAAATGGGGGTTCAGCCTAAGCTCTTACAGAAGAAGTCCAGCAACCTTTCAACAAAGGAACAGAAAACTCAAAACTAAAAAGACCAGTATTTTCACTTCTGGAATATTTGGACAGAAGTGATCATTTAATTCTTCTGTTGTTGGTCACTTTCTTGGTTTTGCCAGAAATATAACTAATTTTGCACCATCCCTCTCTAAGAAGGCAAGTACTATCTTCTAGGATGATCAAGGCCCCAACTGAATCAGTGGCTATTCAGGATGATGGTACAGGTAGAAGAGACTTACAATGAACACTGTT
Source organism: Apteryx mantelli (assembly GCF_036417845.1). NCBI lineage: Eukaryota > Metazoa > Chordata > Aves > Apterygiformes > Apterygidae > Apteryx > Apteryx mantelli. The sequence continues at coordinate 96,179,537 of NC_089978.1, forward strand.
CAATTGAGTTGTGGTCTTGAGAGAGACAGGATGGCGTGGCAGTGAGGAAAGTAGCCTTGGAAAATCCAGACACAGCTCCCTGCTCCACCCTGGCTTCTGTGTGACCTGAGGTGAGTGTCTGAGAGTGGGCATACCAGCTCTGTTCGCCTCTGAATGGGGGTTCAGAGAAAGCTTGGCTGTTCATGTAGCAGTGGAGAAGTGCAGAAGTGGAGAAGTGGCAACCTTGCAAGCATCTGCAGCAAGTACAGGTACCCCAATACTGCTGACCCAGGTAGACCCATTCTGCTCCTAAGGCAGAACCCTGCACTAGCTCTCAGTTCTTCATCTGTAAAAAGGCGTAAAAGGATTGCTCTGCCTCACAGACATGAAGTTTAGGTAATTACAGGTGTGAGACACTGAAATATTATGCTAATAGAAGTACCTCAGATGCAGAGCTGTTACTCTGTCATGGCTAATGTGATTTTCTCCAGCTTGTCCTGTTCCTTAGAATTCTATATGGCAGGGATATGATTTTCTTAAACTTTATAGGATGGCACTAGAGTTCTGGTTGTTGGCTTTTATTTTCTGTGATGGTCTATAAGGCTTTTCCATAAAGGATCAAAGCATCTCTGTAGACTTTGCTCATCACATCCTTCTTTCTTCTTCCCTTTCCTTCTCCTTTGAGCTCCAATATACACTCCAGTGGAGTATTTTGATAAGTAGCAGAAAAAGCCATCTGAGTTGGTACCAGTTTTACATAATCTAGGCTGTAGAGTTGCAGTGCACCACTTTCTGTGGGGAAAAAAAGAAGTGAGTCATCCTACGGCCAGTGCAACACCCCCCATAATAAGGTCTTAGGTCCTAAACTAACAAGTTCCTAGAGGGAAACTGACCTGTTTAGCTCCCAAATCTTCCCCAAGCATAATTTGTAACAAAAGAGGGATCTTTTCTCAGGTTAATATTTGAGTTTCTTCTCATCTTCTGTGTCACTTTCCTGAAGTGGCTGCAATACTAAATTAATCTTTTTGGGTGTGAATAGATACTGCACATTAAATTTCTCTTTTGCATTCGATGAGGGCCCAGTGGTTCTAGCACACTTCAAAAGGGATTTCAAATTCTGTAAAACACCTTGCATTTCTCTGTATCAAATACTGACATTTTTTTCCAGGGCTGTACAAGATCACAGTACCAACACTAGTCTGTCTGTCTGCATCACTTTCATCTGTTTCTGAATTGCTGATGAAGGCCACATGGGCCTCAAAGCTCGCAATGGGTTCCCTTCAACTGGGTTTGCGCAACCTGAATTAATCCTCCTCCAGAAATCCCAGAGTGCCTTATCCCTTTTTTAAATTGCCTTAAAGAGAAAAGAGAATTTCCCTTGGCAGTGAGGGTGGGATCTTAGAGGCACAGTAACAATGTGAAGGACCTGAGGTTCTTGCTTTTGCTTTGCAAATTATTTATGGGGAAACAGAGAGAATGCACAATCTGGGGAGAAGTTTGCAGATGAAATTCACATTTTTGCTCTTCTCCAGCTGATTTTAAGTTGTCTTGTAAAATGCTGAGTGTTCACTTAGGAAGCTTTGAACACTAATGTTTATAATCCTAGGACTTCAATTTCTTACTGGAAAACCGCTGTAATCCCCAAATGTGCAACTTTCCATGTAAACCATTCCTATTGTTGCAACAGTGATGGCATTGTGCTTTTTATCCCTCCACTTTCTGCTTATCCTGCTTAGCTATAGACTTTCTAGTAATCCATCTTCTGTAGGAAGAGGGGCAAAAGGTATCCTCCTTTCTAAAGTTGTCTCTGCTCCTGAGATGGGACCAAGGTGGTGTCTGTGTTATTCCACAATATTGTATGTTCATGCTCCATCAGGGCACTCTCAGACTTTAGTGCTTGCGTGAGATGTACAGCAGTCTGTTTGTAACAGCAATCATCTGATGTGTGTATACTCAGCCCTTCTGTTTAGGTTAAACTCTAGCTGTGTTAAATGTTATATCTATTTCTGTGTCTGTCCCTGTCTTTAGTTGTGTCTTCTTGCTCAGCACGTAATGCCCATTGCATTTTCTGTGGAGAACCAGATCTTCTTCCTGAAGCACTGGTGCCTGAAAGGACTACAAGAACAATCAGCTAGCAGTGATTCAGAGTTGAGCAGAAAGGAGTGTTTGACCCTCAAAAATGATTTTTTTTTTCACGATGAGGCATGGTCTGCTAACAGATAACAGCAGATTTGCTCTTCATTCATTATGTCTGCAAAAGTAAGACAATTCCTGGTACTCACCTGGGAATTGCCCAGTCACATCAGAAGCCTGTTCTAGGGTCTCCTTGTTTAAGGTCATATGTACATCAGTGACCAGGAAAGATACTACAAAGTGAAGGGAAAAGAAATTCAAAGCTGGGTAGTAAACTGTTAGTAGCAGAAATTTCTCCCTAGTGGTAGTCAGTTAATTGTTGGCTTACATCCTAAAGCAAAAGGTTTAAGAACACATTTTGTACAGAAAAGTTTAAAATTTTTCTTTCATTCGTGCAATTTCTTTAACCCCCAAGAACAGTTTGCAACTATGAATTCTACATGTTAATAACATGTTGATGGGGGAAAGAGAGATTTCTTTTCAAGATTAAAAATTCTTTATTGAGGACAGAAGGAAAGAATGAAGGTATTCTCAGAAGGCAATTAATTCTCTACACAGGTTATATAAGAAATGTTCATGAAACCCTTTATCCTCTGTGAAAACAGAATGTGAAAGAAACCAAGAGGATATATAGGACTGATCCCCCCAAAAACCTATGCACTTACTGTGGGATATAACTGGAATGCAAATGCCTAAATTGAAAATTGCATACCAGAAGGTCTCCACATCAGTCATAAACTTTTTACTTTAACATTCCTCAGCTGGCTGAAACTGTACATCTGCTTGTGCCCAGAAATGCCTCAGTCCTGAGAAAGCTGAGTAGTGTGATACCTATCTCATCTTTCACCCATCAGCTATGCATTCAGTGCTTATTCCCTCACAGAGATCTATGCCACTAAGTGTTGTCATGGCACACCTGGCATGTGGGATCCAAACAAAATGGACTGGCAACCTTTCTTTTCTTTTAAGGCTTGGCTAGAGAAGGTGGCAGGGGCAGGCACCTTCTGTACAATAGCCTACTGATTAGCACTCTTCACTCACACAAGGCTGTGCCAAAGCAACTCAAATCCACACCTTCCCTAACAGTGCCCTAACCACAAAGTTAAAAGCTAATCTGAGAAGAAAAGGGCGTGTGCTGTTCCTCATATTAAATCTGCTCCACTAGCAAATCAGTCCAGAAGGAACAAATGGACTTCTGCCTGACTTGCTAGACCAGTGACTGGGGTGCTCACCTAAGAGAGAGGCATTCTGGGTTCCTGTCCCTGCACTGCGGACAGCTATTGTATTTTACCCTAGATAAGCTTAGTGTATAATAGGCAATAGAGACCATCTCTCCCTAAGTGACAGTCCTAACCACTAGGCCTGCTTTTTCTTGCTGGCCTAAAGAATCCTGTGTTTTCTATCTAAAGTAGCCCAGAGCATGGTGTTTAGCATTCTTCATATAGGAGAGAGGAAATATGAGTTTGCTTCCCCTCACACAGAGGAGACATATTTAAAACTCTCTCTCCTAGGTCCCAGGTGAAGTTATTTGCCCTGTGTTAAGGAGTGGACCCCTCTTTAACTTCTGCAAGAAAGGGCAGAGATGGTTACCTTTAGGAGAGGACCCCACGTTACAGGTCTCAGGCAGCATGAGGTGCCTAACTTTCAGAAAGGGGTGGGATTTAAAAATAGCCCCATCTTCAGCTTTCCTTGCTGGGTAGCATTTGTTATCTCCTCAGCTCACCGTGATGGCCATTTTGGGTCCACTCCAAGATGCCTGCAAAACATAATAGGAGGAGTCTGGGTCTAGCCCAAGCCCCTAAAAATAAGGGTTTGTTTTCTATTTGGCACTATGAATAAAGCTCATAATAATTTAGCTGCAAGATTAAATGATCTAAAAGGTAGAAGGATCTGTGGGTGGCACATAGTGGCCCTCTACCTAGAGATCTGGTTTGATGTGTCTGCCTGGCTCAGTGCAGGGCTATCCAAGGAGGCTGGCACGAGGCCTGGAAGCACCAAGTGTGTTAACATGGTGCTTGTCATAGGCTGACTGGTCTTTGCCTCCTGGCAGAGCCAGTTATCTTCTGTGTTGTCACCTTAACGCAGCTATCGGCTTCTGGAAGCTAGCTTACTTGTGCCATATCCTAAATTTTACTGGTTGGGGCAGGGATACCCAAGTTTCCCCACACACTGGGCTCCCCTTGTGGCATCTTCCACTGCAATGGTGTCCTCAATGTCCCTGGGCACTCATCAGCTCCCTGCTTTGTGCCAACTCACACAGCACCCCCAAGTGGCATGGAGAGCCATAGTGCTGTGCTTTCTGCAGCCTGGGATCCCTGACTTGGAGTTTGATTCTTTCTTCATATTGGCATCATTTCAGGGTGATGTCATCAAAACAGTACAAATCAGAAGGAATTCTGGTCCACATATCTTAAGGATGCGTCAGATTACCAATAAGCCAAACGAGAAAGCAATGTATTTTCAGAATTAAAATCACATATGTACGACCCTGAATGTTTTTCTTTCCCTCTGCAGCCCTTTTCTTTTTCTTTTTTTCTGAAAACAAAGTAATTAATAACATGGGGACATGTGTTTGTTGCTACATGGTTATAGAAAAGGTGCCAGAGCCCTGCAATAAATTATTTCTCTGAAATGTTAAATATCCAGACAACTAACTGTCGAGGATTTTCCATGCACAGATGGGAGCTGTAGAAGAGCAGATCTGTGGGGTCTGAATCTCATGCAACACAAAAGGAGTCCTTTCATGTTACATGAAAACACCCTGCAGTGTTTGAAATTAATTCCTTTGGATCAGGGGGAATCAATTTTGGTCAAATAGCCTTCAATCAAATGAGTAATGGTTTTGTTAAAAATCTCGTCGTCAGTCTCAAGGAGAGAAGTTGATCTGGATAAGCTGTGCTGAGCTTCCCTTCACTCCCTCACTACTCATGGCTTGAGAAAACTCTTCAGAAAAATATCTCATGCAGCATATTATGATGTTATCATGTGTTAACACATCTCATTCACAGAGCTACCCTATCTGATCTTAAATTGCACATAAGTCTTGAACTAAATATAATCCTGATTTCCTGTTGTTTTATTATTTTCTTCCTCTATACCTGTTCCCCAAGTATGCTTTAAGAAGACTATATTTTTCCTTCCTCTATCATGAATATGCATTATGTTCAGGGTTACATTTTGAAATCTGGGTTGGGCAAGCTGGTGGGGTTTCTCTCTTGTCAAATCTGATTGATTGGGGAAGCTGGGGTCTGTTAATTCTCTAAAATTCAAAATCAGGCATAGTCCAATTGTGCATCTCTTTATTTGATCAGATTTTGATGGGGCATTAGATAAAAAAAGATGCCCTTACAGAGTGTGGCATCTGAGTTTTAAAGAAAGAATGACTTCCATTCAACTGTGATGAATATTATTTGCCTTTTGTGTGCAGGTCTTCTATTAGTTCCAGTGGGGTTTGCTTTGGATAATAAGGAAGGGATTAGGTGAGAGAGAAGTTGATTATTCAATAATTCCCCAGGAAAAAATTCTGAACCAAATTCAGGTGATAAACACCATCTGTGTAGGGAACAGCAATCTGTGAATGGATATGGTAAATCTTTCATATGTGTGTGTGCAATTTGTTCTCCACATCCCAAGTCAGAGGCAGTTGAGTGCACAGACTAAGTCAAAAGTCTTTGTTCCACCCACTCTCCCCCACCCCCCAAGCAAAAGAGCATGTGAATTTACTGTGGACATTCAGTGCTTTATTTCTATATCTTTCTTTGGGTCAGGCACAGAAAAAGTAGTAAGTGTTGTCTCTCTCTGACTACTGTTCTTGCTGCTGGTGAACTACCTTATTTTCTTGTTTATTAGTCCAAACTTGAAGATTTCTTCTGCAGGTTCTGTTTTGAGTTATTCTAGTGATTTGTTTGCTTCTCTAGATAGCATCCCAGACCTCTATATTAATTTCACCATGGTTAAGGCTCTTTTGGAAGACTTTTATATTAATTTTCTTTTTGCTTCTTGATTTTTTTTCTAAATATACATATTCGGTGGGAAACTGGTGCATTTTAGAGAAAATATGTTTGGTCTGGGCTTTGGCTACATGCTGTTTTGTCATGCAATATATGCACTGGCCAGAAGATGCTCCAGATTGAATTTTCCAATGTGTCTTGATGTCCACTGGTGATTTTGCTGTTTCCTAGCTGGGCCATCATATAGAAAATCTCCACTGTTTTGTCCTTTGGGTAATTTGGGAAATGGTGGCTTCCAAATTGTGGCCATGATGGTTAGGGAAGCCAGACTACATGATCTGTGGATTACTCAAAGCCTGGTGTTTTAAGGGACTTCATAAAGTGGTGTCTACATTGATTGCAGTGCAGCATAACACCTTCTTAGCCCACCAACCTGCTGTATTAACCTGCCAGGACACGATAGACATAGAAGCAAGTTCTTTTGCTGCACAGTGCACAACACTCACACACACAGAAATTAAGGAATGACTGATTTATTTGTATGCAGAGTAGTTTTAAAGAATGCAGATAATGGTGTAGTGGCATTTGCAGTGTTGTAACTGACTACACAAGAAGCAAACGATGGAGAATTGGGTCCTTGATCTTTCCTGTAATGCGTTGTTGAGTCCAGACTTGGAACTGCAATCAACTTTATATTGCTCGTGTGCTTAGAGTGTATGAAACTGTTTACTGCTCTTTTAAAGCTGCTTTCTCCAAGGTAAGATTACAGTAGGTAGCTATAGGATTTTTGGATGCATATCTCTGGTGATCTTTCCAAATATTAGGGAAGAAAATACAAATTTTCTTTAAAGTTTGATTGTCTTTCTTGATTTGATTGCAGTTAATAATTGTGGACAATGTTTCCAAAGGGCTGACAGTAATCCAAACTTGCTAATGACACAGAGAAGGTGAAAAATTTGGAAACTGAAATGTCATGAAGTTTTTTTTATCAGTGTGTCAAACTCTCTTTGAACTGATCTGTATGGTTTACCTTATCAAAGGTCTAAAAAGCATAGTGATAACAAGCTCATCAGATAGACATTTTCAAGATTAATAAGTTATCTTAAAACTTTCTACATTGTCTCCACGCTTCAATTCACCATTTTGCATCTGAACATATTGGAGAAGCTTCAAATAATTTTCAATGGGCTTGCTTACTTAAAATTTAGAGCGTGCCATGATGAAACATAGGTTTTCTGCAATGGTTCTGAGGTGACCAAGTACTGTACTGACTGTGGAAAGTAGCACAGTCTTGGACAACTTGCACTAAAATATGCAGTTCACAACATACTGTCCTCATGAATCACTGAAACTGCTCTTTCCAGTCAGGCCCAAGGCTCTTCTCCCACATTCCCCTTGCTCACCTTTCTTTTTCTCTCACCAAGAGCTACTTTAATCACCCTGATTAGCACAAGGCACCAACTAACGAATGCTTTCCAGCATTTGGAGAAAGGTGATTTCTCATGTTTAAGTTCACATACACCCTTTTGAGCCTTCTGACAGTGAGGTAAGAGTAAGGTATACTGGGCTGATCATTTGCTATGCTAACACCCTGTTTTCCCCCCTTTTCATGCTATTGTTTGTTAGTGTTTTATGTACTTCTCTTTAAAATGTAAGGTTTTAGGTTCTTACTGTGTGCTTATTTCGAGTCTAGCACAGCTGGACTGTGGTCTTAGTGCTATTTGTGATTAGTGGTATTTATGATAGACTAGTGGTCTAGTGTGGCTAGGTGTACGGCAGTATTATAAGGGGTGTAGTAGAGATGGGTGCTGCACCAAATTCCTACATGACAGAAGACTGGAGAAGTAGGTGCTACTGCAATGTTTCTTCTTTCCCTTCCACCCCCGTTTTTAGTTCAGCTCATAATGAAGGAACTAGTTTGGGGGTCAAGGCCCACAGTTCCTATCTGTAATGCTCTTGGAGAAAGGGTAGCTTTATTTGTCCTGATGGATATCCAAGACAAATGAATGTACCAAAGATTTTCTTTGAAATGATCCTGCCAGGTTCTTCCAGGTCAAACTGGTTTGTGTGGTCATCTAGTGTAAAGCAAATAATGATCCTCCTGAATAGATTATGTTTAATTATGTTAGTTAACATAAGAGAATATGTTTAATGCAAGTGTCTAGCACATGGAACAACCGATAATATCTTTTCTTTCTTCTCTGTCTTGGTTTCAGGTAGATGTGAAATAATGACTTGATTACTCTTTTTTTTTCTTGCAGTTGGCTAGTTGTGTGTGTTGGTGAGAGCAGGGAGGACCATTACCTCAGAGGGAAGTGTATTCCCTTCATCATTCCTCTGGCTTGGTTGGCACTTTCTGCTCTTGGATCCAGTGTGTGAGCCTGTCTGCTGACCCAGCCTGCCACACATGACAGAGTGCATCCCATTCTCAATTAGAAAGTGTTAATGAAATTAATAGCATTGACATAGCTGCACAGCCAAGTGCCATTCAAAAGTGCAGCCTGTGAATGCTTCCAGAGCACCAGAAAGGGCAAAATAGCAGCTTTTGGTCTAACCAGGGGAGGGAATGACAAGATGATGCAGCATGCTCTATGCAAGCATGAAGAAACCAGGATGTGAGTTTTTTTGAGAACACGTGTGGGGAAGTATGTTTGAGCAGATACTACAAAAGCACAGAACAGCACTGGATGTTGGCTGCAGGACTCTTTGAGGAACAGTGGGAGGAAGTGGTGTTGCCCTCAGGAGATTCTGATTCTGTTCAGCTATGGTCACTCAGGTCCTGGGTTCCTCTCTGGCTGGGGGAGGAAGACTGTAACTCTAGGTAGAACTAGACTCAAAAGGCAGGGTCTGAGAGTTGGAGCTTTTCACTGGTGTCTCAAGGCAATGTCTTAGTGAGAAACCTAGGCATCCTGCCAAACTCATGCTAGGAAAGGTATTTTTACCTGTGTGATGTCTCTTGACAGATCTAGAACTGATTCAGCTCAGTTCTAGAACTTGGCTGTTATATGAGGGCTTTTCATCTAGACTTCCCAAAGCACTTTACAAGAATAGGCCGGTGATACTAACTCAGTTTTACAGAGGAGAGGCCAAACTGGAGCACAGCCATCTGATTTGCTAAGGGTCCAGCAGCACAGCAGAAGCAGCGACCTGGTCTCCTCTCTCTTGTGTCCCAGGCTCTGCAGAATTCAAGCAAAGTAGAAACTGGTGGAGGCAGAGTGGCTGAAGGAGTGACACTGGAACTGCAAAGTGGATTCTGGGTTTGTGTATACTACCAGCTAAGTGTGGACCCAAGCCTGTTCTTGAATGTCAAGAACTATGTGGAGAATGGAGAGCCCAGCCATCGTTTGGGTTGTAACACAAGCCCTGACACCCCATCTGGACAGGTTGGAGACAAGCTGAGCTCAGCATGCTGGAGTCATTTCCCTACAGAAAACATGAACCGGGGTCTTCCTGAGCATGGTGTGGATGCTTTGAGCATGCGCTGCAGATGAGCTATCACCAGCCACGTGTACAAAAAAGGGAGAAGTCAGATCGCACATACCACTTCAACCAGGGCTCAAAACAGAGCTTCAGTGAAATGTGCAGACAAATGACTCAGAGGAGCTAAAGGAAAAGATGAGAATTTTAATACATAGAATCACTACTCCACCATCCCCCCCTTTCCCCATTCATCAACTCTGTGCATTTTCTTAAAAGGGGCGGACTTGTGCACACCTTGGAAAGCACTTGCAAACCAACGTCCCCCTCACCCCTCCCCAGTATTTCTTTTTATTGCCTCACTTCTACCTGTAATGAAAAAAGGTCCCCACTGTGGTCAGACTTTGTGTTGTTTGATTTAAGCACAGCTCACATTGATGAGGGCTTACCAAAGGCCTTTTGTGTGTGTTTAACACTACAGCTGCCAGGGTAAAGAGAAAACTCAACAGACTAAGCAAGATGTTCTAAATACTAATAATGTCTAAGGGTGATTGGAAGGAGTGGAAATGGGAAAGCCCACAATCTAGGTAATTAAGTTGTAAAGCCCACAGGGGAAGGGCTGTCACCAAGTCATCTGATGTGGGATGAAGACCAAAGCACAGTGTGATTCTTTGTCTCTTAATCCCCTCCTCCACTCCCCAGCATGTTCTTATTTCCCTATAAAGTCTTTATACGAAAGGTGGAAAAAAATGATTAGAAAAAATCCTGAAGGATAAATCTTGTAATTCAGAGCACTGAACAGCTGGTAGTTTAAAGCACAGAACAGCAGTTTAGTGATTAATTTACCTCCTTAAAATGCTGAACAATACAATGCAATAAAATATAAAATTTTATTTTGTATGGCCTCCTTCAAACCAACTGTATCCTGGAGTGCTTTCTAAAGTTAAAGCGTGGCGACAAAGTTAAATAATCAGCAATAGCAGAAGGGAGAGTTATAAAGAGAAGTGCAAGCAATAAAAAGATCAGCTCTTCAGGAACCCCCCTTCAGTCCATTTAGTTTTACTGAAAGAAAGTAGTCTTTGCATTTTTGATAATTTTTACATATTGATGGATTTTTGCCTCGCATGCCCTTTCCCTCTCCTTCCATCTTATACAAGCATCTCTGTGCTGCTTCTGCTGCTGCTGTTGACAATCCCTTGTGGCATCAGTGTGCAGCTGATACCGCTACAGGCTATCTTACACTGGATAGCTGCCAGTTCTCCATTCTGCCTCTCCCCCCCAGCTTGTGATTAAATGTTACCTTAGGTGGCTGGTTGCCCTGGTACCACCACCAAAGGGGATGCTGCCCTTTTGTCCTATTGCCCGATACAGAGAATTCCAGCAACCTGCTCTCTATTTGCATCTGCAATTTGTGACCTCTCTGGAGATGCTGAGGAATGAAGTTCAGTCCTTTGCATAGATAGCTGTGACTGACATGCCAGTGAAAAAGACTCTGTGTGTGTGTGTATGTGTGTGTGTGTGTGCGCGCATACAGAGGGGAGAGATAAGAAAGGTGGAGGGGAAATCAGGCGGATAATGATTTTGGTTATGGGGAGAATTGCATTAGCGTGAGGCATATGTGGGCAAATTCATCCCTGGCGTAACATCGCCAAGCTCACTGAGACAACATCAGGGATTCATTTTTACCCACGAAAATAAGAGCCAGTCTCCCCTCATCTGTCAAATGCAACACAAAGCAAAGGCTTGGAGAATCCTTTTTGGGGAGAGGGTGGAGGGCTCTGCATGTTTTGGGAACCTTTTACATCTGCAATATTCAGGTTTCCTGAAGTAATGCTCTCTCTGTCTGTGTTCTTCTTCTTCCACTGGGTAATAATAAGGGAGTTAGTTGGTAGACAGATGGTAAACCCACTCTTACTGCATTTAGTATTTCAGAAAAAAGAATAGATTTGCAAATGCTGTTTCAAGGCTGCTTCTTTTTCAAACAATGACATTGCTAATGTTCCCAACTCCTTTGACTTTGCAATTGTCTTTTTCAAACAGTAATATAGGGAGGAGTATATGCTGATAAACAATCTGACTAAACTCTCTGTTGAGTTGTACTATGCTGGTGACACTGCTCTGAATTTACACCCGTATAATTTGGGAGCCACTCTCCTAACTTCAGTGGAATGATTTCTTCCCTGGTGGGCTCTTGCCACAGTGCAAATGAGCTCAGACGGTGGTGCGGAGAGCACAGAGCAAGGCAGACAGCTTAACGCACAGTGGAGAACATGTCTGAACTCTTATGTATTCAGCCCGAAAATCTTGACAAATCTCATCACAGGGTTTTGAAGGTCGCCTTCCCTAGAGCAAAGTGTATGATACAGCAGCTAGCAGTTGAAAAGGCATCTTGTGCTTTTCAAAAACTGGCTGGCATGTGCCTCTTTTGCTTTTGTGCTCTCTCGCTCTCTCTCTCCACTAACCGATCTTTAATATGTCTCTAATTCTGACTACATTGCAATGCAGCAAAATCACATTAGGCAATGTAAGGAGCCTTGCAGCACCTTCAAGCATGATAAACTTTTGATTGCTTCCCTGAAGCTCTAATGAGCCTGTGTAGGCTGGGTGTGATGGAGAGCTGTTATAACCGGAGCGGCCTGGCACCTAGGTGTGCGGCATGCCTCACGGCTGGGTGTTAGCGCGAGGAAGAAGGGGCTCTCCCGTCTCCCCTGGCTGGGGAGGAGAGGGAAGAGGATCACACCAGGTTAAAACCTGCAATCACTTTGGGATTCCTTTCTTTTTTACTTGCATACAAAGACCCTTCTATATTCCCCAGCAATAACCCAAGGGGTGACAAGCATGTGAGAGTGCTGCATTTCGCCCCCCGCCCTGACTTCTAGTGTGCTACAACATCCATGTTCAGCCCACGGCGCAATATCTCCGGCACTGCAGCTCCAAACCTCCTGCGTGTGGTGAGCCCCGAGCAGCAACACTCAGCTCCTGCGCGTGCCTGGCTGCCGAGCGCAGGCGGGCTCCGATGTGCTGCCTTTATGGCCTCTGACAAGGGAAATGAAGCCTCCCCTCCCCTTTCTCTCGGAGACCCCCTGACACTCCAGGGCTGTGCAGAGCGGCAAGTGATGCTTTATCGTGCATCTGCCCGAGCCAGACTGAAAGGTCGCTGCAAAGGTGGGACATTTTAATGATTGGTTGGCGCAAAACAGTGCTTATCTCTTTAAGAAATGGAAATGAGGTCTAATTAGCATATACTGGTTTCAATTAGCATATAAGTCCCGTTCTGGGACTCGGAGGAAGGAAAAGGACCGAGCAGCAACTTAATGGGATTTTATTAGACAAAATTAGCCACCATTGAACAGTCATAAAAATATCTAAATTATTAGCAGCACTGCAATTTATTGTGCATACTTCCTGGACATGCTAATATCTATTGGATCTGCATCATTCCTGCTAATCACAAAAACAAACTGTGGGACAAGTGTAATCTATCTGACGTACGTTGTTATGCTGTAGTAGGCACAATATGACAGGTTTATACAGATATATGTGTCTGTGTGCTTGTGCAACTTGGTTGGAGGGGTATGTTTTTGCTAATGCATTATGAGTTATGTTAATGGGATACATTTGAGCAAAAAATGACAACCTGATCCCTAGAGAAATGATTCCACCGATAATGTGGGGGGGAGAAGAGGGGGCTGAAGCGTACAGCTTTTGTTGAGTCAAAATGAAATGCAAAACCCCCATAGTCATGGCAATCACAAGCATTCAGAGTCCACAAGAAAGGCCCTTCTGTATAAGACAGAGATCCCTAGAGACAAAGGGATGAAAAGAACCCAAACATATGTATTTTTTAACATTTTCCTTCTTTCCTTCATCCTCACACAGCTTGGATGCTCTTTTTAATGAGCACTGACTACAATGTTCACCTTAGATGGGGCCCAGTTTACTCTCTGTCTCTAATTGTGCCCAGCTGGGGGTGGACACTGGGGAGATGAGGTGGTGGAGAATCAGCATCTTTAATTTGTAGTGGGAGGTCAGGCAGACTGACCCAGGAGGTCTAATAGAAAGTTTACTGCAAAGACAGGAAAAGATCCTAGTGATAAGAACAATTGTACTGCTGTAGCCAAAGCTCCTTGCTCAACATTCAAAGAAATAAACTGTTCCTGTGAGCCTTTTTTATGGGACACTTATCAAAGTGGGACTTATGGACTAGGACCTGCAGAAACTTAGCTAACCAGCAAGTGTGAATGCTGTGGCATTGGGAGTGTGGTGACACCAAGGATTATCCTCCTTGTCGCTTTAAGAGACAATGTGGAGTCATCTTGAACATTGCCAGGACCAGCTTGAGCTACTGTCACTTGGTCATGGCTGTGGCTTTGCTTCAAGAAGGGCCAAGGGACACCTGGTGAGAGCTCTGTAATGCGCTCTTTAGGGGTCAGGCTCCTTGTGTTAATTTACAAGTGTTGCATTTTGTTGTGTTATAAATGTAAATAACTTCATTAAAAGGGTCAGGTTTGTCTAAGGTTGGCAAAAAATTGTAGAGACTGATTTAACACAAGCTAATAAGGTTTAAAAAAAACAGATAAAAATAATTTTAAATGGCTGGCATAGCCCACCCAGCCTCCCATTTTGAAATAGGATTTGGAACAACTTCTGCCTTTCATCTGTTTGATATGTTCAGAGCATGGTGAGTGTCTCTGAAATGTTGACTGTGGCGCCTGATGAGAAGCCCAATTTACATATTCTCAATTTAATCTAAAGTAGGTGCTAATTGATTACTGCTGAATGTCAGCACGCTCTGATTATCTGTTCAAGATGCTCTGGAAAAGAAAAAAACCACAACCCTGAAGAGCAAGTGCTTGGGGGGGGGGGGGGGGATTTAGTATGCCAAGGAAAGACTGTTTATTCTTTTACCTGATATTATGTAAAGGTTTTAATTATCCAGGCCTGAGGCTCTTGAGTGACTACTGTTTTGTCATGTGCTTCCAAGGCAAATGAGGTGGATACAGGATTGTCTTGCTTTCTGTCCTGGATGATTTTCTCAACCTAGACATCTCTTCTACAGGCTTTTCCCATCTCCTCCCAGCTCTGTCCTTAACACCTTCAGGCTTTAACCCTGAATTTCCTTTCCCCACCTTTGAAGGCACAGCGTGAGGTCAGAGGAGGAAGGTCAAGCTTACACTGAATATGCTGTGCTGGGTCTCAGGAGACTAGCCGTGAATTTCAGAGGCGGCATGATCTCAAAATCAGGGGCGCTGGTCTGAGAGGGAAGCAGTCTGTTGTTGATCCGTGCTCTATATGCAACTTGGGACAAATCCCGTATCTTCTTTAAATCTCAGATTCCTCTTTGATGACTTGACTGTCTGTTCTCTGTAGGTAGCAAGGACCATCTCTCACTATATAGTTGTACAGCGCTTATCGTAAGGAAGCCTTGATATTTAGCTGGAAACACCTTGGCTGATTTAATACTTCAGACTTTTCCATTCAGCACTTTTGTGCATTACAGCTTTTTACCCTCATACCTCATGCATTGTTTGGGGACTCTCTTTTGCTGAGACCTGATCTTTTGGTTTTTTGTTTGTTTGTTTTTGGTGAGCTTTCTTCTCTCGGCACTGAACCCAGCTTTAATTTGTTTACATACTTTGTAGCATGCCAGATTCTGTACCTGGAGATGGGTATCTATCCATATTTAAATAGATACCTACACTCTGCATGAGGAATAAGCCACCATGAACAAACATAAAAAAAGCTGAGCTAGATGTAGTGAGGAAATGCTCTCTTACTGTTTTCTTTTTTCTTTTTCTTTCTTTTTTGTGGCTGGCTACAATTAAGTAGCAAATTGCTGCTTCTTTGGGTCATGGTAGGATTAATCAACAACACTCCAGCGAGGCCATTTTTTCCTGGCTCAGGCTTGGCATGTGGGGCTATTTCCCCAGTAGAAGTGCCTTCCAGTTTAAATCCTGTCATGCAGAAAGCTTTTTCTTCATATATGCTCTCCCCCTGTGGTTTCCACGGGAGCTCTGCCCTCCAGCTTTTCCAATTCAGCATTCACGGTATGAACTTGAGTGTTTGGGAAGCTGCCAGGGCATAGGGAGCTGAGGCAGCAGCCGATGCTGTGTACTAGTGTTGGGTTTTTTATTTCTTTTGAGCAATTAATCTCCATTAGATTGCCCAGCTCCTGTTATGCATCTTTGATATGGATAAAGGACTGAGTAGGAAATGCTGTCATTAAGAAATTTCCCTTTTTGTTAGTGCTGTTAAGGTCTGAATGCTGTTTAGCTCTGTCAAGCAGCGGCTCTAAAACTATTTAGACTCTCTTTTTTATCCTGTAGTACTTTGGCCTTCTCCCTTGTGTGCATTTCTAGTATGCTTCGGTCTACCCCAAACACTTGCCTCCCTGCTTCCAGCTCCTTTGCCTCCCCTGGGTGGGGGGAACCACCCCTATTGTCTATTGCCCAGCGAAAGTATCACTGCATCCCAATCCAGCCAAGCCAGCTCTGATCCTGTCCAGAGCAGTCCCACGATTCAGCAGATTTTTGCATACCTTGCTGCTTGCCTTTCTGCTCCGGTTTGCCTGCCCGGCTCCCTGCCCACTGACTGACCCACTACCACAGTTCCTGTGCGCTGGGTGGTTTGAGGGCCTGCCCCAGTTCACCCCAGTCCTAGCCAGCAGGCCTGGGTTTCCCCAGGGGAAGGAAAACATAGACATGCCTACAATGCTTTTGTTCCTGTCCCAGCTCAGCTCAGATCGCCTGACGAGGAGGAAAAGCCAGCCCCACACAAGGAGGGGACACCTCTGCTCACTCTGTAACCTCTGGCCCCGCTTTCCTCTTTGCATTGATGCAAAGTCAATGGCTGCTGGAGTTGGGAATTCCCAGGCATGAGGGAGAAAGGTCACTTGCTCTCCCAGGTGACCTGTCCCCAGCTGGAGAACTGCTTCGTTAGAGGGACCGTGGAGAAGGAAGCTGTGACTCCACTGCCCTGGGCACAAAGGCACAATTGCACTGCAGGCTGGAGAAGCCCTCGTGCTTCCTCTGCACTCCTGGTTGTGAGGAGCGTACTACAAGGGTACATATCCCACATAGCTGGGCGCTTTTCAAATACGAGGGAATGGCACAAGATGTTTTCTAAAGTTATTTTCATACTTTGAATCTTCTTCTCCTTTAGCAGGGATATCTAACCAAGCCATGTGGATCAAGGTTCAACCTTGGCACACACACCAAAAACAAGGTTTTGCCTGTCTATTCGCTGGGAGGAACTCCACTTGCCCCTGCTCTTTTGTTGTGTAGGAGCATCCTGCCTCTCTCCTTTTTCTCCCTTTGGCTAGGCAATGAGATGACCCAGGCCTCCACAGTCCCCCATGTTCTGCCCCAACCTTTCCTTGCCTTGCATGTCCCTCCTTTATTTCTGTTCCTTCTCTCTCTCTTTTGCCCATTGCCTGCTCTCTGCGCTGCCCTTCTCTCAGCCTTCTGAACCCTCCAACAACTCCTCTTGGTTTCCTGTGCAGAGTCCTGATGCCTTCCCTCTCCTCCCCCATCACCAGCACCTAACCATAGTCTGCTCTCCTCCTTGGTCCCCTTTGCTTGTACAGTTGTTTGTCAGCTAGGCCTTCATTTTGAAAGTAAATCAAAGGCAGTCTGTTGTGAGAAAGCGAAGAAGTGGGGAAATTACTGGGGATAAGAGAAAGGAAGCAGAGATTAGACCCCCCCTTTTTCTCTATTTTTCTCTTTTCCTTTTTTCTGGTTTTGGCACAGGTAGTGCCAGAGTAGTAAGTTATGTAAATCCTTCATAGGAAAGACCAGTTCCTATTTTATCAGAGAGAAAAACATTCCAGCAAAAATGGGAGCATGCTATATGTGACTGTAAAATGCTGCATTAGGAAATTAATACAAATTTCAATGCCTAGCTGATGATTTCAACAAAATACTAGGCAGAAATTTCTGGAAAACATAATTAATAATTAGTTATTATGCTATAACTATCACCATAATTAATGTGCAGTGTTTCGCTTCAGCAGTTTTTTTCAAAATATTTGATTATTTCTGCCTTCGCTGTGTGAATTTCAGGTGGTGAAAATGAGTTGCTTTGCACCGGTAGATCTACTGAATATGCAATGAACAAACCCGCAGCAGTCAGGAGCCCTAGCCAAGATGGAGAATGAGACGGTGAGCTGGGAAACAAAGGTGAAGGAGAAAGGCAATGAAAGCAAAGCGTTTCATACAATAGCTAAAATACAAATCTCTGGAGACTTAAAGATATTGCATGAACACCAATTTCGCATGCCTATTGTCTGGGTGGTATTAGCATGTATAGGACTCCCCGCCTCCGTCTCTCTGAGTGAGGGGAGCATCATGGCAAATCAGGAAATAGCATAATTGAATCAGCTCTGTCACATGACAGGGTTTCAAACCAGGCTGGACCAGGCACTAAAATGACCACATATCACAAGCACCTTGCCTCCCCCTAACTCCCCCCAAATTACTTCTGTGAGTAAAGCGAGTAAGATTTAAACCACAGCAAGAGACAACCCAGTTGTGGATTTCATTAGAGGTCTCTTCTGCCATCTGTGAGACTTTATGGCTAAGACGCTGGGTGAAACAGCTTTCTAGAAAATTCTTCAGAAAAAAGACAGCTAAAAAATGCGAGTCATGTTTATGCCATTTATGGAGAGTTTATTTTGTCCTTAAGAATAAAACAAAATGCCAGTAGTTCACAATTTTCGTTGTGTGAGATAACACATGAGTCAGAATATGCTGCCGCAGTTTGGAGAGGTACGATTCCTGTCCTTCCCTCCCCTTTCACCCCTACATAAAAGTTGACAATTAGTTTTTACTGCACATACATGAAGGGAGATACATGCTTTGGCCTCTATGTGAGAGCAATAATTCTCTTAAATTGATGTGTCAGCGAACTAAAACTCAATATTTTTTTCGCACAGTGTATTTTGCAGTCAGAGGACCTTCACTAATCGGAATAAAGCAATTTGGCTCCCTGTCATTGCTCACTGAAAACATATGAGCTGGTTGGCATGTATGGCCTCCTAGATTTATCAGTGTCTCCCATCTAGTGCATGGGAGGTTCAGGGCTGCAGCTCAGAGAGGAGTGAATTTTTATGAATGCTTTTTTCCCCTCCCTCAGAATTCCCAGAGCTAGATTTATTCCTTAGTTTCAGAAATATTTTATTTATTGTCCATATCCTCTTTAAGTCAAATCGAAGTCATATTTTACATTTTTGATTTGTATTACTATGTCTTTATTGCTTTGTTCTTTAAACAAAAACAAAACGACCCAAAATCTGGGAGAGGTACCGTTCCCACAGCTCTCCTTTACTTTTATGCGAGAACCCTGTGATATGAACATGTCCTTTCACTAGGACCTGTATAAAATGGACTTGCTGCATCTTGCATCAGGTTCACCAAAGGCTGGCTTTCGTGTCGTGGCTTTGTCATGCTGCCTTCGAGGAAGTCTTCGTCTCCTTCCCAGCTGAACTGGTGCAGCTTACACTAGTGCTCTGCCAAGGTAGATGGGACAGCCATGTTTTTATAGCCAGTCTTCACAGTTTGATTGAACCATAATATGCCCTTTTGTCTCACTGACTGTACCCTGCAGTCTCCCCACTTCGCCCCGCAGCACCAGAGTTTGCTCTTTGCCAACTCTTGTTCTCTGCTTTTGCCTAGAGAAGTGGTTCTCAGCCTTTGAATAATGTGAACCACAAAAATGTGTTGGGATCCCACTGGCACCATCTTATCACACTTCTGGTTATAAAGAAAGGGATGTTCTGGATCAGGTGTTTCAGACATTGGTCACTATACCACTGATAGGCAAGTTACTTTGAAGTCACGCGATGGAGAATGCCTGTTTTGGGGTAGTGAAGCTTTGAATGTCCAGACGACTCTTCCAGTGCTTGCTCATGATTGAAGAACAGCCAGGAGAAGCCCTCACTTAGGAGAAAAATCTTGGTTGGATTCTTGTCCTTCTCCAGGCATGTATGCAGCCTAGCACAGGGCTGGGACCAGCACTCTTGATACCACCATGGTGACAATCCTGTCTCTGTAGTGATGGTATCTAAGGCCTTGTTCCTGTCCCCTTCAAATGAGTTTCATGTTAAGAGCTCAGGATTTACTGCAGTTGGGTCCTAAAACACAGGCAGTGCTCCAGTGGGAACTAGGGAGGAGATTTTGGTAGTGGATGAAAAATCTTTTCGGGATATGTCTTTGATGAGTTAGTTTCTTGCCAGCTACCGTCCTAAAACTGCTTCTTCTCTTGGCCTTTGTCCCCTGAAATTAGTACTATTTTGAAGACTGGCTGACCAGCTGGCTTGGCAGAGTTGTGTGGGCACTGCTGTCCCCCTGGTTGCGGACTGTAACCTGCCTGCATGGTTGCAGAGACATTGGCTGACTCACCACTCATGCACAAGACTTGGCTGTCCAGTGCCTTCTCACAGCTTTCCCTGGATGTGCTGTGGGATAGGCAGGCTTTTTACCACCTCACAGCAGCTCTGTGGTCTGCACTACAGTTTCCTGGCATACGCACACAGCCATCCCAGTCTCATTCAGTGCAGGAAACAGCACTTCTGGTGGTGGAGTAGCTCGGGAGGAGCTTTTTAGCGCAGCACAGAGACTTAACCAGCTTGCCTAAGCCTTCAGCTAGGATACTGCAGTCTGAAAGGGAGCATCCATAACAGCTTGGTCTTTTCCACAAAAGAGACACGACTGTTGTACTCAGGAAGAAAGGTGTCTGTCCTGTGATTCCCTTTCAGCGTTTCCCCAGAGGTGACCTGCTGGTCCCAGTGGCTGGGAGGAGACATGCTGTCCTTGTCTTGTCCTGCCTTTATTCCCCTCTAACTTGGTGCTTTGTGGAAGGAATGCTAAGAGGATTAGTTAATAACCAGAGAAAAATGGCCCAAGCCTTTGGAAGTCCATTTATCCTTTTAATCACACTCTCTCTAATGAGCTATATTTTTCTTACTTATCATTTTCTTTGTTCATTCCCATTAAGGTGTTTTTAACTATTTTAGCTCAAACAATACCCCTTAAATAAGAGGATAGTATTAAGTGCCTCAGCACAAGGAGGGGAAGCTGCCTTTAAAAACTGAAAGTACTGCTTGACTTCCACTTTCAAAGCATTTAATTTTACCTGGTCCACAATTTTAATATTTTCCAATAAAATAACTAGATGGGGGCACATTAAAATGGTCTCAGTTGAGCTGTTTTAATAAAAGGAGAAAGTTTAAAGAGCTCGGCCATGGATGAAAAGCTATTTAAAGCAGGCAGGTTGGATATTTCTGGCATGGATGCATGAGGTATCTGTCTCCACCTCTAATTAAAAGGTCTGTATTGTTCAGTTCTACAACACTCCACATGATAGACATATTAAAGACTCAAGAGACAGCCATGTTGTCCTGTGTTGCGTCTCACTCTAGCAAGGCCCCGTATATCTCTACACAACCCATACTGCCTGTATTCATGGGAAATCTGGTGATTCAGTCCATGTGCTTCACAGTCCCACCAGCCTGGCAGGGCAGTTTCAGCCTCAGAAAGGAAATTCCACTGGGTAACACTCCTGCAGTGAGTGAGCCACCTTTTCCAGGTAACTCCTGAAGAATTGCACTATCTTTCTGCAGCATAGGTGGAAGTACAGGGGTCCAGGACTGGGAACAACATCAGTGACATGAAGAAAACTTGCTTCATTCCACAAGTCCTTCCATGCAAAAATCTCCCACTGGCATTTCAGGGGGAAATTACATAGGCAGGGAAAAAAGCAGAATGAGCTCTTTTTCTGCAGTTGCTGGACTAGCAGTACTAGCAGACAGGTAGAACTGCTTGAATGGGGGACAAGTATGACTTTTTATCTAGCTGAGTAAGGTAACAAACAGAAAACCCCCATAAAATATTTATGCATCAGCCTTAGTGTTGTGACTTGCAACACCACAATCCTTTGTAACATGGTACCACATGTTCACAAGTTTTGAAAAGGCTAAAATGCTCTCCAGCAATTTTCAGCTCTGAAAAACAGAAACTGAAAATGATTTTGCTTTCTTTTTAAAAACCTGGCCTAAACAGGCTTTCAATAATGAACAGACAGTTTGCTATTTTGCCATGCAGAACTATTGTGGACCAACATGTGGAATGTATAAGTAGTGTTTTAAAATACAGATGTCTCAAAGTGCAGAGTCATAGGATTCGCTTGGGCAGGGAGAGAAATATATGAGTGATTATAAACTTATATGGAACTCCCTTAAGAATTTGGCAACAAATTTTACTTTCGCTGAGGGTTTCTTTGGTGAAAGAGAGTTTTTGGAATTTCCCCACAAAATTCTCTCTTCTTGTATGTAAATGTCCAATGCAAAACATGATTCCGTTTGTAATTTATGAGACATCCACTGTGTAACTTCATAGAAACAGTATTAGTATTCCTATAAAATATAATTGCTGTCTAGTAAGAAATCTCTGAGGCAGTAGCAACGTTAGACTTCTTCATACAAAAACGAACTAATTAATTCTGGCATCAAATAAAAATATGGGTAGTTAATTGTTTTAAACCCCATTTCACAACTAGGTGTAGGAGCAAGTTAGGTAAGTGATCTTATGGAAAGAAAAGTCAAGCAACTTGTGTAAGGCTACACAATCAAGTAAGCGGCAGAAGCTAGGATTTGTGCATTCTTGGACTCCAGATTGATCTTCTGTTTATTAAATTATATTAGATCTTGAAAACTGCATAGATATTGACCTGTTTGTTCTGGACATTTCATGCTATTTCCCCATATTTCTTAATTTTATCTTTCTTTTAAGACTAAAATTGCTTGTCAAATATTATAACAACTTACAAACAGCTTACATTTTAATGGAGAACTCCAAAATAACATGAGATGTATTTTCTCTATTCTCACTGCTTCTGGGGTAACTCCATGCAGGATAAGGATACTGGAAATATTAGCACAGACAAAGTATTGCTGGGTTTTAACCACTCCATCAGGTGACCATGCCATACACCTTTTCTGTGTTGGCACCTCTGGGAAAAGATGCACTGGTATGGGAAACTGAGACAGTTTTTCTGGAAAGGGGTACAGGAGGGAGGGAAGAGGAAAGGAAATGCAGAATCACGGGATCTATGAAGTTGGAAGGCACCTCTGAAGATCATCTAATCCAAGCCCCCTGCTCAAATCACATCAGCTACAGCAGATTGCTCATGACTGTGTCCAGTCAGGTTTTGCTTATCTCCAAGGATGGAGTCTCCACAATCTCTCTGGGCAACCTGTTCCAGCGTTCAATCACCCTTGTGGTAAAAAACATTTCTTATGTTTAAATGGAGTTTCCTGTATTCCAGTTTGTGCCCGTTGCTCACCAGGCACCACCGAGAAGAGACTGGCTCCCTCTTCTTTACTCCCCCATCAGGTATTTATACACATTGGTAAGATCCTCCCTGAGCCTTCTCTTCTCTAGACTAAACAGTCCCAGCTCTCTCAGCCTCTCCTCGTATGTCAGATGCTCCAATCCCTTCATCATCTTAGTGACTTCACTGGAGTTGCTCCAGGCTGTCCGTGTTTTTCTTGTACTGAGGAGCCCACAACTGGACCTGGCACTCCAGATGTGGCTTCACCAGGGCTGAGCAGAGGGGATGCAGCAGGGCACCTGCTGGCAACACTCTGCCTAATGCAGCCCAGGAGACTGTTGGCCATCCTTGCCACAAGGATGCATTGCTGGCTCATGTGCAACTTGTCCACCAGACCCCCAGGTCCTTTTCTGCCAAGCTGCTTTCCAGCCAGTCAGTCCCCAAACTGTATTGGTGCATGGGGTTATTCCTCCCTAGGTGCAGGACTTTGTTAACTTCATGAGGTTCCTCTCTGCCCATTTTTCCACCCTGTCAAGGTCCCTCTGAATGGCAGCACACTCATCTGGTCTATCAGTCACTCCCCTCAGTTTTGTATCATCTGCAAACTTGCAGAAGGTGCACTCTGCCCCATCATTGAGGTCATTAATGAAGAGGTTAAACAGTATTGGCCCCAGTATCAACCCCTGGGGCACACCATTAGTGACTGGCCTCCAGCTGGACTTTGTGCCACTGATCACGTCTCTTTCTGCTCATCTGTTCAGCCAGTTTTCAGCCCACCTCACATGTATCTAGCCTGTACTTCATCAGTATGTCTATGAGGATGTTAGGGGACACCATGTCAAAAGCCTTGCTAAAGTCAAGGTAAGCAGTACCAACTGTTCTCCCCTCATCTGCTGAGCCAGTCATTTGAGTCACAGAAGGCTATCAGCTGGTCAGATGTGATTTTTCCTTCATAAATCTATGCTGACTACTCCCAATCACATTCTTGTCCTTAACATGTTAGGAAAAGGTTTCCAGGATTATTTGCTCCATCGCTTTCCCAGAGATTGAGGTGAGACTGACCTCCCTGAAGAGGCCAAAGTCTGCCCTCCTGAAGTCCAGGGTTGTGATCCTGCTGTTTGCCTTGCTCTCCCCTCTCAGGATAATCTTATGGTCACTGCAGCCAAGGCTGTCCCCAGCCGTCACATCCCTGACCAGTTCTTCCTCGTTTGCAACTATGAGGTCCAGCACAGCACCTGCCCTTGTAGTTCCTTGATCATCTGCATCAGGAATTCGTCATCAATGCACTCCAGAAGCCTCCTGGATTGCTTGTGCTCTGCTGTGTTGTCCCTCCAGCAGATGTCAGGGTGGCTGAAGTCCCCCATGAGGACCAAAGCCTGCAAACATGAGGCTTCTTCCAGTTGTCTGAAGAAGGCTTTTTTATATTTCTTCTTCCTCATCAGGCAGTCTATAGCAGACTCCTACCATAATGTTGTCCATGTTGGTTGCCCATTAATCCTGACCCATAAGTTCTTGTCTGGCTCATCATCCTTCCCAAGGCAGAGCTCCATGTGTTCCAGCTGCTCTTTTACATAAAGGGAACCACCCTGTCCTCACCATCCCAGCGTGCCCTTCTTAGAGAGCCTGTACGCATCCACTGCAGCACTCTGGTTGTGTGAGCTATCCCACTACATCTTTGTGATCCCAGTGAGATTGTAGCCCTGCAACTGCATGCAGACTCTAATTTCTCCTGTTTGTTCCCTGTGCTGTGAGCATTAGCGTGCAGGCACTTCAGAGACACACCCAGTTGTGCTGATTCCTGAGAAAACGTATGAGAGCTTTCCCCATAATGCTGTCCTGTGGGCACTTCCTTATTTGTGTTTGGAATGGGCCCATTTTAGCCCTGTTATGCTGATTATGAGGTGTCTCCTGTCCACAACACCTTTGCTTGCCATCCTGATCCACCACTTCCTCACTTGATTATGGGTCATTATCTCCCTCCCTCATGGTTCCTAGGTTAAAGCTCTCCTCCTCAGGTTGGCTAGCCTGTTGGCAAAGATGCTTTTGCCCCACTTGGTCAGGTGGATTCTGTCTCTTCTTAGCAGTCCTTGATCCTCAAAGAGTGTCCCACAGTCATATAAGCTGAATCCCTGTTGTCAACAGCAGCTGCACAATCAGTTGTTGACCCACAAAATTTGTCAACTCCATCTAAAGCCCTTCTCCTCACTGGCAGGACTGAAGAGAAAACCACCTGGGCCCCCCTGCCCTTGTCCATCGCCTCCAGAGCCATGTAGTCACATTTGATATGCTCCAGGTCTCCCTGTCAATACCAATGGTGCACACGTGGAAAAGCAGCAGGGCCAAGGGCTGGACAAGCTGTGGCAGTTTCACAGAATCACAGAATCGCTGAGGTTGGAAGGGACCTCTGGAGATCATCTAGTCCAACCCCCCTGCTCAAGCAGGGTCACCTAGAGCACATTGCACAGGATCGCGTCCAGGCAGCTTTTGAATATCTCCAGAGAAGGAGACTCCACAACATCTCTGGGCAACCTGTTCCAGTGCTCTGTCACCCTCACAGTGAAGAAGTTTTTCCTCATGTTCAGATGGAACTTCCTGTGTTTCAGTTTGTGCCCACTGCCTTGCATCCTGTCGCTGGGCACCACTGAAAAGAGTCTGGCCCCATCCTCTCGACACCCTCCCTTCAGATACTTGTACACATTGATAAGATCTCCTCTCAGCCTTCTCTTCTCCAAGCTAAACAGGCCCAGCTCTCTCAGTCTTTCCTCATAAGAGAGATGCTCCAGTCCCCTAATCATCTTTGTAGCCCTTCGCTGGACTTGCTCCAGTAGTGCCACATCCCTCTTGTACTGGGGAGCCCAGAACTGGACGCAGTACTCCAGATGTGGCCTCAGCAGGGCTGAGTAGAGGGGGAGGATCACCTCCCTCGACCTGCTGGCAACACTCTTCCTGATGCACCCCAGCATACCATTGGCCTTCTTGGCCACAAGGGCACATTGCTGCCTCATGCTTAACTTGGTGTCCACCAGCACTCCCAGGTCCTTCTCTGCAGAGCTGCTTTCCAGCAGGTCAACCCCCAACCTGTACTGGTGCATGAGGTTGTTCCTCCCTATAGTTTCTAGTTTCTCCACAGTGTCCTGGATCTGAGCCCCTGGCAAGCAGCAAACCTCTTCGGACAGCAGGTCAGGTCAGCAGATGGGGGCCTCTGTCCTCCACAGCAGGGAATCATCCGCCTTGATCCCTCGCTGCTTCCTCCTGCTGCTGCTGCTTTGCTCAGACTCAGCCAGCTCACGTTTCACTGGACAGAGCTCCTAGCCTCTCGTTTGCTACTGGGGTACTGACCCTCTTCTGCAATTTCAGATCTGCGGGTGGAGCAGGGACCTTCCTCCTGGTGCCCAAAGTCATAAATTTCCAGCCTTTGTCATTATGGGAGTCTCCATTTCCCAAGTCAATAAGCACAGACTCTGCCTTCTCCTCCTTCAGTACAGTTGGGTGTTCAGGCTCTTGTACCTGCAGGGGCTTAGAGAAGATCTGGTCACTCTTCTTTTCATCATCTCCAATGCTGTGCAGCCTGCTGACCTCCTCCAGCGGCTCCTTTACTTATCAACACGAATCCTCCAACAGCACACACATCCTGCGAGCAAGGAGCCCACATCCTGCTGCCCCAGCCTCAGTGAGAGGCCCCAGGCACCCCTGCAGCCCCAGACATGCAGAGATGCATCCTCCCTTGGGAGCTCCCTTTGAGTCAAGACCTCTGACGTGCCAGTGGTAGCTGCTCCAGGGGGTGCTGGGGACCGTGCCCTGCAGCGTGTCACCGAAGTTGCAGAGCACAGTGACACTGTTCTTAGCAGAGTTTCTGACCCCTTTCTGTGCGCCCTTCTGTGCAAACTGCTGCGTCTGTTGGCTGTCTCTGAGGCTCTCTCCTAGTATAGTCCCATCTTTCCAGCTGATATGCTGGACAAACACCTCCTCTGCTGAAATTCAGCTGCTGCTGGGATACAGCATGGTTTAACTAAACCTAATGAGACTTGGTAGCAGACCTTGGCAGTGTCTAGCATGAAACTGCGATTGCAATGGCAGAATGCTCCTCATGTTTCCCCTTTACATGGCATGAAATAAATAATCTCATGAACACCAGCAGACAGCCACTGAGTTTGGAGTCTTGTTTCTTCTGCCCTCTAGCCTGCTAAAGAGAAACAACTGCAGAACAACCAGTGACACTTCCTGCAGACCTTGAATTTTCCGTAGACTCCTTCCCTCTGTACTGTCAGCCTGATGCTGCTCAGTTTGAGATCTCATGGGATCACAGTTGCAAGAGGTGTGATTGTACCTTGAAGTGCAACTTTGACACCGTGGAGGGCACTAGCCCTTCATGTTCTTGCTCCATGTTCCTATGCGCATTAGTTCTTTGCTCCATTTAGTGATGTGAAATGTAGGAAAGGAAGTGCTTTGAATAAGTCCCAGGATCTTCAGAACAGAATGAGGAATATATCTGAGAAACAGAAGAGTATCAGAGAAGAGAAGAGTTATCAGAATGAGAGACCTCAAGCTGAGTGACTGAAAGTTGACATTCCTTCTATTTATTTATAAAATTTGTAACTGTGGAAATTAGCCTTAGAAGCTGTAGACCCATTACTGTTAGTTTTATCGTCCTTCTAAGATATACCCTGAGGCATTCCTGGAGATTGAATCCTATTGTACTTCGCAATAAGCCCATAATTGATTACGCTATGGAGCTTTAATATGGATTGAGAAATGGAATCCAGAGTAAATAAATTCAGAATTTTGCTAGCAGGCCAAATTTAAAACTGATTTTTCTGAACCTACCATGCTTATTCCTTCTCAGCGAATGATTTAATTTGAACTAGCCACCCCAAGAGGTGCAGTATGTGAGTAAGTCCAGCCTGTCTGCTTCCTGAGCTTCTTTAAAGTTTATCCTGTCTACTGCACCTCTAAGTTTGTAAAGATAAAATTAGATTCTAACATGATTCATTACAGGGCATTTTAGGTCCTGCCTGGTGCTTCCCCCTGTAATGATTCAGGTGTCTGTCAACAATGCCCTCAGCTGCAAATTTGCTGATTCACTTCATTTCTGAAAAACAAGCAAATTACACTATATTCCCACAAATGATGAACTGAGTTGGGTGGTGGTGGTTATAGTTTGTCTTTATATTTCTCAGCTTGAAAGATAGCCCACATGGCTTCCTGATCTTCTATAGATGGTTCTTTCACTTCACTCATTTGATAAAAGTGTTTCCCTTCTAAAAGAAGCTTGTTCATTTTGCTCATTACTGAGGGATAACAGGGTTGTTGGTCTCTGCTCTCCCTTTCATTAGAAAGATTCTTCTTTTTTTCTCTCAATTGCTAAGGAGCATTTTATTTCCTTTGATATGCAGGTGGCTCCTGCTGACTGTAGCTAATTCCATGGCTTAAAGTGGGCTAACTGGTAGAAAATGAAGTTTCCTAAAGTATGTCATTTGCTATCTAGGAAGCATTATAAACAAGCCTTGCAAACCCAAGACACAAAAGAAATATTCTTCAGTAGTGACAGAATTAGCACTGTTTTCTGATCATATTAAATCCTGAATTTGTTTCTGTACTTCAAACCTCTAAGGCAAGATTTGCTTGTGAGATTCTATCTTAACAATTGGTTTGGACTTTTTTTTTTGATTCACAATATACATTTATTTGAAAATATTCCTCATGAAACCTTGTTATTATCTGTATAGAGTCTTAAGGGAAAAAATGTTGTTTCCTATTTCCCAGCTGGAAAAGAACTCTTTCTCTCTTTCTCACTTTCTTTCTCTCTCTTGCTCATCAATAACTTAAAATTTGGGTATTTCCCTGGAAGTACTAAATTACTGGGTCTTTTCCATTAAGAACTGATATATCAGAATTGCATGTGTCTGTGGCCAACATTTGATAATTCTGGTAAAAATCTCATTTCACATGTTCTTACAAAATCTGATGATACTATATTTTTGTTCTCTATGACCAAGTAAGAGGTACAAGTGCAGACTAGAGAGACAAAAATTCTTCATCTCAAATTGGAGACAGCTGCAATGACAGAGTAACTTTATTTCATGGTTTGACCTCTTCCTTACTCAACGCCACTGTAAAAGGACACAGGCTATCTCTGGCACATAATGTTTGCAGCTGAACATAGGTCAGAATGCACCAGAAATCATAGGACATGAGGGATACACAAACAAAAAAAGCCTTAACATTAATTTCCTTAGCAAGCATACCAGTATGGCCTTTGAATCAAGCTTTGGACCAGTTGGCAAGTTAAATTGAAAGGAAAGTGAATACTTGGTGAATTTCATAACACAGACCTGTTCCTCCTAATGCCAAACTTGATGGAAGTATGGAAATGCATACTTAATCTTATGCAATAAACTTACTTAAACTCTGCTGTTATCTTACTTTTCATCTTGCCTTTCCATTGCTCCAGTGAGACCTTGCATGTGAACTACCTAATTTTTGCTCTGGCTCTTGGAGGTTCCTACCTTTGCATACAGTAGCTCTCTGCAAAGCTTTGCCATACAGAATGCTTTCCCCATTCAAAAATGCCATCTAGAATGTTTCAAACAGGAGTAGATGGTATGATCATTAAAACCCAAGGGTTTCACATCTGTTGTTTATTTTTGTCACTGCTGGAGCAGAGGGTTGATTACAGAGATTCTAGGAGAAAAGGTTCAGTGGTGGGTGCAGATGAAAATCAAAATGCAAAAGCATTGAAGGCTGTTTTGTAAGAAGAAGGCACTAGGAGTTGGAGGACAAAGTCTGGCAAAACTGTTCCCTGTAAACTGCATGGCTTTGCTGAGTGGAATGACAAAATGCTGCATGGAGATGAGGCATTGGTGACATGCAACCAGGCTGAACTCCACTTGAGACAGGAATGGAGCTGGCATGCCCCAAAACAGGTCTCTCCTGGCCCGTTACATACTGACCCATTTTGATTTTCCAAAGAATTTGGATACAAACCCCTGTGGTGATTTTGTTGCTTGAACGTGTTGCTGTCTATTACCAAAGTGGAAGATCTTTTCTTCTCACCATTCCCTTTGCAGTATGAGAGGAGATGTGGCTCCAGTAGTTAGTGTCTTGGCATCTTGTTTGTGTAGGGCAGAAATTCTCTACCTTGCAGCAACTCACACAGAGGCAAGAAACTATTGCTCATCTGATGGATGATGCTGCTCTTCTCTGTGTGAAGCTCTAACTCCCAGACTTCAGGAGCTACATGCACACACATGCATGCAATACACACACAGAGTGTTATATATGTCCAAGTATGTATGTCTGTGTTCAAAATGCACAAATTTGGAAGGACAATGAGTAGCCCTTACTCCTTTGTATGTTTTTATGTGCATCTTAAAGATGCTCAGCAATGTTCTTTGCACCACCATCACTGAGCTTTCTTGATTCTGAAAAAGAGGACTTAATGCTAAAATTTTTGAGCTCTCACTCTCATCTGTAACCTGACTTATTTCTCCCCTCCTTCTTTGCTTTAAGTGGAGAAACAGCACTGTTTGATGAAACAGTCTGTTTTAGAATGATATCCATCCACCCTCTATATGTCTCATTGTAATTCATCAGTATATTTATGAGGTCTTTATTAAGACAGGCCAGATTTATTTTTCATTTGCTTTAAATTGTTTATGCCATTTAAAAAGTGCACTGAATCCTCAGCATTGGGTTTTTGGTTACCTGCCTGACAATGATGAAGTGTTATGTTCTAACAAGTGCATTAAGATTTCATCCTGTTGCATATTCTGTGCTGTTTGTGGAATAAGAGTTATAAGAAGGAGACAGACAGACAGACAGACATGGAGTGGATCAAGTGTACATATATCTTACTTCATGGTAAATTGTTCAAACCCAGTCCAAGTTGGTGGTAACCAGTGATTACTGTCATTACACAGCCAGGCAGCTTCCATGAGAAACCAGACTTCCCAAAGAAGTTTCCTTCTGTTTAGGCAATTGAATCAAGGTCAGATGTGCAAAATAACTCATTGTCCAATTTGCAAAGAGCGCTTATGAAGATCTGCTTTCTTATTTTGATGCCCAGATGAGAGCTGATTCATTCAATAAAATGACTCTGCTACTGGTCCTATTTCTAGTAAAGTAATCCTGGAAGTAGCTTCTAGACAGATCCTGGTGTGAATTTATTCATTTTTGAATGCACTAGTCAGGTTCCTGGGCTTGTGTGTTCTGGCTATCCTCTTGCTATCTTGGGAATCAGGTACCTTGCCTGTATGCTGCAGCTTTTCTGAGGGAATATGTAAGAATAATTAGCAAAAGCCTCCATCTGCCTATACTAGTAGGATCTGTGCTGTTCCAAGCCTCTCTTGGTTGATGAAAAAATCACTTGTCATAGAAGCCAGCAGCGTCAGCAAAGAGGTCAAAGCTTGGCTAGGCCTACAGTCCTAGGTATGTCTTTCTTATGGGAACGCACAGCTGCAGACTATCTCTGAGCAAACTCTGAAGTAGATCCAGCAAGTGAACTCCTTAGAAATGGGCAGGACTGTATCCAAGTGCTCAAGTCATTAGAGGTATCGTGCAACATTGGTGGGAAAACAAAACTAATGTGTGCTAGTGATGCAGTGTGAGCCCTGCAAATGCTACTCATGCATCTTTCCTCCTTTGGGAAGAACAGGAAAAGTTCTGTGCCTCCTAAAGTCACTTCCTCCGGGCCTCCCGCAGGAAAGCGAGCCCTCAAACACAGTGACAATGACAGCAGCAAAGTGTCTATGGACTATAAACCTATGGCTACTAGAAGTTATCACCCTAGCTGGTCATGATGAATGGATCTGATTCTGATTTAAAACAACAGTATAAGCACTATTGATGTTTCTCTGCTCTGTGTGGTGTTTTGTTTTGTTTTTTTTTCACTCTCAAACCTTCCAAGTAACAAGGCTATTCTGAATCTTCTATCCATGTTAATGAAAACAGCCTCAGGATTTTTTTTCACCCAGTGCCACACTTTGCATTGTCATTGTATTAGACAGCAGCACAGCATGGAGAAGAAATAAAAGAAATCTCACTATGTGAAGTGTGCGAAGGGGGGCAACACAGGGTAGAGGATGTCTATAAAATGAGCTCATCACCACAGAGGGAGAAGAGAAGCACAAGGCCGTTAATTTGGTAAAAGAACAGATGTGATTTCCCGTTGTAATAGAATGGTCTTTGCAGCATACAGCTTTAGTTTCAGGAATGTTTGTTGCGGTTTACAACAGAGAAAGGAAGAAAAGAATGGAGGACATTGTGTTTAAACCTCATCTGAACACAAGCAAGTATCCCTGAGAAAAACTTTGCAGGCCTTTGGACTCCTGATTCTTGCTTTCTGTTGTTATTTCTCACTAGTAGCAACTTTCCTGAAGTCCTCCTTAAGCAGTCTATGCTGTGGAAGGACAACATGCTTAGCTTTTGCTTTGCCTGTAATATCCTTAAATACATGCTTAAGAAGAAGCATGGTGGAAATACCTCTGCTGAAGAATGACCTGCAAAGAGGTGTGTGAGCCTGAGAAATCAAGTGGTTCCATTACTGCTCATTATAGCTGCTCAGACAGATACAGACTCACTAGAAGAAGGGACGTGTATGCATACCCGAAACGTCTAATGTGCCATGTGACAGATTGGGTGCTGCCTTCAAGCAAGTATCAGTAACTTGATTTTAGAGCTGGTAATTGCAGCTCTTATTCTCCTTGCAAGGCTAGCAAACACAGCCACTGATCAGATACTCATTTACATGCTAAAGTTTGCTTTTTCCTTTTCTACTTGTGGTTTGTCCTAGAGATACATGAAAAGGAACTGCCTGGCAACCTGGGAAGATAGTAATGTGCATACCCACATGACTTTCCCTTGGCTGATGTTGTAGAGAGGCTGGGCTATTCATGATCCTGCAGGTGGACAGAGGCAGGACCATCAAGCCTTCTCAGATCTCATGTCCAAACCATGGAGGGAAAATAACAGCAAAAGAGGGATCTCTTCCAAGACACTGGCCAGAGCTCCAGCCTTTTGTGGCCATCAGTCAGATGGGGAGTGAATGCAAGCTTATGATTTCTTAGGGTATCACACTGGTGGCAAAGGAACATATGAAGCAATACTTGACACCTCTAGGTATGTCAGTGAGATAACTGAGAGCCTTAAAAGCCCCAGTGACTCAACTGCAGTGTCATCATCCTCATTTTGATTACGTAACGAGAGCTGGGATGATGTGGGTGACCTTCTAAAGAAGACATCTCATGTCCTGCCTTGTTGGGGTTTGGAAATTCTGCGTTTATGCTGCCTTCACAGAATCTCATGTGGTGAAAGCGTAATTGAATAATTTGGTTCCAGGGCAAATTTGAAAAGTAAACAAAAGCTTGAGGGAGTGGCCCCTATGGAAACTGTGTCAGTGAACAAACAGCATCAGAGGATTTCAGTGATGTTTGTATAAGGAGGATAACGTTTGCTTGATTCTTGTGGGCTTTAACTGGCTGTCATCCTTCTGCAGCAAAGCAACAGGATCTAATTGAAAGAGACCAAAACCAAATAGAGGCATGATATATTTGGAATTTGAAATTCAAGCTGTGTGGTGCAGTTTTGCTAGGACAGGTCATGTCACATGGAAGATTTCTGTTTGTTAATGGAGCAGTATAATTTTTAGAAGATAATTTCCATTGCAGATACCTTTGTTTACTTATAGAGAGCTCACTGTTGGAACTGAAGTATGTTAAAAATGAGCAAAAGGTACAGATTTATATTCTAAGATTTGTAACTTCTTTTTGACTCAAGCCACTAGCAAAGCTTTGGGGTTCTTTGCATTGTTTCTGTTAAAAGAAGGGTTGATCATAGTTTCTTCCTGGACACAGTTCCTTTAATTTAGAGGGACTGCTGAAAGACCAGTCTGCTTGCTCCAAAGGGGAATCACGCAGCAGTCAGTAGCCCTGTTTGTCAAACTTCCAAGGCCTTTTCAGATCCCAAATCTCCATTCTCTCAGGTATTTCTCAGGATCCTGCCCTCAGTGTTTCTGTATGCATCTTTGGTGTTTTATTTCTGCTTTCATCTGTTTTTTTCTGTTTGCTGTTTTTCTTTCTCTTGTGCATTTGTGCATATATACACACAGAGAGCCCTTTATTAGAACTATACCTAGCAAACCTCATGCTTCCATGCAATTCAGATTCCTAAGAAACCTCATACATGTTTTGGTTGGGGCCTTCACATGAACACATATTTTGGCTGGATGGTGCTATTGCTTCAACACGTTAATTTCATAAAAGAGTTTACTAGCTTCTCACAATTACCTTAAATGAAGGGTGAATGTTCCACCCAAATATCTTTTATCCAATCTGGATGCCTTTATAGGCTTGGATATGTTTTCTAATGCTTGAACTATAAGGTTAAAAATAGAGAATGTCTTTTATTCCTTCAAAGTACAGTGTCTGGTACAGAGGGGCCGCTGGTCTAGTTCATGTACTCAGGTGTTATTTGAACCACTGCACACTAACAAATAGTGATAATACAGTACAAAATGTTTTTCAAAGTGGAGACTAGAATGCATAACCCTTGCAAAGGCAAAAGCATTTGTGTCTTTATTCCATGCCTGTCCTTGGCAATATAAGCTGTGGTGTAATCTTGCCAAAGTGGAAATATATGCTTTGAATTCAGAAGGAAAATGGAAAAATGTCAAAAATACCCAGCAGAGAAAATCTTAGGTGAGGAAAGGCAAATGTTAAAGTTGCAGTGTGAGAGGCTTCGTAGCAGCAGCCCTAACTTCTACCAGACAACTCCAGGGGCTGGCCTCCGCCCTAGAATTTAATTGCAACTTCTCCTAGATCTTTCTGAGCAGGTCATTAGCAATCCCGGTCTGCCTTTGCATGGCTGTGCATCACTGAGCTACTGTGAGCATTTTCCAGGATTAACTCTGCTCTGCTCTTCAATTGGTTTCAATGGGTTTAGCAAGCCTTTTTTTAGCCAGTGTGGAGAAATTAATGCTCTTAGTTCTCAAGCTTTTTAACAAGTGCATGAAGCCAGATCATCCCCTCCCAGTTTTGCCACAGAAGCATTGTAGCTAGCAGAAAGCCCCCAAAGACAGTTTCAAATCTGTTGGAGGAAAGGGAATGGAGCTTAAGACACCTCAGCCTCCCCCTTCCTCATCCCCACAAGGCCCTCCCATGTACACACTGCATAGTGAAGGCTGGGCAGACCTTAGCAAAGGGCCCTGCCAAATCCAGGAGAGAACTGTGTGAGACAGCATCACTCCCAGGAAACCTGTAGAGAAATACTTCAGGAGAGGTAAACCAGAAAACTCAAGTTTCCTAGTGAAGCAAATCCACAATAATGACCCTGCCGAATTCAGGCTGACCCAGAGAATTAATCCTCCCACCCCTAGGGGAACAAGGTTGATGGGGAACCCCAAGAGTTTGGGTCTGTGCACAGAGTCCCCAGCCCTAATCAACGCTGGGCTTCCTAGCCCAACTGGGAATGCTGGGCAGGTCTGCTTTTTGCTCTGCAAAGAAATTTCTCCCTCCTTCCCTTCCCCACAACCTCTCTGGCCAGAAAGTTATTCAGACACCACCAGGAACAGTCTGCAATTTAACAGGAGTCTCTTCAGCACCAGCTCCCTGCCTGTAATACAGCCTATGGGAGTAACCTCTGATGACCTCCTGCACTGCTTGTGAGGAACCGCACAGCAGGCTGGATGCCCTTCTCTGTGTCTTTTATCATTGGTGTTATTACTGACTGCAGGTAAGAATAAGGCTGTTCTGGCTTTGAGCAAAGCCTTCCAGCTACACCCAGACTGAGAAAGCTAACACCAGAAGTAACTTCAGTCTTCCAAATATCGATAAGTCAGGGTTTGGACTGGCACAACAACCATTTGGATCCAGACCCCACTTTACCAAAGCACCAAAAACCAGGAAATGGGAGAAAGGTTTAAATTCCTTCCAAATTTCCTTAAAGAAAATAATCCAAAACACAAATAACCTCCTTAGGCTTTTTGTTTGTTTGTTTGTTTGTTTCCACAAAGAATCTGGATGTGCTTGTCTTTGCTTAATATTTCTACAAGACCGTTACCTAAACCTTCCCTAGAGCAGAGTGTAAGGCAGCCCCAGCCTACCTACAAAGAATTGATTTTCCTGGTCAGCTTGGTGAATGACATGTATGAACTGTAGTTGCAAGAAGCCATTCGCCCTAAAGTCTGTGCAGAACCACCAGCTTCCAGCTATGAAAGCTGGGCAGCAATATGTAACTGTAATAAGGTGATGGACACTGTTCAGCCTTTTTTCTGTTCCAGCCTCTCTTGGATGGCCACTTGAAGACAGGACTTAGAGAAGAGATGCCTATTGGCTGTCAGAGGGTGCTGCTGTGGTTTCTGCCCACAGAGCCACATTACTGTTATGTGGTGCATGGCATGAGAAGGCTGGCTGAGAAGCATGCACCATGCTCGTGTGTTGGGTTCCTACCAGCGGAGCTGTGTCCCCTGTGGATCAAAAGAAGAGTTGGAAGAAGAGCAGCTCTCCCGGCTCCTACTCTGGTGCTTTATTCGTGGATAAGGTGGGTTTCTTATTTGGATAATTTCAGTGGTACTGTTATTAAATACATGTTATTGTGAAAGAGCTGAAAGAAGGTAGTCAGGATGCCTTTTGCTAGGCACAATACAAACACCCTCAAGTGTTGCCCTGAAAAGCTTACCATATAAATGAGCTTCATAGTAAAGCAATGGGGGTTTTTTTGGAATGTGCTCTCAGGCTCTTGAAAAGTAACAAGGAGCTGGTGTCCTCCCACAGGAGAGAGAGTAAAAGCACATTCAGAGGAAAAAAATCAGGTTTGTTTCCAGAGCCATGCATCTACTGCACACTAGTCTTGAACTGTGTGATTTGAAAATCTTTACAAGACTGGGAGGATATCAGAACTGACTGTGGCCAATCATAGGTGGAAATCATTCTCTGATGGCATTTCAGCTTCGAGGTGCTCTTGACTGACGCAAAGATTTAGAGGAAGAATGTTTGGTATAGGTGGAAGATTCATGTCTCTTTCCTCCTCTCTACCCTTTTTAAGACAAGGGGAAAAAAAACCCTTGGTAGTTAGTTTAAGAGCAAACTAATAGTTCATTATACAACCTTGTTAAGGACATGACCAAGCTATGGAAAATGTCTTTTCATTTCAGCTTTCCACTGACTCAGATATTTTATGTTTGTTAAATAGGACTATCATGTACCACTGATGGAATAACTCATGGAAACTAATTGAGTTTGGACCACTTAAGCAGCTGGCCTTTCTCTGTCTGTGCTGCAGCCTGGTCACACAGAGTACACCATGTTGTTTGTTTCTAGGGGGATTAGGATCATGTTTTTGCAAGTGCTAAGTATGCAGTTAATCTCAGGTGGAGCGTTAAAACCATGTGAATAGTTGAACATGTGTACAGCACCTGATGGGGCCAGCAAAACGAACAGGGCAGAACTTACAAGTTGCGTTTTTGTCAGAAAACATCTGCTAAAAACATTTGCTTTTCATGAGTTTTCCTTATCTGACCTAGAGATGTTTTAAAAATATTTTCATATTTAATCATTTCTGTTGTCTGTGGTTTTGGTGGTTGTGGTCTCTTGACATCCAAGTGTAGGCTTATCTTTCCCATCTTCCCAACAGGAGGAGCAGTGAGTCACATGAACTGAGTGAAACTTTGGCAAGAAACCCAGAAAGCTCAAAGAATTCAGTTGGTTCCATTAAAGTCTGGATATTGGGCTTAGGAGTGTAGAGAGGTTTGCTGGGAGATTTGTAATTTTCAGGATGAATACCGGAGAAAAGCCCATGTGATTTTCTGCATGTGAAACTGCCTTCAGGCCTTCCTGCTCCAGGGCAGAATCTATTGGGTAACAATGACATTCCTTTATCTTTTTATTGGGAGCTGCTGAGACCTTTTTTATTCTTTTAGACATATATATGTATACATATATATATACATATGCATATATATATATATAAAATGCTCTTTCCACTCATCTGAAAGAAGATTTCCACGTGTCTTGTTAATTGACAAAAGATTAAACAGCTTCCTCGAGAAACACACTGTTCTACAAGTGGCTGTAGGTAACTGCTTGGTAAGGAGGGAAGTGACCCATCAGCCTCTCACTCATGGAGCGTGCTTTCTCTGCAGCTCACCCGCTGCCTGCTCCACCCCGGCTGTGGTCTCCTGCTTGCCCAGGTTTGCTCCTTGACTGCTCTGTGGCAAGGCCAACATTTGGATGAGTGAGGGAGAGGAGTCAGAAGCACAGATTTCACTCATCCTGCATCTAGGATGACCGGCACAGCTACTGAAGTTAGCCTAATGGAGGGTGTCACAGACAATTTTGCTCCCAGTACTGCCAACAGCAGCAAAGGTGGTGTGACTACTGCTGTCAGTAGTGGCATATCCTGGGTTGATACTGGGCCATGTATCACCTTGAAGTGGTTTTTGCTACACATACTGGAAATTGGAAGCCACTCACTTCTACTGTTTCTTTGGGGGGTTTTTTATTCCATGACTACTACCTTGGGACATTTCCCAAGCTGCTTCCCCTTTTAAAATATGGATCCCTTTGCACAGGGTGTCCATAAAAGAGCCATGGCAG
Organism: Apteryx mantelli; assembly: GCF_036417845.1. NCBI lineage: Eukaryota > Metazoa > Chordata > Aves > Apterygiformes > Apterygidae > Apteryx > Apteryx mantelli. Next base: position 96,217,929 of record NC_089978.1, read on the forward strand.
GCCAAAGGCAGCAGTGTGCCTAACCTCTCAGCTTTGGGATATGTTGGAAGGCGAGAGCATATGGCTGAAGAGGGGTACTCTCAGGAGAAATTGCACAGGATGTGGACCTGGGTCCACAGAAAGGAGGCAGGCAGGACATTATCACATCCCCTTTGAAACACTGCTGGTCACACTGATGCACTGCAAAGGTTCCAGGAAGCACTGACAACGAGAGCTGCAACACCCAGCAGCCAGCAGGCTTCCTTGCAGCCTGTAAGCAGTGAGACTGGTGGGGCCTCATGTGGGGGCAACGTCCCCAGCATTGGCTTACATGAGGAGTGATGGGAATGTGCACGTGCAAGGGGAATAATCTCTCTTGACTTTATTCATGGGCTCCGATCCGCTTGATGGAAAACAAGCCTCTGACATGAAAATGGATGGCTTCTCTTGCACCATGCAGCTGTCCTGAGGGAGAAAGCTGGTATTTACCCAAAGCAATCTACATCTGGATTTTCTCCCATTTTCATTTTGATTTGGAGACTGCAACTGGACCAATTGTAAGCAAGAAAAATAATGTTTGTGCCATGATTACTTCAACAATTCCTTTATTTTAATTATTATTAATTTCAGGACACTGATGCACATTCCTATGCGCTAAAAAGAAAGCAGTGTTTAAATAAAATTAATTGCCTGTTAGACACTGACAGAGGCCAAGGAATCCTCTTCCTTGCTCTTCCCCTCTCTCAGCTATTTCAGCCTCATATGGCATGGTGTTTAAGGTCTTCCCTGGCAGGAACCCAAGGCACATTTTCTCTATCTATCTCCATGTAGCTAAGAATAAAAAGGGGGCCACAACTTTAATAAAACTCTTTTGCTTCAGTCAGATTCTCCATTCTGTGTTGTAAGGGGATCCCCCTTTAACCCTAGTAAATTTTAAAATGCATATGGCTTACTTGGAGGTCATTCATCCATGCAACCTATAGCAAAAAATTATTTGGAAAAAGACTTTTGGCATAACTTCATCATAGAAATATCAAGGACAACATTTAGTTCAGACTTCAGTTCTTTCTAAAGCTCTCACATTTTTGAGAAGGAAGGGAATGGTAACTTAGCAGTAAAAGATCTGTATTGTTTGTTCTCCTCCGGCATTCTGCAATATCTGCATTTATAGTGGCATACTTGCCATATATCTTTAGCTAAAAAGTACTGTAAGTTCTGTGTGCAGGGCACTTTTTTTAACAATGTACGATGGCCATGAGTCCAGCCAGATGCCTTTACTTTGCCCTGCTGCACCAAAGTAAATCTGGAAGGTTTTGCTTCCCTGAAGTGCCTCTGGATTTAAATGAGCATAACAGAGTATTTGAATCTGCCCCACTGTCTCCGAGGTGAAAAGATACTGAAATGAACTTGTGAGTCTCAAATCGGTCCCTGGGGTATCCTATTCCATGCTGTAAAACTACCGTATGTAAATCATCACAGTTAAATAAGTCGCTCAGGAGAGAACAGGATGGAGATTGGAAGCAACTTGGTGCTCATGTTGATTTTCAGGCAGGACTGCCCTGCCAGTTCGAAGGTCACCGAAATAGCACGGAGGAGATCATTTGGTTGCCGTATGGATTATATTTGACAGATGGGGAATTCGTCTCCGTTACTCCCACATTCTGTAGAAAAATGGAAATCAAAAATGAAATGTGAGAAACCAACCCCTTTCCATTCAGCCATAGGAACAGGGTGGAATAGGAGAGCAGGCCTTACTTTCAGGGTATTGCTGTGAGGATTCATTAGCTGGCATCCCTTGTTTTTTATCTCTTCAGGGTAGTCTGCTGAGAATTTATTGCTGAGCCATTAAAGAATTTTTAAACTGAGATGGAGTAATGTTAATAAGTGGGATCCCTGTTTGTTACACAGCCAGGATTAGGTTAAAATGCATGCACAGAAACCGCTTCATCATGTAGAGGGTAGATCTTGACATGGATCTTCACAAGGGACTGCTGCAGGCGGAAACTCCTGCCCAACCCTGTCCAGCAGGAACCCGGCTTTGCTCCAAACTGTCCCCAGCTGAGGGGTGAGACAGTGTCTGGAGGGGAGTTTGTTCTCTTGATGGACATTTCTGTCTCCCATGCCACTCCTCCGTACCTCTGTTGCTCCATCAGGGCTGTCATTAGGTCCCCGGCAGCTCAGCACAACAAATGAGCAATGGCTCTCTGCTCTACCACCCACGCATTAGATAAATCACACAGACACGGTGATTTAAGCCTCATGAGCATACTCCTCCCCAGCCAGCCGGGTCCCCGAGCTTTGTCCTGGTGCTACATCCCTGCAACCAGCCCTGTCCTGCATGAGCCCAGCAACAGTGCCTCCATGTGCTCTGCCTGCTGGAATAGCTCACCAGGGGCATCTGCTGCACACAGGGCTTAGCTTCAGCCCTGTGGATTAACTGCAGTAAGTGGAAGTATTCTTTTGGGACAGCTGCAACAGCCAAATAAGATGGCTTTGGGTGAATATTAGTTTCTGACTTTTAATTTCATTAAAAACTTAAGCCCTTTCTCTGGAAGTAGTTAGTGTTTTTATAAACATAGAAAAAAAATTAAAGCAGCATTTAATGATGAGAGCACTTCTAGGAAAATTTGTCTCCAACACTAGATGTTCATTTGTCCAGCACAGGGGGTTTATTTGTTTGCTTTTGAACCTTCACATGAGAGGAAAAAAAAAATACTGCTCCAAAATAGATAATCATGCATGAAAATCAGACATTTTGAATATCATGGGCAAGGACTGATGTGCCCCAATGCCCAAGTCCAAAGAAAAGAGTCACATTAATGTCAATGTGCTTTGGATCATTAGCTCTTAAGCCTCTAACGATGTTCCCTAATGACCCTACTGTTCTTCCTCCTCCAGCAGACTCTCCCTTACCTGCAGGAGCTGTGCTAATTTTTCAGGGTTTTGCTGTAAGAGAGCCTTTGAAAAAACATGTAATTATCCCAGTAATATATAAGAGAGGTTACCCATTGGGAGTCTGGAATGTAATTTATGAGAGGTTGTATCCACAATATTCATTATGTGAAGGCTTAAGTTCTTATTCATTTTTTTATTTCATTCATTTATTCTGCTACAGGAACAAGAATAAAAAAGAACACCTTTCCCAAGATTAAGACAACTTGTCATTAGCTTAAAACTGCAATATAGATGCTAGTTACAAAATCAGCACCTTCACACCTCTCATGCACTTCCACATAGTAACCTGCAGTCAGGATTTTCTGCTGGCCAGGTCCAAGGCTGGGGCAGACCAGCATCGTAATATTGCCTTCAGCCTTCTCTGGGTGGGATTTGGTGCCCATGCACTTTCCTCTGCACCGATAGGAAGCTCCCTCCTCTGCAAAGTCAGTGTCCCACAGAGATAACTCTGACTTTGCTTCAAGTCTGTCGCCACATCTTTCACTATCCTTCTCGACGTCCAGAAACAGATGCACTGGATGACCCCAGCAGCTGTTCTCCATCCACGGGGAGTACAGAGACTTTTGCAGTGTCAGCACAAAGTAGATTTAAAACACCCACTCGGTATTTATGGGCTTTGTGAGCACCATATGTATGTTTATATTTCTCTCTGAAACTGAGGGTGACCAGGGCCCCACCCTGGGCAATTAGAGTTAACCCTACCCACATCCTCCAGGCCAGGATACAGCCCCAGGGTTTCTTGGTCAGACACTCTTGCCACTTACACCCAACTAACTTTCGGGAAAATTGCTTTTGATTTACAACAGTAACAGGGAGCCTAACTTGCCTGTTTCTGCAAGAACACATGGGAAACTTGTAGGACCATATGCAGTGTATAGGAAATGGTTACCTCCCCTCTAAATCATGTCCTAGGGAGTTCTCAGGCTATTTAGAGGGTTCATAATTTAGCTTACTGCTTTCTGATATATCCTAAAATATGGTCCTATCAATAGTGCAGAAGTTGCCAGATCTTTCACATTTGGGCATATTTACTGAACATAGTCTCTGGCCTCACCTCTGCCCATCTGCTCTCTTCATACATTTTTGTCACACGAAGAGCACCAGAAGCATCACATTTATTATAGGAGGTAGGTATGTCTTGCTGCCTTCTGACACTGCTGCAGCTCATACACAGATAGTCAAGGAATGAGACTTTCTCAGCCTCTCCTGGAGAAAGCATTGCAGCATGACAGCTCCAGTCGAGACCACGGGAATCCTCCTGATCCTTATGCTGACCATTGGTATCCGGAAAAAGGCACAAGAAAAATCTTCACTGGGCCAGACCTAGAGGAAAATGCTGGTAAGTGAATCAGCAAAAAACATTTTGCTGACTGGCTGGATGCAAATGCAGCCTTGCCTGCGCAGTCTGAGCTCTTTCCGTCAGGACAGTCACCTTGGGAAGGCCACCTTCGGTCATCTGAAGGGAGGCGCTTGGTGTAAGCTCCCTGTGAGAGAGGCATCCACAATACGTGGGCTGACTTGCCCTCTAGAGGTGCTTTGCTCTCTCTCCGTTGAACGTGCAGGAAGCCTGGACAGCTAGCTAGGACTGGGGAGTTTAAACAGCCACAATTCAATGAGGTGACTCCTCTGTAAGTCTCCAGAAACTCAGTCTGGAAAATGGATGAAAATTGATCCTTTTAAAATCATCTGTCCTCACAATCTAAGATCTTGGTTGGGCGCTGCAAGAATCTTTGTGTGATCAATATTATTAATACTAGCAAACTGACTACGGCTCTAAATACACACACCCCGAGAAAAAAAAATCAAAACTACAAGAGGTCTTTGTGGTCGCACAACTTCAAAGCTGAGGTTGTAATCACGCAGAAGCTAAGGAATGCAAATGTGTGGTAATCAGAGTATTGTAACTCATCCATCCAAATGTTAATAGTATTTTCTCACCCTATATTACATTAGCATTAATGGCTTAGGTTCAAATTCTGCACTGTTTTCTGCAATTATGACTCATTTTTTCAGCTAAGGGGACTGTCCATGGTAGTCAGCATGGCAGAAGCAAGATTTTTAGAGGCTTATGTGAGCATACCATGTATGTGTGACTCTCCCTGTAACAGCTTTTGAATCCTCTGGCCAAAGCCAACCAAATATAAAATCATGCTAGAGGTTGCGTAGGTAATTCAGTTCCTACAAAGTCTGTGAAAATGGGCAGTTGCAAAGAGGAGAGAGCTGCCTCTGGAAAGGATGCCATGATGCTGAATGAGCTCAGGCATTATTAGACACTGGAGAATTCACACCAGAAAGACTACCCTTGTAAACCAAGAGAGAAATATCAATCACATCTCAGGACCCAAATCCAACCATGCCTGCAACACACATCCACATGTTTTACTAATATCAGTGCCAATACCCACAGAACTGCTTGTTAATTGGATAGTGTCTTTACGAAAATGAGAGAACGCATCATAGCATGCATTTTAATGTGCCATATACTACACCTGTCCTAAAAGAGAGGTAAAATAAGCATGTAGGTTGCTTTGGATACACAGCCTGACTGCTGCACTTCCAAACAGAGACACCATCACAGTGACCCAGAGCATTGGTGCGCCCAGGCTCCAGAATACCAGGCACTGGACTGTTTGAGTGACAGTGCCCAGGTAAAGTACATTTTCAGGGAAAGCAGTGGGCTGGACAGCCACAGTGCCTCACCTTCAGGCAGATAAAGTTTGTTTCCTCACTCTTTTCCCTACCTTCTCTGGGTTTTGGGGATCCTCAGATACGGGTAAAATATATACAAAGAGTAAACTCGTAAGCCAATATGATCTGAGCTACCCGAAAACAAAACAAAAAATACCATGGGTTTCCACTCTGAAAGCTGCTTGAGTGGACTTCTTGCTTTTTCTAAGATAAAAAGGGATACAGAATGAAAGCAGGAACAACTGTGCCTCATAACCACAGTCATTACTAAGATGCTGTAAGCCAGAGGGTATTGTCTTTATCTTATAAAAAATAGTACTGGTTTATGAAGTTTATTCCTGTATAGATAAAACAAAGTATGTCTCCACCCCTCTCCTCCTACTCCCACACAATGCTCAGGAGTGGTTTTGCTGGGGTTTTGGTTAAAGCTTGTTCCTAATTAGAGTTTACTTTGCAGTTCTGCTGCACCTTGCACGTGTAAATCCCCAAGCACTCAGGGCAAGGGCCCACAATGCTCAGAAGATCCTGGCATGGTGGGGATGTTTTAGCACCTCCACTTCAGAAGTGGCTGAACTCAAGCAGAGCGAGATGAAGTGGTGCGGCTTGTTCCTGAGCTGGTGGGTGGCAGAACCAAGGCTGGACCACAGGATTCCCCCTGCCTGGAACCTCAGGTGAGACCAGACTCCTCCTCCATCGCTCTCATCCCAGCCCTCAGCAGAGTACCCTGAGCCCAGAAGGCTCACTGTGCGCCCATGGACAGTAAAATCAGTCCCATATTGGTTTTGGCATGGTTGGTTTTCAGTGACATTGAACTTCAGGCTGAACTTCACCTGTTCTTCTTCCTAATTGTCAGCTTCCCTTTGCTTGTGTTTTTGGGAGTGAATGAGAGGGGATGGTAGGTCGCTGGGTTAGTCTGACTCTAGTCCATATCACAGGCAAGATGCTGAGGAGAAATCCTGTTTTGCTCCCTGCTGTGAACAGTTATCCTGCCTGCAGGACAGGGGAAATCCAGGCAGTTGATGCACTTCCACTTCTTTTCCACTACAGAGCAGTGTGAATACAAGGTTGCAGGTCTGAATGGGACAGAGCTTTTGTGCCCTAAATAAGGGAAAACCTGCACAGTCTTTTGTGGGCAGACAAGACTGTATTCTCCTTGAGCTTTTAGCCAGCTGTACCCCAAGAAACACTGTATATCCTGCTCCTTTTTTAGAACATTTGGAAGGGAGGAAAAAAGTAGTTAACCCTGCTCCTAGGATTTACTTTCAGTTTTCTGATCTCAAGCTTGTTATTCTTTCTATCCTGAGTCACCCCTGTTAGAGTGTCCCAGTTTACCCTTCCTCAACCCCTGCTTTTTTAGCGACAACTAGAATGACTGTGTGAAGAAAATACCCATATGCCGGAGGATGTTCTCTTTGTATAAGTCTTCTCTTGTATTTTGAATGTTTTCATCCTTTAACAAGAAGACAGAACCTAAATTTCAAAGGTACTTTGTACCTGAAGTGAGAAATAACATCAGATGAAGTGTGGGTGCTGTGTTTTACACAGTCAGGCCCACAGGTAAACAGCATAGGAGTGGCATGGAGTTCACTCCCGGCCACATTTTCCCGGCTTCTACTTCATTTTTAGTCCATCCCCCAAAGGAAAAGAGATTTATACAACCATGTTTATACAACCATTTGTTCATTCTTCCTTCCCGTAACTTTTGAACTCATTAGCAGATTTCCACTGAATTTAAGAGATTAAGTTTTTTAGGCCAAGCAACTGAAGAGAGACCTTACTAATTCCCCAGTGTGAGAGAGGCCAGTGTGTGATTCAGCCTGTCACAGACATTAGCAAATCCACCAGAATTTGCTCACTCTAAGGACCCAAGCTGACAGCAAACCAGACCTTGTCGGTTCAGTTGCTCGCAAAACAGACTTGTGGCCCAGGTTCATAAGGACCCACTCCCATGAACTTTTTAGACATGTGAGGAACTTCATTCTCACGAGTAATCCTGCCCTTGGGCTATGGATGAGAAGTGCCCAGACCTCCTGATTCGGCTTTGGAGGAGCTGGCTTGGAGGACTTCTTTATTTGTGGAGAGCCAAGCCTGGAGAGCTACAGCTGGCTAAGTTCCTAAAGCTCCTGCAGAAAGGGAAAGATGATACATTTCTGCCAGCTACACAAGGGGAAGGGAACAGAAGCACCTCAGTGTTGGATCAACCTTAAAAAAAAAAAAAAAAAAAAAAGCTGGATTCACAAATTCACTGAAGGTGGCCAGGGAAACACAGAAATGATTAAAAAAAATCCCTTAGGTCAATAACCAGTTCGTCTTTGGAGATACACAAGGGTTCAGTGGGTAAGTTTAATTAAGCCAGCCAAAAACTGAAAATTAGAAACCATTTCCAACAATGCTTTGCAAAACCTGCCCATCGAAACAGACACGTTAATTGAATAGGAGCTGAGCTGTGCTTTGATACATGAGCCCAGGCCCAGGGTGCCTCTCTTGCAGTAGAAAGCAAAATTGTGAGGTTTCATTTAGAAGCAGCAATCTCTCAGTGTTATCCTTTCCTAGTTGGCAAACATCAGCTCCCTCCCTCTTTTTTTTTTTTTCTCTCCCTTCAATTAAATGTTTAATTAAAGTAGCATGACTCCCTTTCATTTGGAAAAGTAATTGAGGACACTAGTGTGTAAAAAATGTGCTGAGAAGAGAGCTGGAGTATGCACAGCACAGAATACCAGCAAGGCCTACAAAAATGTAGCTCTTAATTTGCTGTGGTGCCACATCCAATCACTGCGATGGTGAGGTGATACAGCTGCAGGAACATCTGGAAGGAGCTGATAAACGTTGTTTTGGTTGGGTCTGAAGCATGGGTCCAGTGCAGCTTGCTTTTTCTAAACCTGAATTGTCAGCTCAGCAGAGCTGTGAGAGAAAAGTGACTTTCACAGAGATACATTTTTTCTGATTTTTCCCATTGTGATTGAGGAGAGCTTGCTGAGTTGCACAATAAGCAGGTTAGTTGTAGGCTGATGCCTAATACTGATTTTCTACAATATCTTGTAGAATAGCCTTTGCCATGTTACGTGACGTCTCATCACCCTGACGTGCTCCAGGACCAGTGAATGCCTCTGCTCTGATGGCATGGCTCTTTCCCCAATACCTTTACAAGGCCTTAGCAGAAACTTTTGGTTATGCAGATTGGCTGTGCACCCTGTTCCCAGCTTTGGACTTGGAGGTGCCCCAGTTAACTTTCAAGGCAATTTTGTTTTCTCAAGCAGTTTTAAATTGGAGCACAAGTATTCCTGCTTTTCTGTAAATGGGTGGAGAGTTTGTTCCCCAGAGCTTGAGCTTTGAAGGCCTTCTGAATCTTCTGTGCCAATATCACTACATTTCACTTCATACATTTTTGATAGAAAATCATTGAGTTTGGTCTCCAGCTGAATTTTTTTCCTTGCCATCTTTAATCATTGACCGTTATCTCTGACAGAACGCTGCCTATGTACACCAAAAGATTTCTGCCCTCTGAAGAACTGCCACAATGGGGAGTTACTCTTCATTGGCCATGCTAAGGGCTGCTTTTACCTGTTTTTGCCAACCTAGATGAACATTTGTGCAGTATGCAGGCTTGATTGATTGAGGCCAAGACCAAGCTGGCTTGATTTGTTGTTGGAACTGTATGTGTGCAAGTCTGATTGATAGGAGAACGAACCCAGGTCACCATTCAAGCCTAAGACCTATCTAGTAGAGCAGACATGAAGACAAGATTGTCAGGCCACATCCCCTGCACACCCTGCCCTGGAGTCCAGCCTTCTGACACTGGGACTGGGCTTCCCACATGCACCAGGGCTGCTCTGCCCACATCTGAAGAAGGCAGCGCTGAATGCAGGGCGCATGTTGCTATCAAGGTGGCTGCTTCGGCTGCTTGTTTGATGGGTGGACTGGGTTTAAGCTGATAGTTTCTAGCAGTTACTGTTCAAAGTACAGCTGGTTAGAAATTTTCTGACATGCCTATCTGGCATAGAAAAAGCTAATACCCTGGCATGGAAACACTCTGGAAAACTGTCAATTTTGATGAAATCCTCCCAGAAACCCAGCAGATTTGGGATGGCATCCTCCCCGCCAAGCAAGTTTTGAAAGCTTGCCTACCTCGCTCCCCGGCAGCCCCCCTGGCAGGCTGGTGGGGAGCTGGCAGGCTGGGAATCGAGGCTGCCAAGCCCCCAGGCTCCTGGTTCCCTGGCAGTGGGATTTCCCTGGGCTTCCCGACTGCTGGGGTTCCTGGCCAGTCAGCAAGCCCTGGGAATGCTGAGGGGATAGTAAGTGGATTGACATACTACTATGTGAAATTTTGAGGGATCACAGCTCTCTGGGAGAAAAACAGTTTCTTTTTACATTTTTCCTTCTCTTTTGCAATCAAATTTGCTTGAGGTTTGTTTGTTTGGCTGTATTTTTGTTCATTTATTTGTTTATTTAATTCAGAATTTCCCAGGGCGCAGGAAGACTAGTTTCTAGTCATCTCTCAGGACCTTTTGTCAGAGGAGACCAAACATCTCATAGGGTTTCTGTTCTCCTGTGATACTTCTCCCTCGCAGGTCAAGTGGAAGAGAAGATAGGGTCCAAAGACATGAGGTGGCAGCACATGGAACATATATTTTTGCTGTGTCTTTCCCATGCAGTGCCATGTAGAAACACCCCAGCCAACCTCATGCAGGTGGGCCACAGCCACACAGTTCTGTACACGTTGAGAAGAGGTGTAAATGACCCTATGCTGAGATGCAGGCTTTCCCAATCCAGCCTCTCCCAGGGGCGGAAGTGACATGGGTGTCCATGTGCCACCCAGCTCTGCAGGACAGCCCTAGCCCCAGCCGGACATTTCTTGGGATAGCACCACGCTTGTCCGACCATCCTACTCTGGCCAGGATGAGGAACTTCACACAGACAATGCTCCAAATCACTGTTTGCAGTTACTTTCCAGGTTATTTATTATGGATCAGTAAGTGAATTCTGAGGATTTTAGGTACTGGGAAATATTTAAAGGCAGTTTCAAGGCATTCCCCCTTCAGATTTGAATGTGGTCCAAGCTCAGTCTGTAGGGTCTGAAGTATCTGATGGTGAGCATGTCTTGGCTGCTTTTCCTCACGGGATGGAAATGGAGGCTGAAGCAGGCAATGAAAGGCCAGCTTGTAGAGAAGACAGAGAGGCCTGGGATGGTGTCAAGGCCCCTTGGTGTTGCCAGCAGGATCTGCCCTTCGGTAAACCATGAGGGGTCATTGGGTGATGTTTCTTTCTTGGCTCAGCTGCAGATATGGTCCATTGCCTCTGTTATGCTCTGCTAACATTGTTTTCCTAGTGACTTTAGTGTTGATCTAACATAACCATTACATCTTATTCCCATTCTAAGAAGAAGTATAATATAAGGGAGGCCTGTTTTTCATTAGTGTTGAATTTGCTGCACAGGAACTTTCTTTAACACAGTTCACAACGGGTGAGGAGGTGGGAGGCAGGGTCAGTTATTACCTCTGTTTCCTCTGCTGTATGCTTCTCTGCAGAGCTTTGCCTTCTCTCCCAAGGGCCAGGAACTAATTCCTCCATACCCCTGCACTCCTGAGCCTCTCTTTAGAAGAGACTTCCAATCATGACAAATTATCTGTGCTGATTTTGTGACATGAACTGTTACCCATAAGGGAATGAACTGACACCAATAAATTCATTTCACTTACAACCTCACACTGTGCGTGAATTGAAGTTCTAGAGGTGAAAGACATAAATTTACCAGGTGGGCAGACACACAGCTTCCCCCTAAGACTGTGCACTTCACCTTTGCTACGTGTGCTGCTTCTGCTAGGCCAGCCCAACATTAATTTTGCATAGAGTAGATTTCTCCTGTACTGCACACAGTTCATATGATTTATACTTACCTCAAGTAGCTGTGTGAATAGCCCCACTGCGGAACAAACTACTGGCTCCGTCTTCACCAAAATAAAAGCTTCAAATCCAAATGCAGCCTTTTGCCTTACAAGATCAAAACAGCTAGTATTTGCATCTTCTGACTTCCAGGCTATGTAGAGTCAGTAATTAATGAATCTTCCCTATGCCCTAGTGGGGCAAGTAAGCAAGCATTATTTATTAGGTGGAAAGGAGTTCCCATATGCACAGATCTATGCCTTAGTCATTATGATGGTAAATGCATCACATCATTCCAGCAGATAAGGCATTTTCTCCAAACACTCCATCAGCCAAGTGGCTGAAAGTTTCAGTCATTTACCCAAATAATAATCTCTAAGTCCCCTGGCCAAATAGAAACTTCCAAGCATTTAGTTAAAAGCCACTTGTCATGTAGCTCAGCAGAGGTAGGATTAAAAAAAAGTCTTTCCCAAAAGGGACAGATGCAAATACATACAGACACAGAGAGGAATTGTAGTTATTTTGTGTCTCCGCAGTTCTGAGAAATCCTGATCAAGACTGGGATCCTATCATGTTGTGTGATGCAGACACCAGGTGAAGGCACTCTTCAGCCTGAATCACTCGTTGGCACATGCCATTTGTCTGAAAAGGAAAGCAAAATTGCTGTGTTGACTTGACAAATTTGCCGTGACGTAGCCAGAAACCTACACTTGTTCCTTTGCTATAGATGGTACATCTTGAACTTTTCTTCCCTGCCTACACATTTTGACTATCCAATTTGAAATAAAGCTTACTGGACAAGATGTCTTGGGGGGTCTTGAGGATGAGGTCTCTCCTTTTCTTAGGCACAGCTGTAGGAAGGATTAGACATCCTCATGGGTCACAGGTCCATAAACAGATGGAAGGGAAGGATTTGGCAGGTATATGCTCTCCAACATCCCTAACACACCAAGAAGTGTGGGTGCCAGGGGAGAGATGAAGTGAACAGGGTCACAGAGAGTGGCAAGGCTCCTGTGCTCTCCTTAAACTGCTTCTCTTAACACAAAGTGTTGGCAATGATGGACTGCTTGACCGACCCAGTAGGGCATTTCTTGTGTTCTTATGTTAAATGGGAAGGCTGAAAACAGCCTCCAGAAGCTGTAGGAGGGAAGAAGTCACTTTTCTGGGCCTTCCAAGTACAGCAGGCCCTCAAAACACCTCCAGGACTGCTGCTGGCTGAGCAGCTTCATTTTCACTTTCATCCAGCAATCTCATACTTTCACATACCTCTGAGGAGCTAGGCCTACCTCCCATAACAGCATGCAAAGATCACATTTCTTGTGGCTGTGCCAGAGAACTTTAAAAGAGGCAGTGGGTGGACAATAGGCCTGGTCAGGAAATTGTCTTTTTTCTGCCTTTTTTTTACATTTTGGCAAAAACATCAAGTATTATGATTTGGGAATACTGTCTAGATGCATCATAGTAATTGTTGCTTAGATGCTTTATTCCTCTCTTCACTTGTATATTCTGTGCTTCCTGATTGAGCTTCATTAATTCAATGAACTGAACCTTATTTTTGGTAAGCATCCTCTTGATCTCTCTGTAACTGTAGGAAGCTCTTCACCATAAACATCATTTCTCTTCAGTCATAGCTTGTCAGCTCCACAGAAGAGAGACTGTGGCCTCCTCTCTGCTTGGAAAGAGTTTATCCTGCTGTCATAAATAAATAGGACAGGCTGGGAATGGGTAAGGTGCCCAGGAGAATCTCTGTGGGAGAGATCAACTCCCAGACACACCTCCTAATACCAATCCCCAGAGCCTTTCTGTTGCACCAGAGAGGGAGGAGAGTGTTACAGCGAGCCACAACTGAGCCACGAGATGAGGAGGGGCTTCTTCTCTTCTACTGTGCTTGCTTTCTGGGTAGGATAGTGGGAGGCCAACCCTCACTTTGGGTTGTCTGCGATGGCCCCCTCCAGGTGAGCCTACCACAGTCATATGTGAAGGGCAGTGACATGCCACTGCCTCTTCCCTTGTCCACCTCCCCATGGCCAAAGAGGTAGGGTATTACATCAAGCACACTGCTCTACCTTTAGGATCAGATCCAGGAATCCTAGAAAAGACAGAGGTTACTCAGGAACAAGCGGGGAGAAGGAAAAGGAAACTAGGTTTTTTCAAATCAACAGCAGACGGGATCTGTTTATATTGAAGCTCCAGAGAATGAAGAATTGCACTCTAGTCTGATTGTTTTATAAAAATCTGTTGCAGCACCTGTCCAGAACCATGATCACATCTTCAGTCATGTGGCCAAATGCCTTTTAGTTTTAATCATTTGATCAAATGCACTAGTGAAACAGCCATTTGTTCAAATGATTGAAAGTTTGTCATTTGACCAAATTACTAGTCTGGCAGGATGACTAACGGTTTATGACACAATGTCAAATTCTATTAATGTCACATCAGAGAGACAGGTGAGTAAAGGAAGGGTTAAGGAAGGAAGTTTGTAGAAGTGTTTATGCCCTAATTGCATACCCTCTCATGTGCACAAGTGTGGTCTAGAGGGATGGGGTGTGAAATTGCTATGCTGGCTCTGTACCACCTAAGGAGACAGCAGACATGTCGGATGGAGGGGCTTCACATGGGATGTCCCTAAAAACTTGAGGAGAACAATTTGTATCACTAAAAGAGAGCAAAGCTGCTAGATCAGAGGAGAAAACTGGAGCTAGAGCTCCTATCTGGATGTTAGACAAGGGCTGCCACTGCTGGGACTAGATGGAGAAGAAAACCTGACCAAACCATCAGCTAGGCACGGTGGCTCAGTGACAGCACTCCCAGTCACTTCTAATACCACTTGGGTCATCAAGCTTTTACGAACTGGGTTAGCTGGGAACACTGGCATTATTTCTTCATTTCCTCTCTTTCATGTTTCTTGAGCTGCATTTCTTAGATGAGAGAAAAGGAGGGGGCGGAGGAAGAAGGACTAAAACATAGCTGCTGGCAGAAGTGAGAACTGACAGCAGCCATATAAGGGGGTATTAACCTTTCATAAACCTGCTCTCTGGCCTGTGACTGGAACCAGGGAATAAATATCATTCTTGTAGTAGGTCTCCTGTGTGCAGCACTGCTGCTCCAGCACACATCAGTTTCCTGTGAATTGCAGTTACATTTGCAGGGAGTTAGTATAGAGATGAGGCGGATTTTGCTAACATTAAAGAAGCAGCATCCCTCAAGCAAGAAGCCAGGACCCAGTTTGCCATGGGAATGCCATATGAGGTTCCCCCTTGCCATAGCAGGTCCCCCCCATGGCCCCGTCCCCACACAGGGCAGGCAGCTGCTGTGGTGGGACCTGCTGCCCCAGGCTGCTGAGAGTCCCAGTGGGAGGGTCAGTGAAAGGGATTTCTGCCCCCTCCTTCCTGGTTGCCCAGGTTGCTCTTCAAGCAAGACATAGGCGTGTTGCGCGTGGCCAATCCTCATCTTTGTCCAGGTGCCATAGGGACAGAGCCTGGCCATGTGGACACAGCCAGTGAACCTTACACTACTTCAAACTCAGCAATAACAATTTGATCATCTGGCTTGCAGTTCTAGACCTGCAGATGTGACTTATGCCAGGCTGGGATACAGCATGAGCAAATGTGTGCATGTGTTTGTGCACACGTGTGTGCGTTCACGCAGGTGGGCAGTATCCCTGCCTCTTCTGGCCAGCTCCACTGCTGCTCCCTGCAGCCTCCAGCCCAGTCAGAGCCCTCTCTGTCTCAGAAGGAACCATCCAGCTGCAAAGGCAAATGAGCATGTGGATGACAGCTGTCAGTTACAGGGCAGCTTTGTTCAGTTTGTGCCTCTCACTGGACCAGCACATCTGAAATCCATAGCAGTACCCCTGACCACAAAGATGTTCTTCCCTCCCTGACCTTCACGAGTCCAGGGCCTGCTGCCCAGCTGGAGGTGGGGCAGGACTGAAGCACGTGATTCAGCATCGCGCCATGCCACAGGGCGCTGTGAAGCAGCACAAGCAAACACAGGCAGTGGCATTTCCTTATCTGCACTACTTGCAGCCAGAGCGTCCTTCCTCTTCTTGCAGCATGAGCACTTAAGAGTCATCAAATTGGCGCATGCTTGCTGCAGTTCCTCATTGCTTTCTTAAGCCATCAGATAAATGTGATGGGAGCTCCAGCCTATCGCCTGCGTTGCAATTGTCATATACGTTTCTTCATGTAACATACTGCTTTTTCCCTACAGTTCTTGTCCTCTTAGGCTGCAGAAAGCCAGCTTCCACAGCTGACTCTTATATTAACAGGTAGGTGCTATATATACTTTGAACACCTACATGTACTTGAAGATTCTGTGTATTAGGCCTGAAAAATTACATATACACAAGTGTGGAGAAAGCTGGTACCATCAGTGTTGCAAATATCTATATCGGTCATAGAAAGATTCCCAGTTTGGCCTCAGCATGGGGTCTCAAGCAAACCCATTATGCATTCTGTGTATCTACAATGGGTTTGATTTGGGATGTATTTATGCTCAAGAATATTATGCATTCTCTTTATACGCCATGCAAGGTTAAATTTTTTTGAAAATTTATATTTGCTTTTTATCATACAGACATACAAACGATTTATGGCCAGACCTGCTGAATCTGAATCAGTTTGAAAATGCCAATTTATTCTTGATTAACTCCAGAAGTGCTGGAGATCATTAATTCACCCACTGCTACTAACGTATTTAGGAGCTAGACTTGGAAAAGTTTAGTTAAAGCTTTGTGGAGGAGTGTGAGCTGCAACATTTCAGAGTCCTGATTTGGCCTATTATAGATATAAGGGCCAATATAAAAATCCAGCTTCATTTTGCAACTCCTGATAGGGGGCATTTAGATTTATAGGTGTGATTTGGACCAGTCCCTAATCAATTCCTAGACGGTGCTTTTTCATCAGCTGATTTGACAGCACAAAGAAGGTCAGGGTCATAAATTCCCCCTTTCTGAGTGTGGGGAGCAGAGATGGGAAGTGACTCACTCCCCCCAGATTAGCACCAGAGCTGGGAATAGAGGCCCAGGCTGCCAGTGTCTGGTCTGGCCTTCCCTGAAGCGTCACGTGCCTGCCACCTCCCTCTAGGTGAATGCTGCCATCACTGCAGAGTAGACTAGTTTGTGTGACAGTACTAATAAAGTGTAACTATACACTTTCCAGGACCAGCTTGGTCAGTTCAGAGTAGGTTGTCAGCCTGGGACCTCATCACAGTTCTCCCTTCCTCATTATGCATCTCCCCCTATTCTTATGCCTTTCCATATTTTCTACAAGGGCCTCTTGTGCTCCCAAAAAACCTGAGAAACGCAGTGCAAGCCAGGCTGCATTGTCATTTGAGGGGAGAATATCAGCAGATAGGACGCATTTCTCTGCGCGCAAGGCAGGAATTGCTCAGCAAGGTGCTCCAAAGTTAGACACTGAATTCTATATTTAGCCATCTAAATAAGCCACCTGATTTTCAGAGCTATGGATTTTTGTTTCTAACTTTACACAAAGCTCAGCTAACACTGTAGGTGGGTCTGAGCTGCCAAGTGCTCAGGTTTGGACTCAGTCCAGAACAGATACTAAGCAGAGAAATAGTGAGTACCTTTCACTCCTGGGTCTCCTCTGTGGCTCTTTCCCCTCCACCAGACTCTGCAGCCTCCATAGATAACCTCTGTTTGCCTCTTGCCCCTCTGAAGTCCCCCCTCGTCCTTCCCACCTCCTGCAGTGCTCAGAGCCACCCCCTGCTCCCGACATCCTTGCTCCTGCTCCCGATGCACTTCTGCAGCCCACAGGCATTCGGCACCGTTACTCCCTGTCCACCTCCTGTGGGGGCAACAGAGGCAGCAAGGGTGCTGGCGTATTTGTCCCCCCCCCTCCAGAAGGGACACTCAGGGCCCTCCGTCACCATGCCTGTGATGCCCTTCCTGGAGGGAAAGACTAGCAGGAAAGTTTGGTGTCAGATGAGAAATACCTGAAGTACTCCTGCCCAGAGTTAACTGGTCACGCCTTCAGTTTGACTTCGTTCGCCAAGACTGCTATTGTCCTTCTTTTTAGGGAGAGCTCCTGTGATGATGATTTGAGTCACTGTGCCCTGTGATGGGACCCCGCATATGCCCAGTAAATGTAGGAAGTGCAATAGGAAACCCAGTCCACTCCTTCTCCAGAGGCTGGAATGACTGTGAAATGGTATATGCATACCCATTTAGATTAAGATATTGCAAGCCTTTAAGGACCACTGTTGAATGAATACAAAGCAAAAACAGCTGGCTCAGATACAGACTGCTTCAAATAATGTACAATTTGTGTTCTCAAATTAAATGCTGACATATAGTCTGTCGCTACTAGAAGTTGCAAACTAGCCAGTTTGGACTTTGTAACATCTTCATGGTAGCCTGGTACAATTCTGTCTTGCTTATCAAAAACTAAACTAGTATTTGATGCAACAACAGTGTTTATCTATCACATGCAGCATTGTGAAATGTATCGGTCAAGGAGAGTTCCCACAGAACAGCTCAGCACTTAGCTTTGTGCAAAAGCTGCAGGAGGGTATGAATTATTATGAGTATTTTTAATCAAGCAACAGATACAGTTGGTGCAGTCAGGGTTTTCAGAGCAGCTCAAGCTCTTGATAAATATGTCACAATCTATGATAGCTTTGCCAAGTCCTTTAATATCCTACAGTTCTAGTCGCTGCCGTCTGACTCTTGCAAAATGTGGGAAGGAAGAGCAAATGTCAGTAAAATCACTTTTGTCTGCTTCAAGCCAGTACATAATCTGCCTCAAGGGTAAATATATTCAGTCTCATTACCCTCTGGTGGATGCAAAAAGGGTTCTTTGTGTACCTTGTTCTTATCTGAAGGTTTTACCCACGTAAAAGGTCTCTCCTATCTGATTTTTTAAAATGATTTAGAGCCCACCCACCTGGGGTTACAAGGCTCCAGTATCCATTGATGATAAAGCTTTCAGATTCTCAGCTTCATTGGCATAACCTTTTGCCACTTTACTAGGTCTGCATAACATCTCCAACACTTAGCTTCAAGAACAATGGTATATCATTTCATTTCTTTGAATTTAACTGACAAGGACAAAGAAAAGCACATAAAAGATCGCTGAGCTCCACAACACTGAGAGGTGACCACCCACTGCCAGAAAAACAAAGAGGGTGCATTGCTTAAAGGAACCAGCAGGACCCATTGCAGAAGAGGTTTTGGGGAAACAATCCTGCTGGCGGCATGATTGTAATTGTGCTTGAAGACCTTTCGGTGAAATACAGGTGAGTGATTTGTGGCTGCCTCCTCGCTGCATGGTCACCTCTCTCTGGTGTTTGGCAGAGCAGACACCATCCAAACAGCCATGTCCAGAAGTGCCCCAGAGGCTCAGGGGCTGGTGCACGCACCAGGGCCTCACTGAGCTTTATCGAGCCGATTAGCACAGCACTGCTGCTCGGCTTGTCCTTGGGGCCTGGCCAGTCCCCAGTGGTGACTGTTAGATTTGATCCAGCCAACAGCAAAGGCAAAATTGCTGGTCTGAATCTGAACCTCCTTGGACATACAAGTATTCAGAAATGGATTTTGTTGAAAGGTATGATTTGAGCCCTTCTCTTTAATGCAAGGTCTGAAATTGCTGAGAGAGAGGTTCTTAATGACTCTTAGCTCAGAGTGATTTCCCAAATTGTTATTACAGGAGGCACTGGGAAGTATTGCAACGCATAGTCCTGGGAGTGTTTATCTGGCAAATGACCACTGCTTGGTCTCTGAACACACGGGGAAGTGATCAGTTTTTGTTTTTTACAATTTTTTTTAATTTCTCACTTCATCCGTCCGTTTCCAGACATCTGCTATCATATTACAGATAGGCAGCAATCTGTATGGCTTATAGCAATACATGACTTGAGGAAGGGGAATAAGGCATTAGAAGTCATGGGATCCGTCTGGGAGAGCAACTGGGGAGTGCAAAAAAATCATCTCAGTTTTGCCCAATATTATGTTTAAAGGATATGGAGGAGAGGGGAGACTGAGGAAATCTCCTCCTCCAAAAGATGAAGAATCTGGGCTGTTCGGTGGAACACATCATAAACACAAAACGCAAATTCTGAAACACAACATAAAACTCAGTCCAACCTCAAGACTGAGAAAGGTTGGCATTTCAGGAACAGAAAAATCTCCAGGGTATTTCAGGAAACGTAAGCCCTCAGTGTGTGGATAACTATTTACTCCATTCCCTGTGACAACCTTGGTGGTATGGAGACCCCAAAGGAACTTCTAGGGAGACAGGCTGTGACTGGGGGAAAAACTGCATGGTAAATATTAAACTAAATAAACACATGATAATGGGACCAGAATCAACAGAGAAGCTGCCCACACCTTTTGGCAAATAAGATGCCCAATCTTTATATAATCTGCCTAACCACAGTCTCACTGTTGTCACTTTTTTTCCTTCACCATGTGTCCTGAAGCCACCCAGTGTCCACTCGAGCCTTCCCCAAACACAGGCGGTGAAATAGCTGCACCACAAGGCAAAGGGCAGTGCAGGGAGTGCAGAGCCCCATGACGCCCATCCAAGCGGTGCACTGTGGCCCAGTGAGGCATGGCCAAGCAGTGAGGTGCGTGCCCGGACCCAGCCCAAGACCCGTCTTGCCCATGGCTTGCGCTGTAACCCCGCCAGCCCGTGCTAACGGGCCTCATTCATTAGCGTAGTCTGGCCAGAACGAGCCAGGTGGGGACTGTGTACAACCCAGACCATCCACTTCTGTTTTCCTAAAGTCTGACCTCCTTTCAAAATAATCTTTTAAGTCTCTCTTTGCACCTTTTATGTGCAATCCCAAGGCAACTGAGCTTTCCGTTCACCATCCATTTGTTCAGTGCGCTGACCTAATCCTCTCTCCAGGACTCCTGAGGCGCCGTGGTCCAGGCTGCTCATCACCCACGGGAGCTCCTGCACCGCCATCCCCAGGACCCTCCACTGCCCAGAGCCTCAGGATTAGTCCTGCAATGTGAGACCCACTGGAGCCCTCCACTCGGCACACTCCCGGCTCATTTTCCATAGCTGGCAATGCATTCAAGGGGAATTTCCTTTGATGCTTCCACCAGGGTGAAAAGCAATGTCAAGAGGGCTTTAAGAGCAAAACTGCTGCTGGCGGCTTCACTTGAAGTAATCCAAGCCAGCAGAGGGGCTTGCAGCCACCGGAGAAAATAGGCTGTTGCATCAGGGATGCTTTCACAGCACTGGCTGCAAGCATGGGAGAGGCATTTGGGATGAGGGCTTCATGGCTCAGCAGCAGAGGGCTGAGGGCAGGAACTTAGACTCTGGCAAGGGAAGACGGTGAGTAGGAACTGACCTGAAGTTTCCTGTGTGTTACTTAATAGACATGCCGGGAGAGACGCTCAAGAGATGACATTCAGGGTGGCAGTGTGAGGGAAGGCGCCTTGCACCCTAGGCTCAAAGGCAGACCCTTTCGTGGGAATTAAGCTGTGCTAAGGACAGAGTCAGAGCCTTGGCTGCGCATGGCTGGGAAGAGAAAAGTTGCTGAGAAGAGGTAGAGACGAGAGGAGAAAAGGGCATTGTGTGCAAAACAGAAGCTCAAAGTACAAAAGTAAGACAAGGAAATAATTTTATATCTTTTATTAGGCCACCTGAAACAGCAGGACAGAGAACATTATTGAGAAATAGCCACACTGGGAAAATTTGCAGACCTTTCCTTCTGGCACAACTCCACCAATGGCAGCCATGCAGATGAATTAATGGCTTCGGTATCTAACCAGGCCGTTGCTGTAGTGATTTGGAAAACAAAACTCCAGGTGTCCTGGCTGCCGCGCAGTGGTGCAGTGACCCACAGCATCCCAGACCTAGTGTGCATACCTCCAGCTTGCTCTTACTTTAAAGGAAAAGTGTCAGTGCCCGGGCTGGAGCAGCTCTTTCCTCGCTGTTCCTCTGGTTGCAGTGGCTGTCCGAAGAGGTTGCCGGTGACAGAAGCGTTGATGATTGGTTTGGAAACAGAGCCCAGACACTCTTGTGCCAGTTTCTCCCTTGTCTGCCTGTTCCCAACAAGGGCACTGCAGCTGAGTGGGAAGCAGAGTGCAGAAAGTGGCTCGTGGTATAAAGGGCAGCTTTTCAGAGAAAAAGGTCTTTTGGATGAACAGGTATCAGAAGAAGTAGGTGAGGCCACCTTTTAGGGAATGGATGCAACGTACATCTCTGAGGTCACTCCTACACTTGTTATAGCTGGACTTGTTACAGTGACCATTCCCCTCAGCGGTGGCCAACACCATTCCCGTGTCATGAGGCACCTATAACTCTTGGAAATAAAACACGTCCAAGACCCCTCTGAGACATGTATTCTATATGAAAATTTGGTTTATTACTGTCAGATCCACAAATCTGGATCCGCTGTGTAATTCTACCAGCGTCCATCAGTCAGACAGACACATTTAATGAGAATGAGGATTTATACCTCTACTTCCAATATTGGCTACTGCTGAAGTGCAATTGACAGTCAAGATCATCTATTGCCAAGAAAATTGTCCCTGAAAGAGTGCTCGCATTGTAATATTTTGGGAGAGCAGACCCACAGATGTGGGTTTGCCTCTTTGGTGGATGCAACTCTCTTGTGCTGAAGATAGAGAAAGGGTATTTGTTCTGCGTAGGCAGGTGGAAGATATGCAGGTAGTCAGCAGAATAGATAGAAATGTATAATGGATGATCTTGCTCAATGCTTGGGAATGTATATTCCCCGGTCTTCTCAGGAAGCAACATGTTTGATTTCCTCCAGCTATTTTTTTAATGCGCTGTGTTGTGAATATTGACACATTTAGGTGCATTTGCATCAGCTGCAGCTGTGGGGGCAGGGAGACTTCTGAAGACGCACATGGGAAGTCAGGTGCCTGGCTCTCATAGAGTAACACTGTTGAAAATTTCCTTTTTTCCCTCATCCTTCTGCACTTTCTTCAGAAATCTTTACCACCCTTTTGGCTTCCCCACAGAAGTTGGTCAGTATAACAGAAGGAAGATATGCAGTGTTATTTCAACAGTTGTAAAGATCTCCTATTTGTCAGAGGGGCAGCCATATCCCAGACCTCTCCTGCACAGAGTGCCCACATTGTACTTAACATCAAGTTTGTGCCCCAGGATTGTTCCACCATTAAACTAAAGCCTTCAGCTCCACATGACTGTGTATTCAAATATATGACTTTCAGCTGCGACCAGGAGAACCACCTTCCTGCTTCGGGTACGTGACATACATCAGTAGCAGGGCACATTTTCCCTGAGCAAGGAGGGAATTTGTGTTTCAGGAGAGTAAGCCTTTCGGGATGATTACACTTCTGCATTAAATGCTTCCTCTCTTCTTACGTAAAACCAGCCATTTTGCACTTTGAACCCTTCAGGAATCAAAAACAGAAAAGGGGGAGAAAGTCATCCTTTGGAAATTATCCTAGTTACACGTTTTGCTCAGTGACTGAATTCAGTAACAGTTTCTCTGGAGGAAAGAACTTTTTGGCTGCTTGGATTTTGAGTGAGACAAGAAACTGAGAAAGCAACCTTTCCATCCAAAGTCAGTTTGGACCAAGATCATTCTCTTTCTGCTGCCAGAACGTTTTTCTGGCTTAGAACCAGGTACTTCACACGCTCGCTTCCTGCTTTACCAAGGAGCAGAGGTCACAGGGAACCAAAAGACCAAAGCCGCGTTGGATAAGACTTGTCAGTGTTTACAGTTTAATCTGATCCTAAGCCACTACCCTGCCTGCATTATTACTGGGAAAGCCCACACATTTATGGCCCCTGGAAAGACATTGAAGTTGCAATCTTTGCAACTTTGCAATCCATAAAGTATGCCCTGTGGGAGGTACTGATCCTGAACCGTCTTTTGCATAGGATCGGATCCTGGCAGCAGTAAGAGACCAGAGTCAGCTGTCCCTGACAGCTCTGTGTTGGTGGTTCTCAGACAACCTCACAGGTAAAATGTTAAAATGGAAAGAGCCCAGCCTTGAAAGTGCTGAGCATCCTCATTTCCCTTTGATTTAAATGGGAGCTGAAGGCACGCAGTGCCTTGCTGGATTTGGCCCAGTGTCAGCAGATATTGGCTGATCTTCTCTGACTCACTGTCAGGGCTGTCTTTTTTTCCATTTCTTTTCAGTGCAGAGATTTGTCTATAACTTCACTTTGCAAAGGCAAACTAAGGCAAAGGCTATCCTTCTGGAGCCTTCCTTCTAAGCTCTTACTATGAATAGCTTTAAAGTTTAGCACGGTGATTCTGGATGGGTTTTGCCTGCTGACAAAAAGAGATCAAACATGTGCAAATCAGATATGGGCATGAGAACAGTGATGCTAAAATGTTTATGAATTGTTAAAGAACTGGACTCCAAAATAGGAAGCTGCCAGGGGGACACCAATGTTTTTCAAACCTGTGAGTGGCTCTAATCGGACGATAGATCCTGGTTGCTTTCCACTGAGAAATTCCCTGAGGCAGGGAGGCAGTTGAACTACCCTGGCTATAACTTTGATATCTGAATGAATATCTGCTAGCCTGAGGCAACTGGTCTTCTGTTAATTTTGACCAGGGAGCATGATACACTGTGGCAAGCCATGTCACTTAGGATTGTGTCTGCTTAGACATGATGCCTCTGAGTAATGTAATTTATATTTCATGCACAATTGAAGCAGCTAATGGTATAATTCTCCAAGGGGGAAACAAGTTGTTACAGCATTAATTACATTCAGTTGCCATTTTTTTTCTGTTCTGTGCAGAGTGCCCAACAATAGCATATCTGAAATTATGTAAAAGGGTTTCTGCTGGTGCAGCAAAAGGGCAGGCTCAAGTTCCTGCTTTTTAGTGGTGGCAGCCTGATTTTCGCTACCGAGGATTGCTTGAACTGTTTACTATCTGGCCCCTACTTCCCAGCCAGCTCCTGGCTTGCGAGGGCAGGGTGCCTCTTGCGTGTGCAGCCAGAAACTGCAGCTTGACATTGAGACACAGGATCTGGATAAGCAGCCAGGCGGGCAGAAATAGCATCAGAGAAGTCAAGAGAGGATGCTGATCCTAGGTATCCCAAGAGGTGGTGAATGCTTAAATACCTTGGGATTTGATGGAGGACTAACACTGTGCATACTTATCTGTGTCCTCAGTGGCTCTCTGCAGTGACTGCGACTGCTAGGGAGGAAGGATAATTCAAGAAGCGTGGGAAGAACGGATAGAAGAGGTTAAAAAAAAAATCCTCTGATGTCTCTGCTGGCATGGCTCTCCCTTCGGTGCCGCAGCCCCGGAGAGGGTGCCTGGCCTTTTACCCCTCTGCTTTTGCCACAAGGACAGCAACAACAGCGAGAGGACATCTGCAGAGGAGACGAGCACAAACCTGCCAAAGAAAAGTAGCCCCCAGGCAGTCACATGGAGGGAGACTCGTTTCTGGGGAAGAGCAAAGGGCAGTTTGGCAGGAGGGAGCCCCGGTGTCTCCGTGCTAGGGTGCAGGAGGCAGAGGGAAGCGAGGGCTCAAGCAGAGCTGGGGGAGACAGCAATGAAACGGTTGACCCGACCGGAGGGCAATGGGACTGTGTGCAGAGGGAAAAGCCCTCAGTGACCAGACCCAAGCCACCGGGGCAGCGCCACGCAGGCAGAGCAGGCGAGGCAGCCCCAGGCAGCGGTCTGGGATCTGTTTGCTGCCTATGTGACTCTGGGCTGCAAGGGGTGCTTCTTCTCCAGTTTGCCTACAACATCGAAAACCGCAGAGCGAGCGGCTGAGCAAAGAGGTGTATAAATAGAGTCGGAGTTACCTGAGAGCGCACTGCTGTCAAAAAAAGGAGGAGGGAGGGGGAAAAGAAGGAGCAGGAATTACAAAATTTAGGCTGCTATGAAAAGAGCTGGATTAAAAATAAAATTGTTTGTGTGTGTTTTGGCCCAGCGGCACGTCTGGGATGGAGCATAATGCGCTGTGCTGCCAAGTACGAGGTTTGGATCGAGAGGAATATCTGTATTCCAGTTTCCCACACTGTCAGGAGACTGGCACTATTGCACAGATGACATCTCTAATCAGGAGGAAGAGGGGAGTGTGACAGGGTGGATGAGGGAAGTGGCCTTTGCCTGCACTGAGAGCACTGTCTGTAGCAGTAAGCATCATACGCACTGAGAGCCAATGACTATTCCCATGGTCAGGAGCTGGTGGCCCAGATCAGAGCGGTGCAGAGTCCCAGGAAGAATGCTAAGGGACATTTGTGTCCCCTGTGCTCAGGCACTAGTTTGTGCAACTGTTTATTACGAACTAAAAAAAAAAATGAGTGCAGAACTAGATGGAAAATGGTGCTGTGCAGCTATGTAGAGATATCCCAAGCATACCATGGGACATAAGATCTGAAGGAGAGAGAACTGGAAAATTATTTATTCACGGAGAAATGCAGTTTCTAGGAAGCCAAGACTATTCAGAGCAGTTGAGATTTAAACTGGAAGACAGTTTTGGCAGGAAATAATATGGAGAAATTGTTTCAAAAAATTCATTAATATCCAACTGTTTCATATGTGACTTCCAAAAAGAAGTATTTGTAGGGGGAAGAGGAATTCAAGCACCATTCACTAGGGTACTTGAACACCGTTCTCCAAGCAGAGAAGGAGCATGCATGCACATATGTAATGTGCCCTCCAAGTGATTAAATATAAATCAGTGATTAGCTAATACTAGCACATTAACTATTCACTGATGTGGAGACTCCACCTTCCCAAGTGGATGTTCTTCCCCCAGACTGTGGTGTCCCTCATGTTTTCTCCCCACTCTGTGGGGACATCATTATTTATAAAGGAGCAGGTGAGGAGGAGACCGTGACCCCCATCCTCCAGGATGCCCTGATGGCTAATAGCTGGACAGCGTCCTGCAAGATGAAACATCGTGTTTTAGTCCCTTCCACAGCAAATGAACAAATGAACCCCTGCTCCTCTAATATTTTAACTGTGTGCCTTAATGCACTGCTTTTATCTCCTGAAGTATTTGGGGTGTCTTTACACCTTTCTGGTGAAAGCAGTAGAGACATATCTTGAGTTCCTTTTTGAATCCAGTGCTGTTCCTGGATTTAAGGAACAGAACCTTTTTCCCATCATCTCCAGATAAGCCTGAAAAACACAGTGATCTAGGGGCAGACCTGACAAAGATGCATCCCTGCGGGGTAAACTGTATTGGTTTATGGCAGCCTTTCAGGGTGCAGCCGCAAGGGTAGGTGCAGACAGACCCCTGTCTTCTCCAGCCACTCTCCGGGCTGGCTAGACGTAAGCCACGTCCAGTCCGGGGGTCAGATAGCCCCACGTCAGCTGGGGCCCAGCTCCAGACGTGTGGGGGATCTGGCCTCTGAGCCAGCTCAGACCAAGCGCCCGGCGAGCCTGGTCTGTCTGCAGTCATTCACAGCACCAGCTCCAACCCAAAATGCTGATCATCCACACCAATCTGCTGGATAGCTGGCTAAGAAAAAGCTGCAATAGAAGCCAAGGTTTGGGGTCCAGTGTCTGTACTGGCTCTTTTTTTTTTTAATTTATTTATCCTGACACAGGCAATTTCTGTCAGGGCTAGGGGGCCCGCTGCAGCTCGTCACCTTTGAAAATCAGGCTAACGACACGGGAACCTCCACGTGGTCTGAAGCTGCTGACTCCAGGCATTAGGGGTTTTTTTGTTGTTGTTTGTTTAAAATCAAAGCTGGAAGCTACGCCGTTTAGAGCTGGAGCTGAATTTCTGCTTAATCTCCACTTGCAAGAAAAGTGTGTCAGTTTTTCTTTTCCTTAAGCAGCGAGGTAATTAAAGGAAGAGCAAGGCAGATTTGCCATTCTGGGAGCTGTTGCTGTATATCTGGGCTTCTGCAGAGAAAGCGGAGTCTCGCTATGAAGCTGTTCCAGAATGAATGTTTGGGCGATGTCAGAAAATACGCTTTTACTGATGAATAGGCAGAAGCTACGCTTTCACACAGGAATATTCACCTGCACTGCCATGTACCATGGAGGGTTCCAGCTGCTGCTATGTCCGATATATAATAATCCAATCCATTTTCAAACCCTCCTGCTCTGCAATAGCCAGGAATCTCTCCATTTGGAAGAAAGGGGCCACATTAACATCTAGACTGTAATCAACACATCCTAAGCACATATATTCCTCCCTCCATAGCTGTGGACTTGGATCAGGGCTGGATTCCACATTCCCACCAGCTCCCCCCAAATCCAGAGGCATTTGCTTCCAGGATTTTCCAGGGCTCCGTTTTTCAAATCTCGCATGGGAGTTTTGTCATTCCTAATAATTTCAGAGGAGCCTGTGGGGGCTGTTGCAGTGCATAAGGCTCTAGTGACCTGTCTCTGCCCTTCGCTGTCCTCACTCAAGTGAGGTCTGTGTGAGCAACCATCTTTCCCCCACTGAAACTGCAACCCCAGCACCAGGTAAAGGCACTCCAGACATTTAAATCCAGCCACCTCCAACAAGTCCAGTCCCTTTCCTGCCCCTGCTCCGCTTCCCCCCGCCTGTTTTGCTTCGTATGGAGGCGGCTCAGCGCTGCCGGCTTCCAGCTGGAGCTGTGCCAGACGTGCGCGAGGAGCTCAGCTCACAGCTGGGAAGGCTGGAAAAAACAGCAAGAAATAGCCAGCGTTTCATAAGAAGCCTCGTAAGAGCTGGCTGCACAGCCCTGCTCTGCAAACCAATGGAGTTCAGATAAGCTTTGACTAAGCATCCAAATTCTCTTTTAATTTCAGCGTTCTCTTGCTTTTGGCTTTGCACCAGCCTGGCAAGAGACCCAGCAGAGGGAATGGAAAAGAAGGCCTCAGTGTGCCTGGCTAAGAGAAACCTTACACTTTTACACATGCTGAAGTGATTTTTGCCCTGGTTTTAGGCCCTGTCCACGTCTGTAAAATCTCCCTAGAAAGCAAATGGTGACAGATTTGTGTTTAACCAGCAAAAATTTCTACCCAGGCTTTCTCTCAAAGTTAAGCAGGTTTTGTTGTGTTTGCAAGTGCCAGTCCGCAGGAATGGGGGATTGATCCTCTCAGTCTGTGTCGAGGCTGGTGCCGCCTCAGGATCGTGCTGACTCAGACAGGGACCTGACCTAGGATCTGCTATTTCCCCTTGACCCTCAGGCATCAACTTCTTTTGGGCAGAAACCAAGGTGCGGAAAGGGGAGAAGGAGTTAATGACTATTTGCTTCATGTCCTGGTGCAAGGATGGGACTAGGCCAAAAGATCCAGACAAATCCAAGAGTCCACCAGTTTAGTCATCACAAAACAGAGTGAAGGCCAGTGGAAAACAGCCTTTGGTGGTTACTGGATGTGGATTCCTCAAGCATGCTGGAGAAGCATTTAGCCTTCATGTCCATTCCTGAACTATAAAGCCTATTGAATGTATAGCTGGCTTACAAATAAAAACTATCCATGAAGAAGCAGCCTGAAACTGTACAGTCATTTCACAAGAGATGCCACAAAGCTTTCAGAGGGTCATTTTTGATCTCTTTCAATCCTTGCTAGAAATACAAGCACCCTTTCTTGTGGCTAAAGTAAAAATTAGGCTTTGGTTTGGTTACCATAGGCCTACCACCAACATACGATTTGCTGTTATGGCAAAGAGCACTGCAGAGAAAGAAAAGCAGGACTCCAGGAAAGGATTTTTCTGCAGCTCTGGCCAGGCCTCCGTTGGTGTCAAGCTGTGTGAACGCTTATGTGTGTCAGTAGAGCATTCGCCAATCCAGTAAAGAAACCCATAAACCACATACCCACCATGCCCCATAACCCTGAAGTGCAGGGTGGAGTGGACACACTGCGAGCTCAGAAAAAGTTCTGCAGGGCTCAGTGATGTTTCTGGAAAAGAGCAGGGCTGGAGCTAGCAGGAATCAGGGCAGTCCAGATCACCCATTTACAGGACTCTTCAGAAAGGAAAATGCACTAGTGCCAAAAACCCCTCCTGTGTACCAAAACGCATCCCAGATGAGCCTGCTTTATACAATAATCACCTTGTATTGTATAACAATAGAAGAGAGCCTTGTTTCTGCACAAACAGAAGGCCATCCTTCTGGATTTAATGCAACAGCCATCTATAATGACGCACACAGTTCATCACAGACACAGGTAGCAGGGCACTTTGTGCTCATTCATACGAATACAATGCCCATAGCAACACAACACATCAACATTTTTAGAGAAAACAATTTTACTTTTATCACTCTGTTATTTTTAATCATTTTCAACTGCTTTTTTAACACTGTGCTTCCTGTGCATTTTATTTTAATACAAGGAAAAAGTGTTCGGCAGCTAATACTTCTGTTTTTTGATGGCTTGAAAATAATGAAGGAACATTAAGCAGTTCCTGAGTCTTCCGGAGCATTGGTATTTTTAAAGATGAGATTGATCAAAGGGGCTGTGAACTCTAATGGAGATTGATTGGCTAAGTATTGCAATGCCACTACAGAGGTCAGTTCAGCGTGGATCCCAGCCTCCTCTTTTCATCTGCTATGCACTCAGATGGCCGAAACCTCTTTCTGAAGCAAGATTCTGGCTATTATTAAAATCCTACATTTCTTATAAAGGTCCAGGGTGGGGGTGAGGTGTCATTTTTATACCACCTGATCATTTGTGCCACTTCTTTGCGGCCAGCAGGGAACAGAGAAATCCTCTCCCCTATGCTGCTGCCATGCATCTGAGCTACCCCAGCCTGAGACGGCACCGTGCCTGCATTGCAATGCAGGCAGTGCGGCAGCACGTGAGAGAGGCAGGAGAGGCAATCCGGTGAGAGGAGGTTTCATCCTGATCATATGCAACACACGCTGACTTCTGCTGTGAACCCACCTGGCATCCTGCTGAAGGAGGGCTTGGCAGCCGCTATCACACATGACAAGGACGACGAAGCCCTACGCGGGGGGCAGCGAGGCTCCTGAGCATGCATTTGCATGGGTGCAAGGAGGGGCAAGCGAGTTGTCTGCCTCACTGCCGGGACAAGGGGACCCATCACAGCCCTGCTGCGGCCGCTGCCTCCCTGCCTCCAGGAAGGGCTCAGCCAGGGTCCGTGCACCCAGCTGAGCTATGGAGCAGCACCTCAGTTTTCCTCACTTTCTGGCTGCTCCACTAAGTCCCTCAAAGGAGCACAAGTTTCCTTTCTTTTCTTTTCTTTTCTCTTTTCTTTTCTTTACTTTTCTTTTTTTCTTTTTTTTTTGGTGGGAGGGACTCACCAGCTTTAAAACAGCCTATAAATCCTGTGGGACAGGACTGACCAGACCTTGGGCACCCTGCATTTGCCAGCACTGAAGGCAGGAGCCCAGATTGCTAAGTGATGTGAACTCCAGCCACTCCCTACTTTAAGGCAGTGCTGGGACTTTGACTGGAAAACCACTTTGGTGGGGGAGCCAGCTCTGCATCTGTTGCCTCTTTAAAAAGGCCTCCTCTATCTTTCTCTTTGGTGGTGCTGTTTCTTTCTCCTCCTCAGTGAACCTGGCTGAGCTTTTGCATGTGGAGCAGAAGGACGAGGTTCAGGGCAGCAAGGGGAGGAAGGACTGACAGAAATGCCTTGCTGCGATGGAGGACTCGCTGGGAATGACTTGCCAGGCGACGGGCCGTGGCCCTGGGCCATCAGCAGCTTGTGCATTTCTTGCAGGCGCTCTCTGCAGTAGGAGCCAGGGCCCAAGGGCTCCCAGGGAGCTGCCCAGGCACCCTGGGGATGGGCTGAGATGGCTGGTGCTGCGGATGGCCGCCAGCCCCTGCTCAGCCAGGGGGATTTTGCTGTACCAAAGGAAAAGCTACTGTGGCCAGTGCAGTAGGCAGCTCTGTGGGGTATCAACGTGGGATCTTGGTGTCCAAAAGGCTCCTCCAACCACCAAGGATGGCTCTTGGGAAAACTGCTCTCCAGGTCATCCCTGCTGGCAAAGGGATGACACTGGGCTGGAGCAGCGAAACCTCACTGGAAGGAGGGCACTGGCTCATGTCACTTCATTAGCAGCATGTGCTGCCACCAGCTAAATACTTTCCGCCTGAGCGCAGGTTTTGCCGTGCTTTCCACCGGGGCTCTGCTGCAAACCGGCTGCCCTCTGCCCCCTCCACGACTGGGACAGAGAAGTGCCTTCAGGAGACCGTTCAGCTCCATTACCCACGTGGAGAGCCCCAGACAGCTATATTCCCAGCGAAGGCACTTCAGCCAAGCACGCAGAGCCGCAGGGGCTGAAACCCAGGGGGTTGTGTCATGGTGCCACTGCCCACCTGGCCGCACGTCCCAGGGCAGAGGCACACAGTCCTAAGTGGCTCCTGGCTGAGCCATCAGAGCCAGACCTGGGGCTTGCCGGTGGGCTGCTGCAGACCCTAACATGGCCGTGCTGATTGCTGCCTGCTCGCCTGCGTCCCGAGCGTCTGGGTCCCAGGGGTGAATCCAGGCAGGAGTCACAGAGAGCACCCGGTGCCTGGGCAGGGCTCCTTCCCTCCAGCTCAGTGTGTCGTCCCCCAAAAATGCACTGCTGCTTTATATCCCGTGAGTCTGTAAACCTTGTCAGGGAGAGCCTTTACGCCATAGATTTAAGACAATGTAGTGACTATAAATATTGTGCTTTGAATAAAAGAGTTGTGAATACTAAATGAGTCCATTTATTGTTAAATGTCATATTTAAATGTTTCAACACTCAGTGTCCCAGGTACTGTAAGAGCAGGTGAGAGCATACAGCCCCCACAGCAAAAAGCATTTTTGTTTTCAGCAGGCAGGCAGTATGCCACAAAATGAGATGTCAGGGTACAAATCTCCACCAGCCTCATGCCTTCCGGAGGCAGCTCAACCTCCTGTCCCCAAAGTGCTACCCAGTCTGTGAGGCTTTTTGGATTCACAGCTCTTGGGTGCTTGAGAGCAGCAGCAAGAAACGCCATCCCCTACTGAGACTGGCCAGCAAATTGCACATGTTCCTGCCAGGCAGAAACCCTTGCTTGGTAATGCACCTCCTTTTCTGCTTGGCTTTTTGTCATCTCAGGTCTGTACCTCTGCTCTCCCCAGACCTAGCAGAAAAGTTAGTTGAACTCACCCTTTCAGGAAAGAGGCCAAGTGTAGCTCCCAGCTCTGGCCCAGCACTGCATAGGGGACCTGCTGTCTAAGACCTGCACCGTGCTTAAAAGTTTTTCCAGCAGTCATGTCATGTGGGAATGTAAAGAAAATGCCTCCTGCGAGCCATGTCCCGTGCCAGCCCAGTCCCTCGCGCACGTCCCGCAGTCACTCTGACAAACCAGCCCTTTTGCTCACGCGGCTTGGTATGGGGCCCTTGCTGCCTTGGGATCTCAGCACACCAACGCTCTTCAGAAACGACCCACTAATTACAGCGGTGGTGATGGGAAAGCGGTAGCAGCTCGCCTAATTAAGCCACAGTGGAGAACTCTTCAGTTACACTGTTCCTGCTCCTTCATTTTGCATTAGTACCTTGTTATCACAATGGCAGCACTTTATAAGTAAACAAGGTACACAAAGATTAGTGTGACTTTTATTTGTTCCATCATTATTTTTCATTTTGAAGGCTGGCATTTATTTGTGCTGTGTTTTTATGACTCCTGCTCTTTTCTTCCCTGACTGGTTTAAGAGTGTGTAAAGTGAGATTTCACACACCTGAAACATTGCAATTAGCCCCATAATGCTGATAACATAAAGGAAACAAATAAATATTAGAAACTGTGGCGCTTTGGAGATTCCCCTGTGCTGTGGGAAGAAGGCCTGCTGGTCAGGGCACATTGATTTTTTTTCTGAATCCATCCACACAGGATTCAAGGACAGGACGAAACACTATTAAGTCAGCAAGCAGAATGCAGTAAATAATGAAAGAGTTGGAACAGTCTGAGGCTCTGTTCTAGTTGATTCCATATATAAATTTTGTTGAGCTATGCGTCTCGGCGTCGTGTTGACACTGTCTCTGGAACATAAGGGAAGCCCAGACGGGTAAAAGGAGTTGAAAAAAGCATTCGGATCCCAAGAAGTTTTGCACGTTATTTTCATTCGAGAGGCAAAAATAAACTCTCGCTCTGTAAGGAGCACGGCTGCTCTGGCAGCCAAGCAGCTAAATACCTCCACTACCCTTGGAGCGCACGATGCCATGTTGCTGGCTGCCATTAGATGCAAAACTAAAGGAAAAGCCTACGTATGGCAATGGTGCTGTCAGCACGCTGACGCCCACCCCTCCACGTCCTTGCTCCTCCAGCGTGCCAAGCCCCGCGTGGGGAAGGGGGAGAGAGAAAAGTGCTCTTCATCAGTGCCAAGCGAAGGCCTTAACGTAGGTGAAGTTATGCGAGGAAAGCTGTGCTTCTACCAGTAGGGTTTACTGGTATAAGCTCTGTCAAAGCACTTTGCTGTCATAGCACTGCTGATATAGCCACACTGGCAAAGCGCTGCTTGTTGTGCAGTGATGCTCTCTGGCCTAAGGCTTGTTTGTGAAGGAGAGGGGAGAGTCCAACAGATAAAAGCTTTCCACGGAGCAGCAGGAGGGAGAAGGCAACCCATTAGGTCCTCCGCTCCTTTGTTTGCCTTTATAGTCTCCAACCCTCCACGTACTTCAGCGCACAAGCTTCCCCCAGAGTTCAGGGGAACTAATCAAGTACATAAAGCATTTTGTGCAATCAAGTATTTGCAGGGCTGGGGTCCCAGTTAAGTGACTCAGAGAAACTGGAGACAAGAGGAGGCCCCCGCTTCAAAATTCACCCCTCACCTGATGGCTTTGCTGCTTCTTGTATTTTGGCCCTCACACAGCTGAAACGCTGGCATCCCTTCAGGAGGTCACTGCCGAGAGTCCCTGCAGCACACCAAGCACCACTTGTGACTCCGTGTTGCCAATTCTTGTGATTTAATCACCAGCCTTATGCTTTATGGTGTTTTTCTTCAAAAAAATGAGCATGTGAGGTAGGAATCTCAGCTTTACTTTTCTGGAAAAGAAATCTTTCTTGCCTTCACTGTTACAAAGAAAATCCTGGAACTGTTGAATTCCAATAGGCCGGAAACCAAACAGTGCTAAAAAAACTGAAAGTCACAGAATGTATCTTTCTGAAAAAGCCTCATGATTTGTAAACTGATTTGGTGATTTGGGACACTGATATATGCTTGAGCTGTGGGACAAACTGGTGACATTGCAAGAATATATTGTCTAGTACATTTGAAAGAAATCCATGTTTATTCACATTAAAAATATAAAAGAGGGAGACTCTGAAAGTAAATTAGAAAAGTGTGATCTCAGCTTATGTTAGCTCTGGGTAACAGTGACAGTTACTGGCCTCGTAGATAGGAAGAAGGCTCTTTAGTGTTACCCCTGAGACTACATAGACACTGGCGTTACAAGGCATCTCAAGACGAGCAGTATGCTTGTTTTTCCTCGGAGTTAGTCCTACAGCAATTGGTCTCAGCATCCAGCTCTGCCTGGAATTTATCTTTGTTCCCTTCTTGGTCTTTCCTTCTTTTTTTTTTCCCATCCTTATCCTCTCCAGTATCCGTAGCAACAAGCTCAGCTCCCCCCCACACACACTTATTGTCAGGCCGATGCATGGCTGGGGAGGGGAAGTTTGATTCAATGCAACCTCCTAAGACAACGCACAGCACCTCTGACAGCTATTCACTCTCCTTCTCTTTAACCCTCCTTGCCCCTGCCCCCTCCAGCCTTTATGCTGACAAGTGGGCATTCAGGGAGGGCGGCTGGTCTTTTGGCCAAGTCACCAGTGGGGCAGGCTTCCTCCTCCCTCGCGGTGGGGCATCACTGAGAGCGGGGCCGGAGGGCTCTGACCCCACCAGTGCCTCTCCCCCGGGGCAGATTAAGCCCCTCTTCGGTGGAAACAAAGAAAGGCATCAACAGGGACTGGCAGATGTCATTTGGTTTTGGCCTTTCTCTTGTAGGGAGCAACAAGCTATGCTCTCCAGTGACGGCGTCCTAGGTCAGTCCTAAGAGTGTTGTGGAGCAGTAGTTTCATTTCCTTTGCCCGGTAGTTTAATTTCCTTTTTCAGCCTCAGTAATTCTCTCCTCACCTTTCTACTTAATGCATGGTATTTTTGAAAACTGGTCAGTAACTTGGTACCTGGGATGAGGCGCAACGGATAAGCCCCATGTGTCCTATACTTTAAGAATTAGGTTGTGGAGGTCAAATCCCAACTCGTACAGTGTACTGGGTAAAAAAGATTGCAGCCAAGTGTATTTTTTCAGGCTTCTTCTTTAAGGCTTTCAGAGTTAGAAAGAAAGAAAGAAAGAAAGAGAAAGAAAGAAAGAAAGAAAGAAAGCTGCAGCATGTAAAAATAGAGTCCCAAAAACATATGATGCAGGATAACATACATCATAAAGTGGCCATGAAAAGCCTTGATATGGCAACCTCAGATGTGTGAAAGTGAAGCTGTAGCACTTCTAACCCAGATCTCCTCTCCCATGCTCATTTTATACTCGGCTGCCAAGAAGGAGCTCTTTACAAGACACTACTGAGACTTTCCCCCTATCATGCCAGTGGCAGCAAGCCCTTACTTTCCCAGGCAAACCTAGTTAAGGGACAGGCAGCACATTTCACTGAGCTTCCAGCTCAACCGCAGAGGGGCATGGAGTCGTCATACCAAAAGAAGGAACAATCTTGGACTTCAGAGTGACAAAACTCCTATTTTACGGGAAGCTGTTGAAACAGGCCCTCTTATATCAGCCCTGCTTTTACTGTGTCTGCATGCTACTGCTTGACACTTTTGCATATCAGTGCTTCCCTCTGCAAAGATCCTAGTCAGGCTTCACTCTCTGGCTAGCCTCTAAGCCTTGTTTCTCAAGCATTTCTGAGCAGAAAAGGTCACTTTTTACTTTGTGGATTACAGTAGTCTAAAGGCCAACATTTGGGCTCAGAGGAAGTTATTTATTGGACCATTCAAATACCATACCCGAGCTGCAGCTGGGCTCTCCTGATAATAACCGGGAGTAATACTGATGGAAAGCACTTGCATTTGCAAAAGTGATTCTGCCACGGGAAGAGAAGCAAAACAACCCACATCTCCCTGGGAGAGCGTGAGCTAATCAGATGTGGTTTGGACCAGGGGATTTTGCCACCAAAACCCCGAACTGCGTTTCCAGGAATCTGTTGAAATGCTGTTACTCTCTTGTGCATGTTAAAGAGGAATTCAACCATTTCTGCTTACACCAAACGAGAAAGGCTACACTCTTCCTGGTGGTGTTTTGAGACAACCTTGCCTTTATCTGTTTAGACCTCAGAAATACAAATGACTGCCTTTTTTAACTGAACCCCTTCAGCACACCAATTTTCAGCAGGATAATTATTAAACTGCATTTGGAAAAACTATAGTGACAGTTCTGATGACCTGGTGACTTTCTACTCTGTGAAAGTGCCAGGTTGTGGGATTATCATAAACACAGGAATAGGATTAAGGAATTCTTCGTTTATCCAGTTAGGAAAACCCTCTACAAAACAGAGCAGGTAGGAAGGCAGAGAGAGTCTCCAGCAGCCTTCAATAGGAGTGGCAATGGCATGAAAAAACAAACTATTTTTAGATGGAGATGAGCCATATTTAAATGGTTTATATGTTGGGCAACAGGGAAACATTGCAGCCTGTGAGCCTGGAGAGCCCCTTCTCCCTTACATAGGTGTCTTTTGTCAGAAAATGTTAGTTGCTCAAATCTGAAAATCCACAGGAGATTTACCAGCTCACCTTTTTCTCAGGAAAAGCTTCCGGGATTTAGGACAAACCTGAGGATTCTGCCTCAAAGCAAGACAGGCAGGGCTGTCCTCTCTGCATTTCAGCCTCTGGCCTGAACTGAGAAAAGAGACTTGAAACTGTTTTCTAGATCCCAGCTGGGTCTCTGTAACTCTGCTCGGGACCTTTTTCCTCTTTTCTCACTATGAGGGAGACCAGGAAAGCTTTGAGACATCAATGTTTTTCAGGCCAAAAATAATCCCATCCTGTTTCAGGTTTGACTTTAGGCCTAGCTCCCACAGTCACTTCTGGCTGTGAGATGAATAGCACCATCCCTTCAAAACGGCTGTGTGGGATGTGTGTGTGAAAGGTGCCAAGGAAGGCTAGCATGGTGATTAAGAGGTAAAGGCTGTGCATCTCGTGTCACACGCTGTATTTCCTGGCAATTTCTATATATCCCCCCGTCAGCACCTCCCTTGCTCTTCAGTTAGCCTTTCCCTAGAGCGAGCCGGAGTAAGCTCTGCACAGACAGCCCTTTACAGATGCTTTGCAGAGGCTAAATTCGTTATTCTCTAGTCCTGGCCTAATCTGGGCAGAGGGAGTCCTAGTGCAGCGCTCATCTGAGCCAACTGGCCCTGCTGACGCGCGAGCTGCTGTCAGCGGCGGCCCTAGGACGTAGCCCTAGGACATCACCCCGCGCCGGCAGCAGACCAGACCCAGGCACAGTCACATCAG
Organism: Apteryx mantelli; assembly: GCF_036417845.1. Lineage (NCBI taxonomy): Eukaryota > Metazoa > Chordata > Aves > Apterygiformes > Apterygidae > Apteryx > Apteryx mantelli. Next base: position 96,255,739 of record NC_089978.1, read on the forward strand.
CGCCGTCTCCCTGGCTGCCTGGAGCACTTTACAGGCACTGAAGATGAACGCATGAACGCGGCGCTGCGCTAGCAGCACGTGTTTCCCTTTCGCATTCCTATCCCGGATCTTGCCCCGGCTCCTTGACACGCTTGGCACCTCCCAGCCTCCAGCCTGTGCCCTGCGTCCCCCCAGGTCCCCCTGCCCTGTCGACCCTCAGCACCCCTCTGGGGACCCCTGAGCCAGCATAGACGGCCGCCGGGGAGGGCGGCGGAAACGGAGGAGGAAACTGGGTTCAACACAAACCTCTCTGTGGGAGGCAGGGGGATCGGAGGGGGCTCTCCCAGTGTACAAACCCTCCATCGCAGCGGTATGAGAAGAGCCCCGGAGCAGGCTGAATACCGCAGTGCTGTGGCAGGCAGAGGAGGGCACTCTGAGCCTCCCAAACCGGCAGGTCTGCAGCCCCCAGGACCGGGAGCTCTGCTGCGGGATGTGGAGCCGAGCCGTTTTCCTTGGCTCTTTCTGGAGGCTGGGCTGGTGGGGAACCCCTCTGCCTGGCTGCGAACACTGTCGTGCCTGCATTTTTATTTTTTAAGCTGTTGCTCACAAACAAAAGTGTTCGGATGAAAAATAAACCTCTTAAAAATCCCAGCCTATTCACTCCTGGCAGTCTGGTATTCCTTCAAACTGTCAGACTTAGCAGATTGTTTACTGGAAACGGTTCAATTGGCAGGACCTTCTGCTGTGCAGATGAAATTTAAAAATCCCGTTTCTTGTTGCGCTCAAAGTCTCTCTTTCCACTACATGGCTTCACAGAATTATTATTCACTTGTTTCCCATTGAATCAGAAAATACCCTCTCTCTTTCATTTCTATGATAAAAATGTGCAAGGGATATTAACCCTCATGCTTCAGGACACAAGCCAACAGCTAAGTGCTTGGGCTTGAGAGAAAACTTTCCCCTTTGGGCATGGTAATGTATAATGGTCAATTATTCCCGAAGCATCCTACCCAGCCAAGATGGGGAGTTGCACTGCTCAGCGAGATGGACAAGTGGTGCAAACAGTATGGCACGCTCTGTAGCCCACATGAGGGTCTGTTCATCCATAATAAGGCAGAGCTCTTGCCATTCCTGGCCTCACAAATTTTTGGCATTTAGCTTCCTGTGTGCAAGCACAGCATGAGAAAGAGCCTTAACCTGCTTTTTAAGGCTCCCATAGCCTTCTGTGCGGTGAGTCCTGTGAGCAGCTAAACTTGTGGGGCTGAGGCTTCCCTCTTTGAATCAAATGCCCCACTCCCTTTTTTAGTTGGTTAGATGAATGCTTGCAAGTAGACACGACAAAAGGCTACTTTAGTCAACTTTGGAAAGTTTGTTGGGGCTTAAGGCAGAAGAGTCTGCTGTGGATTTGGGGGATCTTTTCTGTCATCTAACCATGACCAGTGTCTGGAGTTAGATTTCAAATCCTACTCTGCTGTCCTCTTCATCTTTGGCTTCTTTGTCCTCTAAGGAAAACGCTAAAATATACTGCTTGCAACTCTGCTCTGGTGGCACCTTTGTTGGTTGCCCCTTAGATGGCTCAAAGCTGTCTTCTGGACAGGACATCTTTCTCTTGGGCCTCACATCTTGTACTGCTTCTTGCAGGTAATGCCTGTGCCCAGCAAGGCCAATGCTAGTCGTGGGGGATTTACGTGGTAGGTTGGACAAGTCTGACCCAGAAGACACTTCTCTGGTCTATCTGACTTGATGTACTTCTCTTAAGGATGCTGGGATTTTTTTCTCTTTCCAGGAAGGTGTCAAAGCTGTCTGCTCCTCTGCCACAGTTTCTTCCAGTCATCTCTCGTTCTCAGCCTGCTGCTAACAACTTCCTTCATCATGACTCTGGGCTTTAAATAAGCTGGTTTCCAAACAGGATTGCCTCTGAGGCGGTCTCCAAGGAGCCATACCTGCACACAGCTTTGCCTTGCCAAATTTAGGAAGATGGTGTAGAATTTCCATTATCACCTGCTGGTCACTTCTCCCATGCTGGTGTCAAAACAAGTTGCTCTGAGAAACAGCTGCTCATAGGGTCAATAAAATGGTTTCCAGAGACCAGCCTGATGTGCCATTCCCCAGTTAACTGGGGCAGATGTTATGATGGCCCATAATTACTCTGTCAGCAAACAGAACAACTTACTTTATTCTTGGACAGACTCATTATCATTATCACAACTGGAGATCCTGTTCCCCTTGTGTTCTGGCTGCATTTCATAACCGAGGGGATTCCAGCCCATCACCATACCATCACTGTGGTGGTCCGTCATGAGCACCTACAGTCTCTGTGCCCTGTGTAGTTCATACTCCCCACCCAAAACACACACATGCTGCCTGTTGTCCTAGCATTGTGGAAAGGCTGTCCCTACACTGTACTCTAGATTTAGTGAGCATGTTAATAAAACGATAGAGCAGTGGTGCAAACATGGAGAATTAACAGGGCAGAAATACATGAGAGACAGTTGGCATATGCAGCCTTGAGTACCTCTTTTTACTTCTACCCCTTTCCCCATGTCACTCCTGGAGGGCAGAATCGCCTTACCACATCTAACGTTATCTGGCACAGTACACAGGGTGCAACATGATGTTCACTGGTCAAACATTTGGGATGCCTGGAAAACACTGTGTGTCCCCAGTAGCAGCAGAGAGTGCATAAAACAAAGATAGGGACCTGAGAAGCATAAAACACGAAGTCCTATGACTTGGAACTGCTGTGCACTGATGGGACAAAGTCGGAGGTCTTGAGTAAGTCTGAAATGGCGGCTTCTGGAATGGAGCTGCAGTGGTTTGCTGTGGTCCGTCCCTCACACTGCGGAGCAGAAAGTGACCCTCTCCTCAGTTGGAAGGTGGCTGATCCACTGCGGGGGACAGGCAAAAAAAGGTTGGGGGACCATCACTGGGAAAACTGCCTGCTGCTAGGAAGAGACGAGGGGCAGAAGGGCCTGGGGAGCTGCCTACTCCGTGCTCAGTCTGAGTGTGGCTGGGGTTGCTCCTAGGCATGCACTGCCAGAACTGTGCAGGCATGCCTCTTCTTCTTGCTAAAGTAGTGTGGATTTTTTTTTTTAACTGTGCTTTGTGGTGGAAATGCTCTGTTAACCAGCAATTTGTACCTCCTCTTGGATACAGGCTGTTCTTATTTTAGCTCCAGTACAAAGAGCTCCCCACTGATTTGAGCATCATTGCCCTCCTTCTCCTTTCAGTCTTCCTCAGAATACTTATATGGCAGAAAATCAGCTGTACCACTGGTTGCTTACCCCTGGCTCTTTTAGGATTTGGCCAGGAGGAACACAGTAAGCCTGGACCACACCTTCGAGCTATGCTTGAAATAAGTTTAGGGTATCTCTCTTAGAAAACCGAGTTGTTTGGTAACTATTCCTGAATCATTGCAACGCTGATGTCACGATCTGGTAGATGTACCTGTGTCTGGAAGTCACTAACATGGGCTTTTTCTTTAGCGCTGTAGGTGGTCTTGTCCCCCTTTGCCTCTCCCTAGCAGTGGGGTAAGCCTGCACCGGGTGTCAGGCATGATCTACATCACAACTGCTTGTAGGATAACTGTCTTGTTCTGAAACAACAGCTGATTCCAGGCTAATAGATGCAGTAATCTGACACCCTGGCTGTAATAATTGTATCTGAACAAGGCAGGCCCCCGTCGCTGCCAGCCTTATTAGAATGAGTGATTGTTTCCATCACGGATGTAGCTCTGGCGCATTCACCTTTCCTGGGCTCCGAAATACAAATAGAGCTGCTGACCTTGGCGGATGCGACAGCTGACCTATTTCCTCCTTTTTAAATAAGGAGAAAACAGATTTTTGAGGGGAAGTGCCTGCTTTCTGCAGGCCTCCTTCTGCCTAGCTCCCTGATATCATAAGATCTTAGCTAAATATTTGGCCTGACTTTATTAGCGGGGATGAGAGTCTGCCTAAACTGCCATGCTCCCTGTGTGAGACACACAGGCTAAATTCTAGGTCCTCACTGGGTATGGGTTTATTCCTAATTTCTCTGCTCCCTGGTGCAGCACGACTCTCTAAGGCAGCCCTGTTCTGCTGTGGCTGTATGGACAACTGGTCCCACCAGCTGTGTCCTGGAGACATTTGTATTACAATAGTGCCTCGAGCTCCGGCTGGGATCAGGGCCCCACCACGCACGAGGCTCGCTAAAAACACATAGTGACAGCCAGGCTATACCCCAAAGGCTTTCTCAATAGCTGACGCAGCCAAAGGTACAGACGGAAAATCGAAGTAGCAAGTGTCCCCCCAACCCTCCCCCTCGGCCCGTCTTGGCGAGCAACTTCAGAGTACAAAATACAGCTCCTCCTTCCAAATTTCTCCGTTCTTGTCCCTGTCCTTGGGACGAGGCATGTCAGTCCTCACGTGTATCCTCACAACAGCAAAGGAAGGCTGAAAGCCGCGTGGTGGGTTGGAAATCCCCCCGCACCAACGGTGGGAGCAGCTCTCCCAGCGTGGGGTTCCACGGTGCCAGCATGAGGGATGTCAGATGCTGGGCTGGTGCTGGCAGCATTGCGACGGGTCCGTGGCTTGCTCTGCTCTGAGAAACGCTGTGGCAGCACCGGCAGAAGGGACGTGCTCCTGGAAAACTGCTGACCAGTGGGATGCCACGGGGAAAACTTCCTCCGGGAACCACCGGGCCATCCACTGCCATAAAGTTGTTTCCTGCCCTAAATCACAAACTCTCCCGTCGCTTCCTTCAGTGAACAAGTCAATAGGCCTCAGTCTCTAATCCAAAATTTCCCTTGTAGTGTGCCACACGAGGCAGCTTTTCTGCTATGCTACAAGCTCCATCCGGAGATTTAACTGTAAATATAGCTTGGAGAGAGATTTAGCCATGGTCCTCCCCTTCCCCTCAGCATATTGCCTTCCCTGAGGTTAAACGTCAAACATCGCTAAAATATCGCCCGGGTCTACAACCCACGCACGCTTCAATAGGTGGTCAGCCTGGCTCCCCTTGTGAGTCCCGCCCCTGATTTATGGGCATGTGCAGCACAGCACCATAAATCGGGGCATATATCAGATAATGTAATGGGAAGATGACGTGCATTTTGTCAGAGCTGGGACACTAGCACGGAAAAGGAAGGGACACGGACATCTTTTGGGCATGCAGACTGCTTTTGTTTCTCCCTCCAAGACGATAAAAAAGGTGTCTTGTCTTGACGGCTGCACAGAACATTGTGTCTGAGCTCAATAATCAGGATACTTTCAAAGTTGTTTGAAATTCCTAATACTTCACTTTGCTACTTCTTTTTAAGTGAAGAAGAGGGGTGGCCTATGGACCACAGGAAAATCATATAAGACTGGTGGTTTGACACAAAAAAGGGAGCCAGGCAGAGCGTTAGGGCAGTGGGAAAGAGATTTATGTCTTTTACTGTCCATCTGCAAAGCAAAACAAAAATAGCTGAAACACCGGTTTTCTGCTTTATCGGCTCTGTGAATAAGCATATAAATTTCTATGACATTTCTGGAGGCTTGCTGAAGGGGAAAAAAATTCATCCCTTAGGACCTGGCCAGCAGCAGTGGCAGCATATGGTCTGCTGAAATCAGTGGCTGAGTGCATTTTGTGTGTGTTAGCATTAAAAAGGTGACTTTGTGAGTAATTTCAGAAGCGGGGAGGGTTTTTCTCTTTTTCTTATTTCTTTCTCTCTCTCTCTTTTTTTTTTAAATCCCACCTAAGCTGATGCAGCTGTCATAGCCAATAACTCTCGAGGAAGGGAGTTGTGTTGCATTTTCTTGATGGGGAAGTGTGAAGGATGCATACTTCATTGCTGGCTTTTGGCTCCCTCGTGGTAGCATGTTTGGCCTCTGGAGAGCAGAGGTCTCCTGGCTAACAAGCTCTTCCTGGGAGACAGTGGGGAGACGCACGAGGTCCCTGGAGCAGGCAGAGAGGAATCAGGGATGTTTTATTTTTCCTGGCAGCTGCAGCTCGCTCAGAAAAGGAACCAGGGCCCTGCAAGTTTGTGGGAAAGTGGCTTCGGTCTCCAGGCTGTACGAAGATGGCAGGGGAACGGGGTTTCAAAGATGGGACTCACTAGGGGAAAAATAAATACAAATAGGCAACTATTTATGGTAGATAAAGTGTGGATTTTTCTCTTTCATCATTGACTAAAACCTCATGTTTTTTCTGGCACGGGAGGCATGAAATGTAATGTGCTGTCAGAAAGATGTCTTTCAGCAAGCAGCACCTCTGGATGTTTATCTCTCTGCCATTGTGCTCCCACTCTTTGAAATGTAAGGAGAAGATGCTGCTAATCACATTGTTGCTTAAAGATCAACAGCAACATGAAATGTACTTTGTCACGTTTTCTCTTTGGTCTCTCTTTTTCTATAATGAAATTGGTGACATTCATTCAGGATTGTGTGCGAGCGCATGGTGGTGTTTTTTTAATGAATCATTCCTGCCCTTTCTCTGGGCTCTGACTCACAGGCGTACCCTGAGCCGTCTCTGGAGCATGCTGATTGCAGCCGTAGCCCTGCAACTAGCGGCTGGAGAAGCGCACCTCGTCATCCCATCTATTTTCCTCCGTTTCAGGACTGAATCTGTCCTGCATTACATTTGAGTCCCATTGCGAGATGTAACTGAGGGCTAAAAGGCAAAAGTCGCAGATGGGATCTTGCATATAGTGGGGGAACAGAGGAGTTTAGGGGTACAAAGAAAAGGGGGAGAATGTGGTATAAAGGAAAGAAATGCTTATCCGTGCAAGGAAATGAACCTCTAAGTAAATAAGATACCTCTTCCTCCCATACTAATCTAGATCAGTAAGTTACATAGCTGAAAGGAAGAAGCAAGCATAGAAAGCTGGAGCGGTAGTGCATTGAAATGACATGGCTGAAAGGACAGGGATATTTTCCTTTTAAGAGTGAAATCTTAAGCTCCAATCTTCTAAACTGTGAGATTAGCACAGAGCTCTTCACTTCCACCTGCCACGTTATCCCGTACGTGGGGCAAGCGCAGCAACTCATCTTGTGAAAGTTGTAAGAGGAACCGGTGGGGGGAGGCGCGCACGGGAAAGGGAAAGAGAGAAATTAAGCTCCTCTCTTAGTGCAGATTAAGTAGAGCAAACAAAGAAGAGAGCAGAAATATGCAGACCACCAATTCTTCACCAGCAAAGGCTTCACTGAATCCTATTACAGGGATATATCAAAAGCAATAAGACAATTTTCATTTTCTGAATTTTCATCTTTTGCCTGCCTGATGGCCAAGGGAGGTATCAGCCTGCAGTGAGAAGGCTGGGATGTACAGTGCATAACGCTGAATAACTGAACAGATGCATGAACAGTGTATGTATGAGGCATCAAAATACCCCTTTTTTGCACACCAGTTGCACTGGCTTTCACAAAGCTTTTTTTGCCCCATCCCTGCTCTCCTCAGGGAGAGGAGTGAAGTGTGGATGGATGGGTGGTTAAATGCTTCCTTGGAGCACAGGCAGCGGGAAGCACATGCACAAGCAGGTGCCCCTGTGCAACCTAGGAAACACGTGATGTTTTTTTAAGGGGCATCAACCAACTTCTCCTCCATGACCAGTTTATACCATTGCCATGGAGGCAGCATGCCTGGTCCTGGGCAGCAGCAGGGAGAGGTCTGCAGCCAGTTGCAGGTTCCCAGCAAAGCCTTGAGCACCTCCAGGCACAGCCCTTGCAGGAAGAGCAGACCGCTGGCTGGTCCACTGATGGATGTGTGTACCTGGCAAAGACCACTCGCCAGCCCATCTGTAGCAATGTAAATTTGAGGGGCGAGCTCTCCTTGTGACAGTCAGGCAGTCTGTGTGCAGCTGACTTAAGGACAAGGGGCTATATACTACTAAGCACAACACTATCCTTCCAGGACCCGTCCAACATGATAAATACTTATTTAGGTGGTGCCCTCCAAAGTGCAACTGGATACGACCCATAAATCCTGGTGTTAAATCAGTAAAATAAAAATCCGGTGCTGTGTCAGCTAGGCCTTTGAGAAGGCAAAGCTGATAAATAGAGTTTGATTGGTTCTTTCTACACCAGTGCCCCAGAGCAACACCCTCTGCAAGGGTGTGATATTACCGCAAGTTGACAGTACAAAGGACAGAAGTGTACCCGTGCCAGCCATTGAGCCGGCTGGCTGGATTAACCCCGATTTCCTTTTCTGACACTCCTTTCTTCTGCTGAGGAGGGAAACCGCACATATGAGGGCGTCCCTTGCCCATCACGCCAAGAGTGTGGAGCCGGCAGTGCAATTCAATGCACTAAGCCCGACTCTCCTCTCCCCAGCTCTCATGTACGGCAGTGTAACTCTGTCATAGCAGAGGATTTACACGGTGTTATAAAAGTGGTGTGAGAAAGATTAGCCTCTGGCTATACTGATTCCCAGTTTCCTGCAAAGCCAAAGATCAGCTGCATCCCAACTCTATTCTCCAGCTTGGGTTTTTCATATTGCTAATGCTCTGCTAGGATGCTGGTGTAGGAAGTGTGCATTTCCCCACGCACACACCAATAAATATTCTTGTGCAGTGGTCTCTGTGAAAGGGCCGCACAAACCTTTTCAGATTCAGCCTCAATGCCAAAGGGAGGATCCCACTGCTTCTGACAGCAAAGCAGCCATCTCCCCACTCCCCACCACGCCGCACTCTTGTTGAGATGACAAAGTGAGAATAAATACAAATCTTATCGGTTTAATAACGTGAGTCCTCCGCATGATAGGAAAGAACCTCTCCACAAAGATGGTATCTGGGCTGCCCAACGCGGCACCCTGAATTCAGCATCAGTGCTGAGAGTGCCAGGGTCCGGACTGGTGGCAGATAACAGCGCTTTTACTGCGCTGCCCCTGCCACCCGCACACTTCCTAGCCGATGAACTAGCAGGATGGCAGCAATGCAAGTGTTAAAACACAGGGGCAGCACACATCTTTGCTGCTTATCCCCATGCAGCTGGCCCAGGCCTTGCAGGAGACCATCCCAGGGAGGAAGACCAGTGGCCAGGAGCAGAGCCTCAACAACACACACTGGCAGCACCAGGAAAGCAACTCTCCAGCCTTGGGGAACCCATCTCAGGGAGACCTGTCTTTTTTCTTTACTCCTAAAGAAAGAAATTCAGGCAAGTCTTGAAACAAGACAACATTTGAAATGAAGAGGCTTTTCTGAAATTTTTGGCTTTTTAAAACTGACTCCTCTTGGCTGACTTTTGGTTAAAGTCAGCACAAGTGGGCAAACCTAAGTCTGCAAAAATTACAACTAGCTCTAAGTTGCTACAAAACAGATTGAAGCTGAGCAGGTGTGGGGCTGAATGCGTCTGCTAAATGAGAGAGCTGTTCATGCAATACTCTTGTTAAAACATCTGCCAGTAAAGAGGCTGTCTCTTGCTATTTGTCCGTCTAAGGTAATACTGGAGAAAAACTGTACAGATTACCCCCAAATAAATAATTCCCTATATGCCTACTTCTTTTATAAAGAAAATGATTCATATCTCAAATTCAAACTTCCCTGACTGCTCAATGAGGGCAGAATATTCGAGTTTTCTCTTAAATTTTCTTCCTTATTACTGAAATCTCAGTTGCAAACAAAAGATGCATCTTGTGCTCCTTTCTCACCCACCTAAATTCTGAAGTACCAACTGTCTTGCAGGGGAGGGATAACAACTCACTGTTTTTAAGATCCAACTCAATAAGTTTGTGAAAGGGATTATATGGCACCTTGTCTGCCCACAGCAAGGGATTGAACTTCATGACCCGAGAGCGCATCTCCATGTTCATGTTTAATTCAGGCACTGTTTTCTGTCTCAAAGGCAGGGAAAGAAAGTTAGGGGGTTGCTTCAGTTGGAGCAGGAGGTCAAGTTTAGGTTTGAGTTAGTTCAACTCAGCCACCGATGGTGTTACCCTGGTCACAGCTAAAGAAGAGTTTGGGATTTGTGCTCTGCCCTCAGGGATTCATTCCTCCTACCCTAAAAGTAGTATGTGCTCAGACGCTGAGCCCAAGCAGTCAGGAATACTGTCCCTGTTCAACAGAAGACAAAAACACAGCACTAGGGACACGGCCACTCATCAAAAGCCACCACCGGCATGTTACAATGCCAGGTGTACAAACTGGCTCCAGCATCCCAACCAAGGACCACTCCAGAGACCCCGGGTAAAACCTGGGGCGTGGGACCACAGCTGGCTGGCATTGCCTTGACTGGCCTTTCGTTTGAATTAATGCCTGAAAGGGACTGACTGAGGGAAGGGAATGTTCCCAGCGCCTGGCCAGGTCTAGCGGGCTGCGCCATTCCTGCGCCAGTGCAGCAGGAGCAAGGACTCGAGCAGGTCTGGTTCTTCCTCACTTGTGGCAGGAGATGCTGTAACCAGGCTGGGTCGTTTGGGTGTGCTGGGCAGGCAGGCAGGGGGAAAGAGGTGGAAGCGAAGGGGGAGGCGAGGAAGAAAGGAGGTCATGGAGGGAAAGAGGAGAAAAATGAAATAGATCAAGGAGAAGATAAAGAAAGGGAGGAGAGAAGATTTATGGGGGAAGAAGGCAAAGGCAAATAATGGTGGTAGTGGTGGTGAGCAGGAAGAAAACAAAAGGCAATGCAAAGAAATGAGAGAAAACCAGAATACAGCTAGGAAAGGAAGAGCAGAGGAGAGCGAATCCGTCCTGCCAGACCTCGTGATGGCTGCTATTTGCAGATAGGAAGTGCTGCCTGCGGAAAAGCTGATTGAGGCTGATTGAGGGAAAGAATGAGCCACGTGTGACAGATGTTAGTCACTTCATGTAATGCCCAACTGGAAGGCGCTCGGATGCTGCGGGGACGACAGCGCAGCGCACAGCAGCCCTGGGAGCGAGCGGGAGGGGAAGATGAATGGCAGGAGCGCTCCCATCCCCGACTCCCAAATGGGAAGAAAAGAAGAGAAAACCGAGCAGAGGGCCCTGCATTTTATATATTTCCTGGCTCCCCCTGTGCTCAGTCACTCCCTCATCCAAAAGCAGACTAAGGCCTGAAGCAGATGGAAATTCTCACTGTTTTTGCAGGGAACGGGCTAACTCTTTCAACACTGAGGCTGCATCTGCGGCTGGCCTGCCGCATTGCCAAAGGGTGCCTGCCGTAGCTGCGACATCGTGCCGCGTGCTCAGGGATTTCCCCAGGGCTGGGGACAGGGGCTAAGGGGCAGGACGAGAAGCAGGGGTTGCCCATTGCCATGCCCTGGGGAGGCACGGCAGCGCCGCAGCATTGCCTCCGAGCCACGGCAGCGGCTCTGCGGTGATGGCCCTCTGGCAGCCCAGGACCCAGCGGTGAGGGATGTTCAGATCTCAAGCACTCCTGCGGCCCTTGCTTTAAAAGGTGGCTGATGGAGAAGTGCTCGTGGGCAGGGTTTGGTTCATTTTGGTTCGTTCCGCTCCCAGTCTGATGGTGGAAATGAGAGCGATTTTGTCCCTGAAGGTGGTAGGTGGAAGGAAGGAATATGGTGAACACCACTGCTATCAGCACCCTTACAAATTGTGTCTAAATGTCTCAAGCATATCAGTTACTCAGGTGCCTTGGAAGGCAAGCGTCAGGGGAAAAAAAGAGCCAAGATGCCTTCATTGTGTGCTTGTGACTTTATGTTCAATGCAAACTAATTTTCCTCAATTTCAGTGTTAAAAAAATATATCGTTAAGCAGCAAATGGCACATAGCTCTGTGTATGACATTTGTGGTTGCTTGTTTTTTGTTTTTTTTTTTATCTTCTGCTCCACCTTTTAAAAACACAAGAGAAAAGCAAAACTTCTCAGGAACTGTTTTACTTCCACCAGTTCCCATGAAGTAGCTGCTGTATTAGATCATATTCAAATACAGCCTCAAAGAGGTCAGGAGCAGCATATTAGCCGAACTGTTTATCTGCAGCCAGCCAAGGGGGGAGGGTGCTGTTCAAATCAATTTTCTGTGTTCTGACTGGCCCATCTTCTTGACACTTAGATGTCACTGTACTACTGGTGATAAAAAGGCCTGCCAAAAAAGGATGGATTTGGATTCACGCAGTGTCCTATAGAGCCAAATAAGAATTGACAATATTAGTCTTTAGGACAATTTTACAGATAAAATTAACCAGAAGATTACATTTTCAACAGTTTGCTTAATCTAATCTGCTTTCTATTGCACTGAATCTTGCTCCCATCCACTGTTGCCATTTTAATACTTGCAATCAGCTTCCTTTTCCTTTTTGTTCCATGGAATTAAGATTAGGCATGTAAACCAGGATACATGCTGCCATGAAATTCTAGCAAAAAAGAATATACACCTTGTTTCTGCAAACAGAAAGGAAATCACTTACATAGATTAAAAGCAAGGAGAAAAAGTATCAGCATGTTTATTGTGGGCTTCAGATGTAGAATTTGATATGATTTGAAACTTAACTCTTCCTAAGTTCAGCTGTTTTGGTCTTAATTTTACTAGTTGGATAATTAAAGAGCAAAGGCTGAACCTCACTTCCAGATCTGATTTTGAATTAAAAATAGCTGATAGAAAATGCAAGACTACCCTTGCTCTAGCCTATCTCTAATATAAACTATGTGGACCCTTGCACCTCTGTGACTATAATACATGGTACCAAAAGTAAGAAACTCTCCTACTTAACAATAATATATAACACATGGGTAACACTTTTCATCCTTGGAGTACTATACAAATGACCAAGTGTCAACAAGCCTGTGAAGTGTTTTCTCTATGCCAGAGATAATGACATTTCATCCAGAGGTTGACTGTACTGGTCAAGGACATGTAGACTATACAAAAGCAAGGGTTAGAGCTATATCGTAGAGCCAGAACAAGCAGGGATATCTGCACCTAAACTTCTTTAACATAGTTATTATACAGCAGAGTCCTTGCACGCTTTTCTTTTTACCTATCTGTCCTGAAGTTTCCCACATCTCTGACTGAACATTTAGGGAAGCAGTTCAGTAAAAAAATGATTCAGCTGGCTTTCAGAATGAACCTGGAAGAAAAGACTTCATTTTTCTCTATGTTAAAAACATCCTGACAGTGCTTCTTTTGAGCATTTTCAGGCTCTGGATCAGGGATCTTCGCATTTGCCAGGGAAAAAGGAACCAGCGTCCTGCCTTTTGCTGGCCCTGTACAAATCCACCCAAATGTGAGTCTGCTCCAACCCTCTGAAGGGCGACCTTCATTCCTGTCCCAGCAGAGCCTGAGGAAAGCGGCCGTGGCTTTCTCTGCCCATCCAGACTGCTGTGCCTCGGTGAGTCCCAGGGCAGCAGCAACTGCGTGAGGCTTCCCCTGCACTCCCAAAGGCTGCAAAGGAGCTAGATGCCAGCAAGGGAAGCACAGAGAGGGGGTGCCGGGGCCCCTGTGCTTCTCCTGGCACTGCGTGGGTGGAAATGGGAAATGCCCAGTATTAGTAGAGAAACAAGGCAAAGGCAGCATCAGCAACAGATGACGAAGGACACGAATGTAGGGACTAGGGACAGCTGGGCATGAAAGACCCAGAGGGCCACCCAGGGTAGAGAGGTCCATAATCACCTATTAAGAGGACATGGCTGTCTTCTGAACCAGGCAATGTGCACTTCTCCCATCCCCCTAGACACTGATTGGCGTGGAGGACAGCGGTTTGCTACAGCTACCAGATACACCATTAGCTCAGCTGGTGGAGATCACTGCCAAAAAAGTTGCTGGGCCAAAGCACCATTTAAAGGTTGGCAAGCTTCCCTCTGTTTGTGTCTGTGAAGGGTTTCTCCCTTTTGCTTTTCAAAAGTTGCTAACAGTGAAACTGAAAAAAAGCACCCTGGAACACCCTGCGGATGCCAAAGGGATCGCTGTCGATAAATGATGTGTGCCACTGGGTTTGGTCTCTTCAGATGCAAGTGTCAAACAGCTAGGGAGTGAGCACAGGGCAACCTCGCTGCTGAATTTTCCTCTGCTCCTTGGCTCTGATTCAGGCCGTACCAGCTAGCTCTCTCCAAAGCACTGCCCTGGCACAATCCAGAGGATACTGATTGCTCCCGAAAGGGGAGCAGGAACCAAGAGTTGTCCAGGGGTTACTGCCGAAAGGCAGTGTGACCAGTGTTACACCAGGCTGGGCTCCTTCTGCCACAGTCTAGCTCCACCACTGTCCCAGCAAACGTTCTACCTTCAGCCACCCCATTAGCCTTTAAGTTACACCTCAGACTATGCCATAAATTTCTGTACCATGAAACTCAGCTCTGATGGGCTGCAGCACAGCCCTCATGTTACTTCATTGACTTTAAACTCAAAAAAATATGCAAAGGGTCAAAGTTACATTTTAGGACCGCAGGAGTTGGTTCCTGTGGCTCCAGAGAAGATCCAAGGCCCTACCGTTTAGACACAACTACTTTGCTTTACAGGAAAGGCTAAGGCACAAGCTATTTAGTGCTCCTTGTCTTTGGGACAGAAATCAACCCAGACACTCTTTTATTTAGCAATACAGCTGTAGGCTTCATTTCTGGGTTATGCTAAAGGAGAAAGCAGGAAAGGGAAACCAGACTTCATTGGACACTGTGGCCTGGTAGAAATACCACCAGCCTCGCTGGTGGCTGGACCACATTCAAGTCCTTCCTTGGCTTGGTTCAGAGAAGTCAGAGGCAGGGAAACTGAGAGAGGACAGATACTTCAGTCTGAATCCCCTTTACTGAGCCAACAGTCAAACCACAAGAGATTATTCACAGGCACTTCCAAAAGACAAGTTTTGGTCCAAAACACACGTCCATTTCTACTCTCATAAAATGCTGCTGTCATTAGACAACAGCAGGAAAACAAACTTAAAAGCTGCTGGGAAACAGATGTCATCCTCTGATGCTCAAAATGGGCAGTGTCGCGGGAGGCAGAAGGGTTTATGCAGAGAATTAGGCTCTTGTGTTCAGGACTACTGCATCCTCCAGTGCCCAAAACGGAAATGAAGATGACAGGAAGAGATGTCATGGTCATGGGACTAAGCCAAGAGATCTGACACACTGATCTGTATCCCTCACTGCCACAGAGTTCATACTGGATGCTAGCAAAGTGACTTAACTCAAAATCTGTGCAGGTGGCCAGGAACTGGGCTATGAAGTCTTCATTTTGGGGGTATCCAATTTGTAAATAAGGGGTTCAGTGTGCACTCAGTGCCGTAGCAGGAAGCACAGGAGCTGTAATCTGGATATATAAAGTGCCAAATACAAGGGAAAACCAAGTGTTTAAACTGGCCCCCCAAAATTAGACAAGATTTGCCATAGTTTTGGCTTATCTTTCTCTGCTATACTCTGTACTTTCACAAGAGAGGCAATAATACCTGTGGGGCTAAATTCCTGGCTGTTAGTGAAATGTTTGGGAACTAACGTAATGATCAACCTAGCATAACCCATGAGGAAATGAGTGATTCCACGTATGAGATGGGGGCAAGTGACTAGGGCAGGGGCCCAGGGTTCAGTAGGAACAAAAAGAAATATTGAGTAGCTACCCATTGAGTAAACATCACTCATCTGTTCCTAACAGCCAGAGTGACAACATGCAGTGAACAGAGGCTCCTTAAATCCGGGCACAGAGAGGTGAATGCAGCAAGCAAGCTGGAAAGATGCACGATAAGAAATCAAAACAGGAAGCACAGAGCATTGAAATCAGGAGACGCACTCGACGACGTGGCAGGAAAAGGAGAAAAATACCCTTCACAGTACATGGAAGGGAACAGGCTGCCTGGCCTGGACAGATTTGCGCTCACTGCTGGCTCTAGCCAAATTGATTTCCCTGCCTCTGCTCCACCCCGCAGGGTGGCCGAGAGCTTGCACGGTGCTGAGCTCTGGGGCCATCAAAGCGGGAAATGCTCTCATAAAGGATTGCTTTTTCAGACTGATGTTTTTCCTTCTCTCCTCTTCCACTGCGCTTTGCCCCTAAACTAGAATTCCTCCTAAATTTTGGAAGAACAGACCTCCCCCAGAGGACTTTGCCTCCCCTGGCAGGAGCAGCCTTTGGCTCCCTGGGGTGGCAGATGCTCTCTGGGTACCAGCACTTTCAGGGGTGACGGAGGTCTCAGCTGGCAGCCAGCAGCTAAATTACCCTTATTATCATTTCAGCTTTCAGCTACTGATGCAATTTCCACTCCAGAACTGGAGCCAGGTTGGGCAAGGATGAAGCCCGGGAGCATTGCCGTGCTTTAGCATCTCGGCGTCTGTTTCCCTGGGCTCAGGATTTGAAGCAGGACCTGGTTGCAGGCACCCCAGATGTTGGATCACTTACGCAGTTTGGCTGCCAGGTCCCAAACGCTGCTTTCCGAAAGGCACCTGCAGATCCAACGTGCCAAAAGACAGCGTCTGCAAGTGTTATAAGTTTGGAATGAGCTGGAATATAAATGCATTTTGCTGGACTAGGTCCCTTACACTTTCAAAAATGCCTTTAAAATTATAATTCTTAATGCTCTCACCTAAACACACCTTTGCAGTGATTGGAATAACAGCAGTGAGGATTGCCTGGGCAGGGTAACTCTGTCTTATACTGCAAGTTTCTCACTTTCCAGGGCTGCTTGTGTGTCGCCCTGTGCCTGAGGCATGTGAGTAGCTGGCTGGTGGCTCAGCTTCTTTATTTCATTCTCCCGGTCTAAGGCTCAGGTACAATCACAGTCTGCCCTCAGATAAAGCCCCGCCTGGCTGGTTGGCTTGAAAAATGTGAACATTTCCTCAGGGATGGGAAGGGAACACCTGACACCCAGCTATAAATTTTTAGCGCAATTTTTCAATTCTCCCCCTTTCCCAAAGAGATTTTCTGTTTGCCAAAACAACCCGAAAGTGCTTAAATTGAGAAATCCTGGCAGGGGGATTTAATCAAAGCTCTCAACCCCATGCTTTTCCCTCCCATCCTAGGGAGAACTAGGGAGAGACAGGGAGAACTCTGCATTTTTACTGAGAAAGCAACACTTCTGGTGAAAAATGTTCAGCTGGAAACCCAAATGTCCGCTGATGCTCATTGCTGCTGACTGATTCCAAACAATCTTTCTCCAATCTTTTTTTTTTTAGTAACTTTTCATAAAATTTCAGGAAACTTACATCCCAATTTTCCAATCTCACATGGACTCAGATGCTCAGGCTACACAAGCCTCTTCTCAGACATTGCCATGTGCATCCCTCTGTAGGGCTAGTTCATGGAGCCAATAACAGTGCATGCCTGTGAATCACTAATCATTTATTTTAAACCAGAGAAATCTACATCTTAGTAGAAGCTTTTGGGAGCTCAAATCCTTCCTAGGAATGTCAGTCAGGAGGAGGAAGGGGTGTTAAGATGAAGAGTCCCTTTGCCTCTCTTCTTGAAAACTGTTGTGTTCAGTAAGAGACACCATGGTGCTAACACGGCAAACTAACTGCAGTGGTGCTACATATGGCACATATTAAAAAAAAAGTAATAGACTTTTTTTTTTTTAACCCTTAATTATGGGCATCCTGTTAAAAATGTAGGTGGAAGTTATTACAACGAGGTGTGACCTGGAAAGGAAAAATCTATAGGAAAAGGCAATGGAAGTAGTATTTGGACATCCTGTTAAAGTCAAAAAAGAGTGTAAAATAAAGTGGTGATCATAGATGGGAGGAAAAAGCAGAAAAGAGGAGTGATGTGGAATTAAAAAAAAAAAGAAGGCCAGGCAAAAATTGTAAAGTTGGAATGGTCCTGAGACACTACAGTCCCAGCCTGATCTACGCTGGATTTTTGACAGGGCACCATTAGGGAATGGCTCATCTTCAAAGTCTGGCTGACCCGTTACTGTCATAGGCGGTGGCAGAATTACAATGAAAATCTAGATCTGATTCCCAATTTTGGAGGTGTTCAGATCTAAGAGTTTTGTTTAAGGCTCCCTTTTAATGAAAAAGTGGGCAAACTGTGATCAAGGGGAAGGAATTGTCTCCATTTTCATGATTCACATCTCCCAACACCCACAATATATGCATTTCCCTGCTCTGATCTGCTCACTTCTGAAGGACACAGCTGAGAACAGAGCAGGGAGCCGCAGACTAAACGGCAAAAGAAAGAAATAAAAAAGTAGTTACATTTTATTCTTTCTAACATTTTGCTAAATTGGTTCTGCAAGCTTCCACAAGTCTGGGGAGCTGGAAAAGGGAGGGAGAGAAACTTCATTAAGCAAAAGATTCTCGGAGATAATTGGGAGGCCACGGATAATAGGAGCAGTCTGTATTGTGCTGCAAAAGGAGGGCACTTGCTTCGTATTTGCTAACTGAGCAAGCTAAGAGAAGCTTTCAGCGGGGCCAGGGCTCTATCTCGAAGCCTGACAGGGATGTATAATTTTACTGGTTTAAATAGACATTAGGGGGCTCCATTTTTTAAAAAATAAGTCTCTGAGTTGTGTTGGCGACATAGACAAGTACAAGCAGCGTGGTCTGCAACCTCCCCCACCCTTTCGGCTTGCAGTTCTGCCCAGGTCTTGCTTTGCAAAATACTTGAGACCAGGGAGGTGCCGCTGGCCGTCGTGGGGCTGAGCGGGGACACAGCCGACGCAGAGGGGTCCTACGCAGTCAGGCAGAGGCAAAGAGGAAAGTACATGATATCTTGCAGACACTCAGAGCCTGTCTTGAGTGAAACACAGCTGAGTAACTAACACCTCTCTTACTACTTGCGTACTTTTAAGATTAAATTCCCCCTCAAGTTCGAGGTTGCAGCATTAACATGCGGCCATCAGGGATCTGTTAAGTAAGACTGCAATTCTACTCACTGGGGAATGGATGGAGATGGGTTATGTTTCTACAGATGGCCCTTTTCTGTTAATACCTCCAAAGAAGCTGTGCCTGGTGATTTTATTTGCACATCTATCAACTTGTGCCCTAAAATTATCCAGATAAAAAAATCTATATCTGACTAATTAAAAATCATTAACTTCATAATGTCTTATTAGTTGCACAAATACAGGCTTGTCTTTCTTGACTCTTCTGCGCAAATCAGAAACATTTTGGGTTTCATTCTCGCTTGCCCTAAAGCCCATTTAATCCATGCAGGAAAAGTAAACAGACTCAGAAGGAAAGCAGATTAGGACTGCCTCCACTCTGAGGCCTCTTTCTGCTCCCGGCACGGCACAGAGAAATTTTGGTGTAAATGAGAACCGAATTCTTGAACATTTAACACTCTGCAATAGGCTGGGCCCTGCACGCTGCCTGCGAAAGTGTTTTTGCCGATGTTAGTTATTGTTTCCTCTGCAAGCTGCTTGCAGTGCTAGGTCCATTATGACAATTAGTGATAAATCACTGCTGGGAGCTGGGGCCGTCCGCTGGAACGCGCCCAATAGCTGGTTACCAGGAGAGCGTGAGGATACACAGCAGCGTCATGCTTCATATTCTCTCTATTTTTAATGACGGGGTGGGGGGAGGAGGGTTACATTTTAGTTCTGCATATACCGTGTCAGGGTAAAATAACATTCTCTTCTGGCAGCACTGAATGAGCACGCATCCAAAATCTGCCTTCTTCCGCTGCATGTGCTGCCCCCATGGAAATCAGTGAAAGCCTCATGCAGGCACATGAGGGCAGGATTTAGCCCGTAAATCACAACCCAGATCATAAATACATGCTTGAACCCTCTCTTAATATGATTCATTAAGAAGGAGCTTTTACGGTTGGGGTGGTTTTAATTATCGTTGTGTAATTTTATTGTTATTGTTTCCATTAAACATTAACAAACGTTCCTTATTTTTGGTTAACAAAGATCTTTCTTAGATTGCACAGTAGTTAATGAAAACCACATAAACACATGCAGAAAGATACCAGGACTCTCATTCAATTAAATGTAAAACTTAAAGTAGGAGATCTATAAAAACACAGATTGTAATGTATCATAAATAAATACGGAAAACTAAGAACTGCTTTGGGTAGAGCAGTAAATTTATAGCCCAAAGATTTGCATTTTTAAGGTCTGAATGGCTGTCTGCGTTCGCTCTAGCCCCCAGAAGAGCGCCCGTATCCCCTCCTCAGTGTCAGAGCCCCTGCTCAGCGCTCATTTTCTTGGCCTCTGTAAATGAGCTCGCCAAGAGCCACCATATCCTGATTTAAGATCAGCTTTGTCCAGTGTGGTATCCAGGTATCTTACGTGGGAACTGAAGTCACTTTCTAAATGCAAAGTCAAAGGTCCCTGGAAAGGCAGGTTTCCAGGGTCTGCTGGCGCCCTGGAAAGGCTTCCTGTGAAGGTGTCTCCAGTTGGGGGATACAGCTGGCACCTGCACTCACATAAGCAGCAAGATCTCTCCTCCCAGACGTGTCAGAGGAGGAGGAGAAATATGCAAACAGCAGCTGGTTCATCATCCTCATCGTGGCTTCTGCCATGTTTTCTCTCTCACACGCTGATGCTGCATGGCTGTGCAGCACGGGTGCTGCTAGGGATGGGCTGCTCTGTCTGCTTGCTCCCCTCAGGACATCTCAAAGCTCTCAGACCCTGTCTTTGGGAGCCAGATGTGTTGGAGTTATCTTTAGCAATGATGAAGGACCTGGTTGAGAACCTCAAGACAGGTCCTGCTTCAGAAAACCACTGGAGCTGCACAGTAGGAAGCAGCTGTACATGTAGGTGCTGGCCTTCACTTGAAGGTGCCCTTCCAAAAAAAGGCTGAGGATGACTCCAGACCTGTTCAGTTTATTGGCCCACTGTTGCCATGAAGGAGGTCTGCAGCATTTGTTAGGTGGAGGTTGCCCTAGTTTTTCAAATTCGTCTGGAAACCAGTTCTCATGTGGCCATAACTTCCAGCCAGTCATTGACATGGGTTGAAAACTAAGTAGGTAAAAGGCTGCTTAAACTACTCATACTGATATACAGTCCCTAAAGCCATCATATATCCAAATGAGTCTGTTGAAATAATGAAGTGAAAAGAGCTTAACTATGTAAAAAAAACACCAGGGTGCAAAAATTCAACAGTCCTGCAAGGATCAGTTAATGATCCCTTGAGATAGCTGTCAAAAGGTATAGCTAGCATATGCACAGTCTCCTGTACATTGAATGGAGTGGATCCAATAGTCACCAATAGACTGCATGTTTACAGCAAATTTGATTTGGTCTCCAGACGCCAGGCTTTGCTGCAACAAGGAAATGTCAGCATTTGAGGAGTTAAACAGTGAGAGAAGCAGAAGGATTTGATAATGGCAAAAATTTTGAGGCGTCTCCTCCAGCGTTATGGGTGTGTGTCAGTCCATCTGGCAGAACTGTTACCATGGTGGCAGAGTTCTCCCAAAATCACAAAAAGCAGGTAAGATGGATGATTGCCTAAGCAAGACATGAGAGGTGAGTTTGCTGCAGATGGGGTCTCCTTGGTCTTTGGAGGTGGGGCTCAGTGCTGTTCCTGTGTGCCAGCTAGTGTAAAAATGAGTCTGTTGAGCTCTGTGGTCTTTTCTAACCAGACAGATGTTTCAGGGGCTGGACCCAACTGTTAAAAAGAAAAATGGAAATCACTGTAAGTTTTGTCCAACTTAACCTCATCTCCATTGCTTCAAGAAATGTGGTATGGCACAGAGAACGGGTTCCTGCAACATTCACAGCAAGGGCTGCAGAGGGCTGGATCCTTGAGGATCAAGGTCTTCCCAGGCAGGCCAAGATTTTGAAAAATGTGTCGGCCTGCCTGCTGCAGCTGTTTGGACAGGCAGGAGTCTGGATGTGACTCTTACACACAGGAAGCCTCTCAGCCACTGCCAGCCCGCAGCCATGGAGAGGGACGAGCTGGGATTGCGAGGACAGCCACCACTCGGGGCCTTGCCCCCATGCTCCACATGGGGAAGCGCTCAGCCGGGGCTGTTTCAGCTCCTGCATGGAGCTGACTGTGCTGGGAGGCCGACTTTAACAAGAGCCAGTGCCGGCATAGGGGGGCTGTAGAGTTAGACCAGAGATTTGTGACCCCAAAGAGGGAGCAGCCCTGCCTTTTGACACACTTGACTACCAGCAGTGCATCAAATCAGGCCAGGGAGGGAGTTTTAAGCTGGGGTCAGCTCATACGAGCAAGGCAACAACTAACACTGTGGGGCACGTCCTTACCCACAATACGGTTGGATGCAAACTGCGCTGATTTTTGCACATCTTGTGGCATGCAATTATGAAGAACGGTTTTCCTATCCGCTTTATCACTACATTTGTTTCTCTCTCTGTCCTGCACCTCTGATAAATGGACCTCTTTGTTCAATATTACCTAAGGAGATGACTGCAACAAATGGGGCATGGCGAGCTGCACGCGCGACCAAGGAGGCTGTCTTTCAGCCCACCAGCAGGAGTACGGCTCTGGCAGCCTGAGGCGCGTAAGCGTCCGTGGGCTGAAGCTGGCCTGGCGGCCGCTTCTGCCTCCCAGCAAACCAGCTACATCGTTCCAGTGCGGCTAGAGGGTATTACCGAACAAGTCTGAAGTATGCTTAGCAAACCGCAAGCTTAAAAATAAGGGAAAACACATTTCCTCTCCTCGTGAAGGTGTGAGATGATAGCGCTTTCTCAAGCATTTCTTTACTGGCACAGTGAGGATGGGACTTAGCTGAAAATTGTTTAAAAGTGAAGCTAAAAGCAAACAGCTGTGCTTGGGAATGTGGGCTGTGAGGACCCGCACGGTGAAACTTCTGTGTTCGGCCACTGCGCGCGCACTCCCCGCTCCGGCGCAGCCCAGCAGCTCCTGTGCACACGGAGAGGCACTTGCTGCGGCACGCAGAAAGAGCAGTCGTGTTCAGGCCTGAGCTATGGGCACGTATTTTCATGTAAACCTGCCACGTAGTGACAATTAACACTTTAGTACCACTTTTTTAAATGAAAGAAAACATGTTCTATTCTTCTAGCCTGTGGTCAGCTGAAACAATTTTCTACTCCTGTTACTTTCCTGTTATGCAGGGAGTTAATGAAAGCTAGCTTAGATAGTAATGTGGTAGGTGTGTTTTAACTCTCTTTTTTCTGTTTTTAATCCAGTTCTCCAGCATGAGAAGGGGACAACATTAAGGAGATAAGTAATTTATATGCCAACTGCCATTTTCTTTAAATTGATAGACTATTCGTTTTGAAGGTTCATTTACAGATTATTTATTGTGGTCTCCAATGTCCAACTCCAATATCAAAAAGATGGAATGCAAACCTTTAATTATACTTGCATGTCCAGTGTATGTTAAGAACCTATAAAACAAAGCACATATACACTTCGGGCTCGTAATAGTTTGATGAAGATTTCTAAATTTCTCAAACTGTCAGCTCATTTCAAAAGATGGATTATTTCTGTTAGGATTTCATCTATCTAATTATTTCTGCCCTGATTACGTAACTGCTCCATATTTTTCATCCTAGTGCTGTACCCTCATTTCACCCAGAGCTCAGGCGACACGGCATTGCTTTTTAGCATATAGATGACATACAGTAATGGCTGGGCTCTGTTCGCAGGAGGATGCTGTTGGAGGCGTATATGGTGACTAAGCGCAGAGGCACCATCTTAGCCCCATTGTTTCTGCAGGTGGCAGAGGGATAATAGCATGGTAAAATTGTGCATTCAGTAAGGTGGGAGGTTTTGTACCTAAGCTCTTTGCTATCCAAAGCTATGAAGCGACAGGAAGTACAAGACTGTAGTATGGTGGTGACTGTTACCACGCTGACGTGTCCACACAGGGAGACCACCAGATGTCCAGCTGGAGGAGAGTTGATTGCTGCCTGGAGGCAGTGCTGGGATGCTGGTGCAGTCCCTTCCCCGTGGGACCCTGCAGGAACGGCAGGCAGCATTTCAGTTTGAATGTTTGGAGTGGAGAGCTATAAGGGTTTCAAACCCACCAGTCAACCTGCGGGACTGTCCAAGGAAGCAGCTCCTCCGCAGCGCGGCACAGCTCCTCGTGTCGAACAAAGCCGTAGTGTGGTCTGAGCAGGTCCTACAGCTGGCAGCCGCCTGCGAAAGGCTTGAGGGCACACACACATATCTACAAGGAAGGTTTTGTTTGAGCAGAGGGGTGGAAGAGTGCTTTCTCCTCTCAAGGCTTAGAGATATGCATGGCTGAGGGACAGGAATTTCTGCCCCTGAGCTTCAGCTCACAGCGAGGGCCGCGAGTTACACTCTTCTAAGCCATGTTCGAAGTTGTCATGTCATGCAGTATATTATGGCAGCAAGCAAGCATTTCAATAGTGTGATGTTGTAATTGGGATTTCAAGCATTGATAAACATAGGTAGGCCTCTCAGCATTTTCTCGCAAGATTAAAAATGACCTCTAGCTGCCGTGCTTTCCTTCTAAAGCAGGTCGTGCCATGTATGAAGCAGTACAACAAGACAGCGCTTTAAGTTTCTCTTCTGCCACTGTCCCCCCTTGCTAGTTTATGGCTTTTTTAGCATTATGGCTGTGTAATTCCTATGCAAGTACTGCAGCTCCGTGAAAATGCCTGTCATGTACTTTCTGTGGAACAAGGAGTTACAGTGTGGGTTTGAAATATTGCAGTGTTTTGGGGCAGGGGCACACACACACAGAGACGTGCCCCAGCTGGTGATCAGTGCCACGGCCAGTTCATGCGCCCTGGGCAGGCGCCTGCCTGTGCCGGGTGCGAGGGTGCACACTGCCCCTTGGCTGATCCCACATCCTGGAGGAGAGCCAGCGTCGCCTCCGCCGGCCCTTTGAAACTGCTCTCCTCCAAGTGCAAGCGGCCCTTTTTTAACCTTGCCGTGCTGGATGTCAGCCTTTCCGACACAGCGGGGCAGGAGGGGACCATGTGGAGAGCACTCGCTGTTCACATGGCTGCAGGGGCAGGCAGTTTCCTATTACACGCAGTTAGAAAGCCGCATTTGTTTCCAACTGATGAATTGCAGCCGAGTCGGGGATTCGGCACTTAGTACACCTGTGGTTATCAGCTTTAAGATTTCTTACATTTAACTTGCATAATCTATTTATGCATCCAGTGTTGAAATACATTTTCCACCAGACTTTGGGCTTGGGCTGGGGTAGAAGCCCAAGAGAGGGGAGCAAAATTGTCGAGGGAAGTTTTAAAGTGAGGCTGATGATCCAATTAAGTCAACAAAATGTCTCAGCAATATGATATAAGGGTTCAGAAGCTAGGAGTAAACAAGGAATTGTGGCAGAATGCGAAGCCAAGTAAACATATGGAATAAGTTACTGGGGGAGACGGTTGAAGCAAAGTGCATAAATGAGTTCAAGAAATGCCCAGGCTTTTCTCAAGAGAAGGAAAGGACCCAAGGGGGTCTGCTTGAAAAAGCAGGAAGGAGGGATTAAGATAAAGCCAAAAGATGCAGGCCTGCTGCACTGACTGGCCTTTGCCCATTCCTGACATTTTCATTTTTTTTCTTTTGAGTGTAACAGATATTAATGTAATTAAAAGATGGGGAAATACAGAGAGATCTGCAATAAGTTAAGGGTAAGCAGAAGGGAGCATGAGTGGGAGCTACCTAGCAACCAGCATACAGAAGCCAATGAAACCTACAGATAGGCAAAATCAGGAAAAGAAAAAAAGCCCAGGGTCTTGAAATACAAGCGCAAACATTGAAACCCAAAGTCCTATAGTGGTATAAGCGGGAGGCTTGGCAAATATGTGATGGGCCAGGGGGAGGGAGTGTGATGAGACACCGGCCACCAGCTCCTGAGACAAGCATCCCACCTGCCCCTGTCCCTCTGTCGCCACGGCCTTATGCAAGGGCTTAGTCGTATTTTAGCCCATTACTGTAAATAATGCCTGCGTAAGGACTTGGCTGGTGTTTAAGGCCAGGAGCGGTGCTGACCTTCTTCAGAGGAGCAGGACCGAAGGGTGCAGACTGCGAGAAGCACCAGTCCCAGTCCTGGATGGCTGAGGGCAGCGAAGGAGGCGAGGGCGAGATGTGGAAACCTGCCAGACCCTTTCTATATGTAGCTGAGATATTTTTGCTTGTCTGTGTCATTCCCCTGGAATAACACTTTCCAGTCCTGCGTTCTGCTTTCTCATTTGGCTGCCGCTGCTAATTTGATCCGTGTGTTGCACTCACCTGCCGGCGCTGCAGAAGGGCAACCAGGAGAACAGTTGTTGCTGCTGCTTAAGATGCGCCTGACGGGATGGCTTGAATAAATCTGCCCAGATATGCTGAAACTTTACATTAATCTATGTGAACTGATGTCCTCATCCAAGTCGGCAAGATAAAGGGAAATCTGATCAACAAAGAGTGGCCCCACTACATTTCGATCTACTTAAAGGTCTTTTTATAAAATTTATTTGCAGTTAAAGCCATGCAACTTTTATTACAGGAAAGGCCTCATGTTCACTTCTGTAATTGTGACATTATATATTTTTAAAGAACACATTATTACAGAAGATTACACCAGAGAAGAGCTTGTCCTCTATCTGACTGTACTTTCTGGAGAGACAATAGTGTCTCTCCAGTAAGCATACATACACTTTCCATTTTAAGCCTTACTTCCACAATACAGTTGGATGCAAAACCTGCTTGGCTTCAAAATGGCTCAAGGACTAAGGAGAGTTTTCCCAAAAGGCTGGGTAAAATTGGACAAGCTGTCTTTTAAATTACCAGGCTTTTAAAAAATAATTTACCCAGATCTGGACATTGTCCCTGTGTATCCTTTCTTTAATGTGTGACTGTATTTACTAAACTGCTGTTACTACATCACCAGGATTTTCACATAGGTAAAAAGTGTTGAGAAGATATTTGAAAGAAAATACGGCATAATGAAACAGCTGAGCGGGAAGGAGGGTGAAAGAAGTTTTTGCCCTCTTGTGGCTGGTTGTAGCTAATGTCACCACCAGTGTCACGCACTTCACCTGGCCATGGGCTTTTTCCTAGGCCCTGGGCAGGAACAGCCATGGGATGGAAGAGGAGGGTTGGACCTCCACTGCAAGAGGAGGGTTGGACCTCTACTGCACACTTTGGGGCTCTGTCTGATCCTTACTTTAATTTGGACCCCACTCTTGCAGGCTGTTTGGTGTTAATGCCTGCAACTTCTGCTGTGACTTCCCTTGGTATACTTGATAGTTAAAAGTAAGCGCATTGATGCTCGCAGGATCAGGGGCTTGTTTTGCAGTAATGGATTTGTTGCAGAATTATAGCTAACTAGCTGTGTCTTCTGCAA
The DNA here is from genome assembly GCF_036417845.1 of Apteryx mantelli. Classification (NCBI taxonomy): domain Eukaryota; kingdom Metazoa; phylum Chordata; class Aves; order Apterygiformes; family Apterygidae; genus Apteryx; species Apteryx mantelli. The sequence continues at coordinate 96,282,698 of NC_089978.1, forward strand.
AAAAAGAAAAAATTGGTTATGCTGGTTTTTGAGTTTCAGGCCATTAAAAATTACCCAGAATGTATAGTCACTCAGTAGCAGCTCCGTAGATAAGGATTTAATTATGAGCCCTGCACTCACTTATACCCTTTGAATACCAAATGCATTTTGTGATTGCTTTCAGAGCGCACTATTTTTTTTCTTCCAGAAATTTTGAAGGCAATTGGGCAATTTTACAGTCTGGAGTCCTGATTCAGCAGCCTTCCCTGTTCAGCAAAGAAATGATGTGCTTAACTTCAGTGGGACTTGGGCACATGCTTAATTGGGACCAACATTTAAGATTATATTAAAATAAAAATTTTTATTTTTGTGCCATTTTTGAGCCTTGGTGCAGAACACAATTTGGTTCCACGACTCAAGCAAAGAGGGAATTTTTGAAAAAATCTCCGCTTTGCTGTGGATACCTTTATATGTACTGTACAAAGCCCAGGATGTCTGATGGAAAGTTTCTATGCAGTTTGTATGTAAAATACTTTGAATACAATGTATGCATTCAAAGAAAGAGGAAGAGAAAAGGAAACTTTGGAGATACCCCTGGATGGTTAATGGATGAGTTCAGTGTAGGGATAGCTGGGAGCAGGACTGTAGCTAGAAAATTTCCCTGACTGATGACAGCTTCCAGTTTATGTTTTGGTTTTTTGCTTTTATTTTTGGGAAGTTTTTCGCTTTGTTTTGCCTTCCCTCTCCCACATCCAGATTCTTAGAGAATTAGATGTTTCAGGACAACTTTGCAATCCTAAGCGAGCCCAAAGCACCCACTTACTGCATTGGAGACCCAGGTTCAAGTGCGAGCTCTGCTCAGCTAAAGGATTTATACTGAGGCTGTCCTTGACCTAATCATTTGGCTCCTGGCCAGTCAGGGCTGATACTCTATCTTCCTCCAAACTCTGGCTTTAAGTAGAAATTCCATCCTTTTCTCTGTGAAACGTTATAGGAGCTAGTTTGCTCCTGGGGGGAAAAAAAATCAGCTCTGATGAGCTTGCATTGTCTCATGGAAAAGTCATTTTAATCGAAAATTTCTAACCATGCTGTGGTCAGTACGCTGTGGTTTGTCCCCGTGGCCCGAGTGACACGCGATCTGCAGGCACTAGGGAGCTTGTTTTGCTGCTAAACCCCGGAGACCCAGGAGCAAACGGAGAGCCGGGGCGCCGTGCTGGGCATCCGTCCTCTTTCCTGCCTTTGATCGGATGAGGTGGGGGGGAAAAAAGGTGTTTCTAAGGAGCCTCTGGAGAGTATGTGGAGAGCATCGCGGTCACTTAGCCAGCATGGGTTAAGCCAATGTGTGTGTGCCGAGCCCACAGGGAGCTGGTATGGGTTTCAGAGGCCCTAATGGAGATGTGTGGGGCATGCGGAGAGTGCCCGCGGGAAATGGTGGTTTGGTGGTTTTGTCCTGCTTCCTTCAGGACCTCATCTTCACCGGAGGAATGGATGATGCCGCCGGGGGCTGAGCTCTGGTTATGTGTATGCTCAAGAGGGAGGGATCGTTGTGTACCGGGGCCTCAGCTTGGACTGGGGTTGTGATCTTCCACACATGCACACGAAAGGGTGGACGTACCTCATCCAAATTTTCCCCAGCAGCATTTCTTATGGCCTGTTACACCAGAGTGAAAAATAATCCCCCCCACCAGCTTATTACAGGACACCAAAATGCGTGTGGCTGTTTCAGACTGCAGCGCCCATTGTGCCCAAGTGCCATGGGTGCATCTTGGTAGCCTGCTTCAAGGGTCCTCCGGTGCCACCCTGCTCGCTAAAGGATGGGACCCTCAATCGCAGAGGGACTCCTGAGCACTGAGCAAATTGCCATTGATCGGGAGAGCGCATTGCTCCCCACCTCGTTTTAATGTCGCTTCCCTTGGAGGATGTGAAGCTTTGACAAGCCAGACGGGTCTACAGGGCGGGCAGCGAGCCCTGTGGCAGTGGCCGAGGGAAGCATGTCTCCTCTCCCCGCACCGCGTGACAGCGCACGGGGGGACAATAATTGGTCGCGGTGCCATTTTGTTTATGGAAAGTTACTGCCAGCGCATTGTGCTCCACCACTCTGCAAGGCAGTATCTGGATATTAAATAAGGAACATGGAGATTTTTCTCTCCATTATAATAGCTCTGCAAACTGCTACGTTATTTATTGTCATATCGCTTTTGCCAAGGGCTCTAGCTTGTCTATTGGTTGTTAGAAGCAGAAGCATTTGCAAAACAGTTTAAAAAAACATCTTGCGCCGTTATTCCTCAGCTTCCATTTCCAATTCCTCTACCTCAGGAAAACGGTGAAACCGCCTGCACGCAAAACGCTGCCAGATGTAGGAAGTAAACGAGCTGAGGAAACGAGATGCTTTTTATCATTTCTTTCAGCTATCGTAATCGTACATGTTACTTGTAACAATCGCAGGAGTGAAATTTTCAGAGGGAAGCGTGATTCAGTCGAGCTGCAGACCCCTCCCGGCCCGCGGCCCGTCACCCCGCGACGTGGGTGCCCCTTGCTGTAGCAGAGCCCCTTGGAGGGGGCTGCCGCCCAGCAGCCGCAGCTCCTCGACCCCTCTGCCAGCAGCCACCGGCTGCTGGCTTTTGTCATTCAGATGGCGACATCCCCCTCTCTGCACCATTATTGGGCTCTTAATATTTAGCAGCCTTTTGGGCAGCTTTAATTAGTTTCTCTCTGGAGCAGGCTGTGGTTTTGGGGGCGGCGGTGGGGGCGGGGGCATGCTGCGAAAAGGCATTACAAAGGTTCAAATGCAAGGCCGTTCATGCTTAAATGCGCAGGATTGTGGGATTAAAAGGAGTGTTAAAAATGTGCCCTTTGTGATATGCCTCCCAGCTCCGGGGACCGGCGTCCGCGCCTGTTATGAATACAAGCGGCTGATTTAGGGCTGCTCTGCACCAGTGTGGCCGCTGCAGCCCCAGCAGTCGGGCAGAGGTCGACGTCCCCCTGCAAACCCAGTGCCCCGTGCCATCCGGAGCCCCCTTCGCCCCTGTGCACGTGACCCACTGCCCTCCCCAAACTGGCCCCCGGGAGCAGCAAGGGCTCCCAGACTCCCTCGCTTCCCCACCTTCGCTCCTTCCCATCCCTGGCACCGCATGGCTGGGACAACAGCCTACGGCCCCCGCTGCAAATTTGGTCAGTCCCCAGCCAGCCGAAAGGTTTGCCCTTCCCTCCTGCCCTCCATACGTCCAGTCTACTCTCGACCAGCAGCACTGGGGAGGGCGGCCAGGCGCTTGTGTGTGACCTGGGGATAATCACGTCATGACCTAGAACAGCCCCGTTAGCCAGAAATAATAATTCCAAATATTTCAAGCAGCCGGAGGAGACTGGCTGAGATAAAACATCACACGGAATTCCCTGCCAACACAAACAATGTGAATTACAGAATTAGCAACACAAAGTATCATAACTGTCCTTGCCTTGGCAAAAATAGGCTGTGTCTCAGCAGTCTAAAAGCAGCATGGGGCAGTTTAAGAAAGGCAGGCCTGGTGGAACCAGAATACAGCTACAAAAAATCCAATTAGGGGTTTTGTTCACGGGCTTTGCGGTGTATGTGACCTTCCTGGCTGTGCATACGCTCCAGAGGTCGGTTTGACCTGGATCACTGGGATTCGGATATTAATTTTTTTTTCAATGTGATATAAGTAGAAGTGGCCAGCCTGACGTCTGGGATATATGCATCACTCCACAGCAGGGTAGGAAAGACAGTTTGGCTTTCAAGGCAGTATGTGGCCTGGCTCAGCTGCTTCTAAAATGAAGGCAAGACTCCAGTGGCCATAGGCATCATCAGTTAGTTAAATCAGATTTTGAATATTTTGAATTTTTGGGAAAAAAAAAAATCCCAGTGTGCCAAAGCTCCCAATTTCCTCATGTTTCCCATTCCACATTCACTCCCACACCGCAAGATCCCATTCTGCTTAACGGCACATTGCAGAGATGGTTCGTACTTGCTTGCTTCTTGGTGCAGCCAAGGTGAAAGCTGCACAGATATTTAACAGTAATAACCCTCACATTCAAGCTCTTTGCAGACATTTACTGCAGGCAGCAATATCTCTGTTCTACAGATAGGGATTTTAAGAGAGACAGGGATAACCTGAATTGCGCAAGGTCCCAAAGGAGAAGGATGGTATGATATCAGAACTAGAAGTCTGGTATCCTTACCTTACAGACCTGTGCAAAGCCTGTTAGACAAAACCTTTCTGTATTAAAAGAGGCCTGGCCTTGGGGAAAGCACTGATGTAACTTCCATCCTGTGTACATTTGGCAAATTGTTTCTTAGAGTCCTTGTGCTGCTTTTGACAATCTGTCCTGACCCCCTGTGATCCCAAATACTTCTTGTCTGCTCCACATGGCCTCTTATTTGGGCCAGAAGAAGGGAAGTAAAGTATTCTTAGAACTAGATAGAAATGAGTTTATTTTTAAAATGCTGTCCTGTGAATGTCCTACAAGATCAAAAGCACTTGCCTAAAAAGACTTTCTTTTGTAGATAATCAGCTCAGTAACACATTATTTTGATAAAAAGACCTCCCCTCTTTCTTTGGTACACATGGTGTGCGCTACTCCTTTCTGCGTGATGATGTTAAATAAGGCAAACTTGCTGAGGATGAGGTGAAGTGGTTTTCTGTATTTGTAGCTTGGTTCAGACAGTTTGCAGCTGATTTGTTCCTCACGAGATCTCAGAAGCGCCAGGGACCTAGGAGCTGCCTACGGGGCAAATGCACCTCTGCCACTGACTGCCTTTAGGACCTTGGGCTTGTCACCTAGCCCAAAATATTCTCAGGCTCATTAATTTTAGGCTTTAGGGTGCCTGGCTGGGACCATGTAGGCTGTGGGGTTTCCAGAGTACGGAGTTTTTCTGGGGCTTTATACCCAGCTCCCTATCACTACCTTCCTTGGCAAATGAAGCACGCAGGATTAGCCAGGAAATACTCCAGGTCACGGTCCGGGCAGAGCTGGTGGCAGGAGTGTGAACGTGCTGGCACCGCTTAATCGGATGTTAATGCCAGGGAGGAGAGGAGCCGGCTGGAGCCTGCAAAGGGTGCTGGCAGCAAGGAGAGGCACGGATCCACTCCCCAACCTGCTTTGCGGAGAGCTGGGATGTGATTTGGGGTGTAAAGCTGTATTAATGTACAAAGTGCTGCTGGGCTCACACAGGAATCCTTTGTGTCCTTAATGAAGGGAAAAAACAGGGCTTTATTCCGAAGCTTTGTGTATAATCAGATGCCATGTTGTAAAGCTCTGGAAAACACACCAGAAATAATAATTGGGAGGAAATAAAAGGTTTCGTTCAAAACAGTGTGTGATTTAAATAAGAAATGAAAAAGAAAGTGCGCAGGATTTGAGCATCTGAAGAACGAACTTTTAATTCATTTGCATTGAGATTACAGGGGGAGGGGCAGCATTTAAACCGGTATAAAAAACTAGTTTAGATGTAAATGAGAGATAATGGTCTTTGGTGAGGAAATAAGCGGGGGATGAACTTTGTCCCATCATCGTGGCTGGCGCTGCAAGCCCCAGACGCGGTAATTAACAATGAGTTTGCAGATCTCGGCACCGGCGGAACAAAAGGGCACCGCGGCTGCTGCCAGCCGGGACGGGCGGGGGGGGTTAACTGGCACGCCGCGATGGATCACTACCCAGCAGTTTGCAGAGAGAGAAGAGAAAGGAGCCGAGGCTGCAGCCTGGGGCAGCCAGAAAAGCAAGCGAGGGTTTGCAGCGTTTAATAGTTTCCAGGGCACTGGCGTTTTCAGCTGAAAACTTCCCTCCGCAACTGCTCCGAGTGCACCAGGATTTTTACATACATCCCACAATGCCAATGAAGACTAGCGCCACTATTCTTTAACTCATGAAGGCTCTGCTTATTAGTTTGGATGGGGGAGACACGCCGCCGGAGAGATGTGATTCGCCCTTGATTTATAACTCTTACCATTGCTTGCGCCTCTGCTCGCCTCCTCAAGAAGGAGGGGGGGAGCGGAAACCGGCTCGCGTGCCCCTGCCGCCTGCAGCCATGCTGCTGGCTCCCCCTCGCACCAGCAGCCCACAGCAGTGCCCGCTCCACGGCCGCATTACAGCCGCATGTGTGCAGCCCATATGCACCCCACGTGCTGCAAGGGTGTCATTCACCAACATCTGGCCAGAGATCTGAGGCTTGTTATTGTTGTTATGTGTATTTATTGGAGAAGAGTTGGTCCCAGTTTGCGCTGGGAAAAGCCCAGCTTTCCCCCCGCCAGGGTCCCTTGGCTCAGGGAGGGATTGATTGATCTGCTTATTACTATCCAGTTATTATTTTTTAATCGCTTGCAAAGAATGGCCTCTCAGGAATGCAGTGTTTGTTTCTGCTGGGGTCGTCGCGGCTGAAATCCTCCCGTCCAGCGTGGCAACTTGTGGCATAGCAACGCCACCGCTCACGGCTGTGCCGTGAAAAAATGTGCCTACACTTTGCTTTCCTGTGTGTGGCGCAGAGACATTTGCTACGGGTACATCTGATGAATACCGTATGTTGCCACCTTTCAATGGCCTGCCTAATCCCAGACAGATTTGTTATAGATTTACATGCGAAGTGACCTGGTTTCTGGATCCTGTCAGAAAAAAAATAACTCTGCTGTCATCTGAGTGATGCATGAGGCAGGCAGACCTCGGGTCAGGCCCAGGCTTGAAGTTCCCAGGCCGAGGAATGCAATTGGGCCTCCTACTTTTGCGCCCCTCTGCTTAATACCCGCACAGCATTTAAATACTGCCAGAGGGTGCTGCTGACCCAGGGCTCGGGAGCCCCTTGCAGCGCTGCTGAGCAAACCTTCACCCTGCGCTCAGGGTTTTGCTCCTGCTTTGCAGGTGCCAGCTTTGCACATCGCGAGGAGGGGCCCAAAGGCAGTCTGTTCCTGCTGTGCTCGGGCCCTGTTTCTCATATCTTTTTGCCAGTGTGCATCAGGGAAAGCCCTACAGCTCACCGCAAGGATCATTTATTCCTCGTCCTCCCTCCCCATGCTAGTGCATCCTGCTGCACGAGCTGTCCTGCAGCTCCCTGCCTTCGCCCTGCCCGCCAGGTGGTCTCCAAGTGCCGAGCTCTGCTGAGGCCGCTGCTGCTGCCCCGTGCAGGTGTGCGTGGGTGGAAAAGGCGGCCCTCTGACCGCAGGGCTGGGTGCTGATCCTCCAGGCAGCAGCCCCGGCTCTGACACACACGCGCCATGGTGGCCTTGAGCCAGTCACTTAACCTCAGAGGCGTTGTCCGCCTCCCCGCATCCCACGCCACCCACTGGGCACAGCTCTCCCCAGAAGCGTGGTGGCTTTTCCTGGTCCGAATCCTCCCAGGCTGCGGACACCTCCCTGCGGAGGCTGTGCCCAGCGGGAGCTGGTGCAGGGAGTGGGGGGCGCGTTTCCTTCCCATGGGAGCGGGTGCAAGACCTGCGGCTCTGCCGCAGGCAGCCTTCCGTGTGGGTTCACCCCCCAGCACGGCAGAGCGAGTCGCCGATCTCGGGGGGGGGCCTCTGCCCCCCAACCCCACCCTCTAGAAAAGGACAATCAGGACCCCTCCGATAGCAAAAAGCAGAACCGTGGAGGGAAAAATCTGCTTTTTGTTGCTGCCAGCCGTCCTGGCATGGGTACCTCACTCCAAGTGGAAGGATGCCATGTGATATAAATAACCTCTGGCCTTTCGGGAGAGCAACTCCTTTGGTTCGGTCCAAGCCTTCGTAGCAGGCTGCTCGATAGCGAGGACAGGATCTGGAGTGCAAAAGGGGATGGAGGAAAAACGCGTACCCCTCCTGGAAATAGCAACGTGCTAACGCAGGCAGCAGCCATCTGTCCACTGCGACGGACAGCCTGAGCCAGGGAGCACGCAGCTGGCATTGAGACGGCTACGCGGCTCTGCTGTTCTCGGCTTATTTTTTTTTTTAACTTCTTTATTGAAGAAACAACAGCAATTCCCAGTCAGCATCTCTGCTGGCATCACCCCAGTCACGTCGACAGAGCTGTGCCAAGAGCTCCTGGACTTTATTGTCATCAGAAATGCAAACTGGCACTGGGAAAAGCCGCTAACGTCGGGATTCTCCTTGTACACAACACCACAGACCACGCTGCCGCGGCTGCCGCCGCCTCTGCTGTGTTCGGCGTCACAGAGCACGAGAGCTGCCTGAAGCCAGAAGAAGTAAAAGGCCACAGAAGGGGAGGAGAGGGGAGTGCGCAGGGAGGAGAGTTGTGCGTAGTACAAACAAAGCCATTTGTAATAACTGCTCTTAAAAGTCCGAGATTAGCCTTGTGCCCTAGTGCTGCACTGCACAGATTGAAATCCACTCATTACTTATACCTGCCATATAAAGCTCTGCTAATTGCGGCTGAAGCAGGCATTATGGTTGGCTTTTTGTTTTCCTTTTTTTCCCCTTTCCCAGCAAGAGAAGCCTCCATCAGCAGCCCCTGTTTATATGACACCCCCCTCCCTCCCCATGCAAATCTGGGGAGAGAGCAGGCAAGTTTCAGTCTGGGAGCCACACTATGTCTGGGATCAATGTCTCTAATTCCCAGAGCCCCGAAGTTGAGCACTCGCCTAAGCTCAGGGAGAGCTTGCAGCAGGATTGGACATGCTGCTTTTGCTGCCCTGTCCCCACCTTATGTTCCTCTCACTGTTTTTGTTTTATCTGGGAGGTTTTTTTAGAAAATTGAGAAGTGAGCTGCTTGCCATTGGGCAGCTCATAGAAGTCCAGTTCTTCACAGCTGGGAAATCTCAGTCATTAGCATTCGGGGCCAAGTTTCCCCCTTTGCCCTGGCTTGCTTTTTGACACTCGGTGCTAAAGGAGCAGACAGTAGTGCAGGTTTTGCCAGCTCTGAGGGTAGAGGCAGCCCCTGCCTCTCCCTGCTCGGTTGTAGAGCATTGATTTTTCATCCCAAGCCAGCCCTTTGATTGCCAGTTTAAAAAAATCCCCACAACCATTTCTAATGCGGCTCAGCTGTAATCTTAGCAGGTAGGCACCATCGCCTCACGGCGTGCTCCTCGCATTCATGGAAAGGATGCATTTATTACATTCGTGCATCACTCTATCCAAACATAAGACCACTTTCCTCCCTGGGGAATTTCGCTGCCTGCAGGAGAAGCTCTGAAAAGCGGAGGGCAGCGGCGGGATGCCTGCGGGGGCGGCAGCAATGCTCCTGGCTGGCCCTAGCTGCTGGGGCCACATACACAGCTCGTGCAGCAGCAGCAGACGAAGGGCTGGGGGAGGTGGGGAAAAAACAGGTAATGAAGAAACTCATTAGATCCTTTCTCTACAGCCCAGCTAGGCAGAGAAATCAATAACAGGTTGGGAGCAGAGCACAGCACAACAAACTTTCTGCGCCAAGGAAAAGGCTGAGCCACAGTCGCCTCTCAGCACCGCTGGCAAGAACTTCCCTGTTCCCACTGACTATTGAATTTTGCTATTAAGGCCTTCACTGTGCAAGCCCCTACTTTGCCTGCTGGCGAAAGCAGATGTGCAGATGCACAGTTTCTAGTGGGGCTGGGGCAAAAGGGGCACCTGTGGTCCTCTGCATGAGGAGATAACAGGGCAGGACAACGGGACTTGGTCTAACCTCTCCAAACCAGAGGCTTGCAGCAAGCTGCCCACCTTCCCTCCTGTCCCATGGTCGGGGATGCCCCAAGTTGAGGAGTTTTGTGCCATAGCTGAAATGCCCTCTCCAGAGGGCAGAGTAGACATGGCTTAGGTAAACCAGCAGGCTCTCGGGCAGCCCACCGTGTAACTACGAGGCAGTCCCCCAACAGCCGTGCCTGTATCCCCCCACATGCCATAAAGCTGCCAGAAAGCAGCGCTCGGGCGCGTTTCCCTGCCAGTCTTGTCCTGCTCCTCACTTTTTATCCGGTGTCGACAGCTGCTGTGCTGCGCAGAAGCAAGCCTTAGGGACTGCCGGCTTTAAACTGGCTCCTGGAGAGACCTCCTGACTAGTAAATTTTTCAGTTAAGCGTGTCCCAGTAGAGGGGACACTCACAAATCAACACCGCACTGCATTCTGGCACCACGCTCCCTCCTATCAGTACAAGTAATACTTAAGATTAACGGATAGAGGAGAGAGGGGGGTATTTTTCCCTGTGTTCTCAGTTTGCTAACCATGTGCCTTTGACGGCTCTTTGAGCATAGCTGTTATCGCTGTTTCTGTTCCAGAGGCAATTAGCCTGTTTCCCCTGCTGTTTGCACAGGCCTCGCATGCAGCAATAGGGGAGACAAAAAGATGGGAAGTTAGATCTGATTGCAGAGCCACAAAATCAGCAGGACGACAGCAGGGGCTGGATATTGCCTGAAATGGGATGTAAAGCTCGTTTTCTTTCGTTTAGGAATGGATTAATTCCCAGCTCAGGGGAAAGCTGCTGTCCATGGGTCAGATGGCAAGTTGTCCTTTCACTGTTGGGCTTTAGCTCCGCCAGAGCAGATCAGCCAAATACTTTTATCAGGTGTGATTACCCATCTCTTGAATGTGGAAAGCAACAGTCCTGGATATTACCCATATCATTACTCTTTTTGCTTCAATTAGCAAAATTAGGGCAACTTAGAATCAGTTAGCCAAAGCAGGGCTCCCTCCAGTTTGCCTCTGCCTAGAGGAGGCACCGCTGGTGCAAGAGCTGTCTCTGAGGAAACACTAAGTCTCTGCCAAAAATGAATAAAGTGGTTTCCCTGAAAGCAAGCAGTTCAGCCCACAGGAGCCTTTGCTTGCAGCTCAAGGCCTATTTTCCCAGGCTGCCCTCACCCAAAAAGCACCCAAAAGCTTTCCCACCAGACCCTCTGACAGTAGGTGGAGAAGATGAGGCAGGACCAGCTAACATACATCCCAGCCCACAGGATGCCTGCAGCGGTACTGATAGCAGCGTTGGCCCGCGATCCCGGGAGAGGCACGGCTGCATCGCCAATATCAGCTCAGGTGCATAAAGCTCGGCTGGATGTGCCTGCATCTGCCACGGTCGCACCTCCTGGTGCAGCGTTGGGCCAGGCTGCAGCTGCAGAGGAGCCCTCTGCTCCTCTTCATGTCTGGCAGGGAATGAGATGGGCTTGGGGTATCAGGCTTGGAGTATTGGGCACTGGAGCAGCAGGGGGACAGCCATCGTGGTGGAGGGGGGCTCTTTGGGCTTCTGTTTTCCATGATAACAAGGATGCAATATCCACAGTCATAAAATGCATAAAATGATCTGGATTCAAGCGGACTACATCCCAATCCTGGTCCCACCATAAGCATCAGCAGGACGCAAGTGCCTAAGTTTGTGTGTTTTTAATATTACTGCTTCCTGTTTTCACCATACTCCTACAGCCTGGTGGCATTTCTGACATGAAGCCTCTCCCTCTGCCTTGCTCCCAGTGCCCCAAGACCCTCTGACAGTCAGGTTTGGACATTTCTGCTATTCATCCTCACCTAGCGCTCCAGTGGAGGGAGCAGCCTGGCTCAGAAAGCCTCCTGCAGGAAGCATGGAGGAAGCACCGCAAGATGCCCTCTTCCTCCAGGTGAGCCCAGGGGCGCTTCTCTACCTTCCTGGGAAGGAAATCTGCACAGATGCTGCCTCGTGCAGAAACCCACCACCACCAAAAAGGTATATGTTTTAGAAGGGGGAAGAGAGGACAGGGCCTGTTTTCACAGCTTGAATGCAACCCTTTTGGTTACATCAAATTAATGACCATCTTCCCTCATTCTGCCCCTTACCCTGCTATTCCAGCTCACTTCTGCTCCAGCCCTTCCAGCCTGCAATGGTGCATTGCTGGGGCTGTCCCAGGCAGGGGGACACTCTTGGGGGGGGTGGGGGGAGCAGCATCACTGAGCACTGTGTTTTCCTCAGCAGGGACGCAAAACTGTCACAGACACACTCAGTCTCGCACACAAAGCTCAGCTGGCAAGGAGAGACATCTGCATTTCCATGCAGCCAGTAGTAAGTCAGGGACTGTCATTTGACAAGGGTAAATTCCTCCTCCATGAGATCCTGTTCCAGAGAGCAGAGCTGGCCAGCCAGGCTTGCCCAGGATCTCACAGCTTGGGCAAGGAGAGGCAGGCCAGCACCAGCCATCCTCTTCAGCCCATGTCATGTTGCACAGATGTTGCGGGCAGCCCCCAAGCCAAAGCAGCGAGCAAAAATGAGTTGGGCACCAAGACAAGAAATTCCAGTGCATCCCAGGGACAGCAGTGGCCTCACATGTGTCCGGTTGGCAGGAACAAGAACATGTTACGCGACCTCCTGCAGGTGCATGCCTCCTTGAAGGGTTTCAGTTCATCTCTTTGGCACTGCTTTCATTCTTCCGCTCACAAGACGGTGATTTCAAGGAGAGGCCGGACAGCACCCAAGGTGCGTGAGAGCTTGGTGGCTGGGAAATGCAGACCTGAGCCTGTCCCCCCTTGCATGGGGGATACAGGCTGTAGGGGAGGGCAGCCCCCCTGCCCTTGCCATCTCAGGAAAGAGGGGCCTGAAGGGAAGCCACCTGGCAGCAAAACGCTTGGACAACCTTTCCTAGGACTCTCAGGGTCAGGCATTAGAGAAGGGGACAGCTAGGCCCCACATTTTTCCCTGCCCATACCTCTTGCTTTTTGCACCTGGACAGCTGAGGGTGCCTGGGATTGTCCAAGGCTTGGGAACACGCAGGCACCCTCTCCTTGTGGAAAGCAGTGGACATCAGCCACGTGGAGGCTCTGGGCACATGTGGTGGTGTCAGACTTTGCCTGAAAGGACCGCAGGTGCCTGCTGTGGCTACAGCATCTGCGCTGCTTCCTGAATGCATTAACCCCGCATGTGTTCACCACAACTGGCCGGAAAAGTCCAGGTTGACACCCACTGCCCATCAGCCGAAAGGAACCCTGACTCCACGTGCTGGTTTGTGGGACAGCACAGTCCTTGCCATCTCCCCTAGATGCAAAGACATGCAACAGGTACCTCCAGGTAAGGTAACTGAGTGCCTTAGGCTTTGGTCCTCTCTGTGATCCAGTCCTTGGTTCCTATTCCATTTTTCCCCACCAAGATTTTGAGCGCTGTTTGTTCTTGTCCAATCACCTTTAGGTCAGTGCACTTATACCCAGGATGTTGTTACATTTCCCTGCCCCCACCTACCCCTCAGAGGGATTTTATTGTTTCCTCCAATCTGAAGGCCAGGGAGCAGCTAATCAGTAGGCCATTGCAGAGAGGATATCTCCTTTCCGCTGGCCTCTTTCTCCTTTCCTCTAGGCTGCCAGAGAAGATATGCACGTGCTTGCACGTGAGCGCACTCTCGCATGCTGCCTGTGGGCAGACATCCCATCCCTATAGGGAAACATCCTTTGGCCGGAGGAGGCAAGTTTCTCCCCTGCTCTGCAAGGTTAGAGCTGCTGGGATGTTCCTGTCTCCTCCTGACAAAAGCACTGCTGCTGAAATTGCATCGCTGCAAATAAAGCAGCCTCCTGGCTAATTATTAGGGACCATTTTACTCTTCATTTTTAGACAAACTTGCAAGCTTGCATTGAAGATCACCCAGCTTTTGTGACTTCTCTCCATTTCTTTGTTGTGTGCGTGTGTTTCTGTCTTTCCCTCCCTCTCTGTGAAGTAGTGCTGGACCGATCTTGGCTTCCAGTGGGGTCACCAAGCAGAGGATAGCCACATGTGTGGATGCCAAAAACACTTAGTGATTCTAAAAAGATCAAGAGCAATTGCTTTAGCCTTCTATAGAGAGCAAGTGATATTTTGCCAAGCCAGGGGCAGGTTCTCTGCTTGTCATGTCCAGCCTCCATCTCCTGAGCAATCCCTCAACCTGGCTGTGGCCAGGGACCTGCTTCAATAAGCTGAATGCTCTGCTCAGATCGTCCTTTCCAAGTTCAATAGTGTTCCAAGACAGGGGGGGAATAATAAAGAAAAAAAAAGAAAGAAACTGAAATCTGGCTCTTTTAAAGCTCTGGCCTGAAGAGCAGGCAATACATAACACAGAAGCATGGGGCAGCTGGACAAGCGAGAGGAAGTGGGCAGGGGTCACCCAATTTGTTGTGAATTCTGCACAGACCTTCACAACCGTTGCTGAAACCCAGCGTGAAGTCATGCTGCCGCGACGCCTCTCAGCAAAGCGTTGTACGTGGCGCTCCCCTCGCCATTCCCCGGCCCCGGCAAAGGACAGAGACTGCTTCACCTACCCGCTGAGGGGGCCTGGCTGGTGTCGCAAGGGTCTCGGTGCTGCCTCGGGTCCACCAGCCTCCCTGCCAGGAGACCCCTAGCACCCACGGCGCCTCGTGACACAGGGCCCCGCCGGCCTGAGGGGGGCCGTGGGAAATGCAGTCTTTCCAGCCCGGACCTGGGCGGTCACGTGAATTTCTAAGGACACATGGGAGTCCCCGTCTCCCACCAGGCAGATCCCAGGCACTCCTCAGGCCCACGCAGTACCAAACGTGAGCCCCAGGATCGCCTGGCCAGGGCAGATGCGGCTGCAATGGGACGCAGGCGGTAGTCTCTGGGCTGGGGGATAACTGCGTTTAGGGGCTACCTTCCAACACATCTCCCTCGGGTTTTGGTGAGTGCAGGCACAGCCTGGCCCTGTGTCCACAGGAGTTGGCGACGGGCTTTCCATTCATTTCGGCGGCCCATGAAGCAGAAAGTCTTCAGTATTCTCCTCCTACCTCCCATCCCAGCAAACCACATTTATTTTACCCTCCACTCCACTCTTCCAGGGATCGATGGGTCATCAAGATGATGAGTTAGTGCCTGTAGTGACAGTGGCACTTTCCATTACTGCTGATATACCTGGGGGACACATGTCTCCCAAAGACTCATCAAGGCTAGGAAATTCAACAAAGAAGCTAAAACTGTCATTTGCAATGAAGTTGAAGACCTGCAGCACAGGCAGAACCTGCCTGGACCTGCCAAGACCTCCCTGGACCCATGGAGGTCCCAGGGGCACCAGCACAGACACTGCGAACTTGGAGCAGGTTGCGGGCTTGGGACCTAAGCTACTGCTGCTTTCTTTTTTTCCCTCTCTCTTTTCACTTACTGATATCCTCACTGAGAGCCATTTGGATAAACATTTCTAGCTGGGGAATGATTTCTTTTCTTGAATATCTTTCATGACTAACAGACACTGGGTTTTTTTTTTTGTTTTTTTTTGTTTTTTGAGGTTGCATTATTATGACATTTTAATTGGCTCAGGACTATTCAAGTCTCAAAGCCAATTTGGCCCCGACATTTTCAAGCAGAACTGTTTCTGTCTCCATTTTGATAGATACTTCACGCCGGCCAAAATGGCCTCGCATTAAATAAAAGAAAACCCCCTCTTGTTTTACAGCTCATTGGCGATCCCGTTCCTTTCCTTCCTGGTTTAATTTTAGTTTGAAGTACGAACCGTACCTGTTCCTCCAGCCCTGCTGCCTGCGTGGGGATGTCTGGAGGGCAAGAAGCAGCCGGGCTGCCTGTTGTGACTCGCCTTTGTTTCGCTACCGAGCGCGAGCAGGGTCTGAGCCAGCTCCCTGAGTAATTGCAGGATTTCAGGAAAAGAGGAGGCTGCAAGTCGTGAACCGCTAATGAGTGGGTGTAGCTGGAAGGACTGTCAGAGTCCAGCGCGAGGCATGCGGGGCCGGCAGAAAGACAGCCAGCTGGACTTGAGAGCCGCCGTGTCATAGCAAGGGCATCGGTCTTGCCGCTTCATCAAAGCCGGAGGATGTGTCAGGACGGTGCCACATGCTGCAAAGGAAGCGGCAGACGGGAGCGGGAGAAACCCTGGCGGTAACAAAGCCCGCGCGGCACATCCCAGCGCGTGGCAGCACTAATCTTTAATTTGTCACACCTGCGCAGCGCGCCTGGCCTCCTTGATTCCCTGCCTTTTTTTTTCCTAGGCGCCGGCTTTTCTACTGACTGACATGCTGACGCTCCCGCAGTGTCGGTGCACCCGGCATTGCTCCAATTACCCTTCTGCTTCTCCTAGCAGAGCCTCCTCCCGGCCGGCTTTTCCCCGCTGGCGCTCCTCGTTGCGCAGGGCCCAGCACGCAGAGACCCGGTGCACCCGAGGAATTGCACGGCGGCCCCGCAGCCGTGCTCGGCACACTTCGCTTCCGCCAATTGCACCGCCGACGCTCGCCTCTCCCTAGTGCTGCCCATCAGGATTTGTTCTTAAGAGAGGGTCTGCAAAACAGTGCTGCTAATTGCTGGATATTATCAGCAGCATTCAGGAAGGGGTTTTAGCAAAGCCCAAGGAGAACATGCAAATGCTAAATATTACATTCTCCTGCCTCCCTTTTCCCCCCCTCTCTGCCCTTTCTGTATTCTGCGGCAAGAGCTGCAAATGCCACCAGCACCCGGAGCATTACCTTGTTCTTTGGGGTCACTGCTGGAGGCTTTTGATTAGTGATGGCCAGAATATTCTATTCAAACCACCGAGATGGCCTATACACGGCTCTAATCCAGTGACACAGCATACATAAGCACCGACACACAGACATGCATAATTTATCCAGTCCACTGCTCTGGGCCTTGCTCACACAATTGCCATCAACAATAGCGAGACTGCCGCGGCATGCTGTACTTCGGAGGCGAGCAGGGTAGAGCTGTGGATGAACGCCATGCCGCCGGGCAGATGGAGGCTGCGCGTTTCTCCCTCCCTGTGTACCCCAGCCTCCCGCGGTTCGGTAATACACTCTGTCAAAAAACAGGCTGTGCCACATCTCAAAACCTTCCAGGTTTGGGCCCGTTCTGAACCAAACTCCTGAGAGGCTCCTGGAAAGGAAATGCGCGTGATCAGATGTCAAGCAGCTGACACGGGTGTCAACCTTGCAGCTGGAGAGCTGGGTAAGCCGTGCTTTGGGCTTGGGTGTGACATATATGTTGATGTCTGTAATGTATCACCGTAGGATCTTGTGTCAACATCTTTCCTAGCGTTTTGTTCATTTTTTAAACAACCTGCCAGGTGTTCCTGCAGTTCATGACCTGAAATACTTTTTTTTTTCCCTCTGACTTCATGCTTTCAATATGATTTACAAAAATTGCTTATAATAAGGCTCATTCAGCAGCTGGGTAATAGTTGTCAGGAGTTAAGAGACACTGTGGCATGCTTAGCACAGAAGCATACTGTGTATCTGAGTCCCAAAGTGGTATGTGGTTTTAAGGCAGCTTTTATTAAGCATAGGGCTTGCAAAGGTGCCTGCGCACACAGGGCCCTCTGGGTGCCAAAAAGGGCATTTCTTGCAACTTCTGGGGATGACCCCAAAGGGGATTGCAGATACCCCCCCTGACACATTTCCACACCTCCCCTGGCTCCCCTTCCACTGAGCTGCTCTTCGCTCCCCCCCGACGAGGCTCAGCAATCAGCTCGCTGAGCCACCTGGAAACCCACAGTGCAAAGTCCTGGCTCAGGGTGGCGAGCCCTTCACGGCGGGAGCGAGGGTCGCCCCCATCCCGTGGCGGTGGGGCGCTCCCCGGGACTCGCTCGTCTCCATCCCCTTCCCTCCTTGCATCAACCACCACTGCTCGTTTGGGCTGTTTGGGTTTGGGTTTTTTGGACCTAGGAAGATGTGGCTAGCGGCTTTTGTGGCTAGCGGCTCTCAGGTTCGCCCTTCTGCCAGACTCATTTCACATAAGCCAGCGCTAAGTCTGTGGGCTAACTGGCTTTATTTATTGTCTCTTTTAAGGCTTTGTATTGCACAGGGGCTTATTTGTTGCCGCTTGCTGCTTTGCTTATTTGCTTGGGGTAGGGTTTTTGTTTTTCTTTTTGCCTCAGTCTCAGGGACCTCTGTAATTGTCACCTCAGGCAGCAATTAAGGGCTCAGCAGTGCTTTTGGGCACTGTCCGAGGCTGGGAATTGCACAGCGCTGCCGCGGGGGAGGCTGCATGCAGCCCTCACGTGCTGTGCTGCGAGGGAGCCCGCATGGCGCGGAGGGAGGCTGGTGCGCGCGGGACGCTGCAGGCGATGCCAAGGGGATGGCCGCACCAGGGCACCCCGGGGCCACGCGCTGCTGGGGCGTCCTAACCAGGGCTCGGCGGAGGCTCGCTGCCTTTAAGGGCTCGCACAAGCTGCTCCAGAGTCTGTCTCAGGCGCCTTCCTCCCTGGCAGGAGAGCTGCTGGACACCAGCCACAAAGTGCTTCATACTTGCAAGCCCCTGCTTTTCTTCCCAAATTCAGCCACTCAAAATTCCGCCAGTTTTGCAAACCAAAAATTTCAGGTTTGTTTTGCATGGTTTATTACTAGCAAAATCCTCTTGCCCCCCCCTTTTTTTTTGTTTTTTGCCAGGACGTTTCGCTTCTCTTGAAACCCACAGAAAACATCCTTTGTTTTTTTTCTTGTTTCTCCCGAAATGTGAGATTTCCACAGCAGCTGTCCCATGACTTATTTTCCTCTCCAGGGGACCGAGGCAGGGATGGAGTTACCTTCCCCAGAACATTCCTCGAGGAGCAGCGCACCCGGCTTTGTTACACTTGGACAAAAGCATCGCTCAAGGATCTTCTCAAAGCCTCGGTCAGCAGAAAGCGAGAAATGTGCCCGCTTCAGTCAGCCATCTTCCCGTTCATCCATTGCTGCAGCACCTCTTTCAGAAAATCAGGGAAGCCAATGTAGTTTTGTCCTGCCCGCGCTAACGCTTCGCGTTGCCCTCGCTGCACGCTAGGAGCCTTCTGCCTCATTTCTGTCTATTGTAACAGAGGGAGAAGAGGGGACCAAGAAAGAGCAAAAGTGTGTTTATCCTGTGTAAAAAACCTGCAACTAAAACGGCGGCTTGCTGAGCCTTTTCTGGGGAGACCCCATGCTACAGCGCTTCCTAATCCCAGAGGCAGCTGGGATAATCTAAGCACAGATTAACCAGGTCTAGCTGGAGTTGAACTCCCTGCTGCCTCTTTATTTTTGGAAGGAGGGTGTGAAGAGGCCGCCGTTGCTCTGGTGCCTCATCTGGTGCTCTCACATATTTTAACCATCCCTCCACCCTTTCAGTCCTTGGCCTCAAATCCACTCCACGGTCCCTCACTGAGACATCAGAGACCTCGCTGGGAGAACAGGATACAAAAATCCAGTTTAGCAGATTTGCCTTCTGGCAGAGTTCCCAAATCGTACAGCTTTACGATAAGTTTTGTCATATAGGGTTGCATTTTTTTCTTGAGGCCCCCAGTCCTGGATTTTTGTGATTGTGTAACAATCTGTGTTTTCACTTGTTAAAAAAAAATCACTGGCCCTCAGAAATGCAAACAAAACAGTGAAAATATGAAATTGCTGTCTTCAAGAAAATCCTTCTACAGCGTTTCCTGATTTCTAGATTTCCTGTGGGGTAAATCAGTGAATAGTTCAGGGAACAATCTTCATGAGCCTTTGACTCAGCAACACTTGATGGATTTGCAAAGCTACAGAATTTGAGGAGAAAAATTATTACCTCATTTCATGAGTCTCTCTTTTACTTTCTCAGCTTAATGCTTGCCTGTCTTAGGGTCTGGATGAGAGAGCTGAAGGCAGTTTCACATTCAGGATCTCATTGCTGCAATGTGTGGATTTCTTTAAACAAAACTATCAGTGAAGGCTTGCTGGGTTTGATAGTGTGCCTATTATTCTTAAATATTACAGAAGCTTGTTTGAAAACTAAAATAAGTTTTTTGCCAAAATGTCACGGTCTGCCTTTAAATAAAAAAGGAAAGCAAGAGCATAGGGAGTGTTACAAGTTTGAACTGGTATTCCCAGACCTTTCAAACAGCTCTATTTCTTCTTTTTTTATGGCAAAGAAACATCTAATTTTCGGTCTCCCAAACATTTCTGGATCTTTTTAAGGTAGCAACAGCACCGTGGCAATGACTCACATTATCACATTTAGATACATCTCGTTGTCATTGCTAATATAACACGCTTTACAATACTCTCCCAGACACATAAACACACACAGATATCTGTGCCTCGGCAAAGAAATAATACACTGTGAGAAAAATTTGGGTAAGGGGTTGGCTCTTTGCTGGCAGCTCGGCCGTGCTGCGCCAGGGTCGGAGGTGGCTGCCGGCCCCTGGCAGCCCCGCTCCCCACGGAGGGGCTGTTCGGAGCTGGGCAGGAGGGTGCTCGGCCAGAAATGCCGCTGGCTCGGAAGGGGCTGCCCAGGGGATTGAGGGGCTGCTCGGCAAAACCGAGCCGCTGGCGGGAGCCGGGTCCTCTCCTTAAACGGCTTTCCTGGAGGGGCGGGCAGGATGCAAGAGGCAGCAGGCATGCATGCCTGTCGCATCGAGCCTTGTCCTCCCTGTTTGACGCTGCTTTATGGTGTTGGCAGGCTTCCAGACTTGTTTTATTGCTTCTGTCTTAATTTCTCGCTGCAACCGGCCAGTTAAGTAACGGGGCACCTGACTAATGAACAGCCGTGTCTCCACGCTGCATCCTGGAAACTTCCATGTGGGTTTTAAAAATAGAGATGGGTTGAAGAGATTGATTTCTTTTTCCCTACAAAGGCCACCATGCCACTAGATTGCAAAATGATTGATCAAATGACCTTTTTTTTCCCACATACTGCCCTTCCCAGAAACCTGTCATTTCAACACACTACAAACTCTTCTGATGAAGTCAAATAGCCATGCAATGGATGAAATGCAAATGCTGGAAACCTGAAATTTGTGCTACCTTTTGTGATATGACCCACAAAATGAAGGGCTGGATCTAAACACATAGTGTCTCTCTAGCTGCCCCATCTTCAACAGCTGTGGGAGCCTGTTGTGTGCGAAGGCTCTGATGTTTGGAGGAAAGCCTATTTCCCCTTCCACAGAGAGCTAGACCACAAAGAGTATGTATAAATATATATAAATATACATATAAAAATATATGAATATATACATATGTATAGTAGAGGAGTCCGTCCCACGGTCCCTTGGGCAAAATTCAGTCCTGGGAAAATGCCCTTCTCTTTCTTTCTGTATAGGGCTGGTGTTCCCTGCAAGGGGAAAAACCCTCAGGTGCCTGCACACACGTAAACAGAGACCACAAGGGACATCCTCCTCACGGAAGGGCATCACGGGGGACTTGGACTTGGAAATCTCAGGCATCTACATGCTTGCTGACAGATGCAGAAGCAATGCACTTCAAAGCCTTTGCCCTGACCCCCTTGCAGCAGCCCTCTTGCACCAAACACTGTGCTCCCAGAAAGGGAAGGGCAATGGAGACTTAATCCTGCCTCAGGCAGCATTGAAGGCCTCAGTCACTCATGGAAAAGTGTGTTAACTCAAGGAAAGATGTTTGTAGAAGAGAGGGGCTCCTCAGCAGCTCTCTGCAGCGTCCCAAACACAGGCACGTGAGGGCTGCGGCGAAATCTGCCCCGTCCTCCTTGCATCAGCCAGCCTTCTCATGCGTGAGCTTTCCACCCACCTCTTCCCCTCCGGCGTCCTAGCAGGATGTAGTGGAGGGCACCTGATCCAGGAACAAATCCCCGTGTCTTT
Organism: Apteryx mantelli; assembly: GCF_036417845.1. Lineage (NCBI taxonomy): Eukaryota > Metazoa > Chordata > Aves > Apterygiformes > Apterygidae > Apteryx > Apteryx mantelli. Next base: position 96,304,042 of record NC_089978.1, read on the forward strand.
TTTCCCTTTGGGAGTGCAGCGCAGTGGAGTTCAGTTATTAATGAGACAGTCCTGAAGGACACTTTAAAATAAATTAAGAGGGCTGTTCCGCTCCTACAGTTGATTGCAGGCATGTCTTTTTTTCAGAGAGTGGAAAAACACTTGGAAAAAATTGTCTAATTTTCCCCTTTTGCCAGATCAGGCCTCTGCGTAATAACAAAAACATGGTGCTTAATGCTCAGTGCTCTCTTTGGGACACTGAGGCTAAGCGAAAGTATGTAAATCTATGGGAGGCCTGAGGTCAGAGCGCAGCTGTCCTGACATGCTATCCTCCCCATTTTACGGCCCCCCTGCCTCCCTTTTAAAGCCTTAGCATCTTAAATGCAGGAGACATGCAGATCGGGAGGTAAGCCCCTTGGGGAACTAAAGCAGCGCAGAATCCTGCAGGTCACCAGTTAAGCATTTCAGCCTAGAGCAGATCTCTCGTAAGCCACTTTTTGGAGATAAGCTTATCTAGACCTGACAGCTGAATTTAACCCTGAACTTTTGATCTCGATTTTTAGCCTCTGCAAGTCTATACATTTCCTTGAAATTATGCACACCAGATTTCAGCTCCCCCACTACAATGGCTCAGCCATTCCCTTAAAAGGGACCTGCACAGTTGTGCATGACAACATCATCCAGTAATGCCCTTGGTTTCACAGCCAGCCCTGGAAGTCAGACAGGCCCCCAGCCGTGGAAAGCCTTCGATTAATGACAGTGGGGCTCCGGCATGAGAGGGGACGGGATTTTACAGTTCCAACGATAACACATTTGAATGTAATATTGTACAGGAGTGGATTATAACCCCAGCACTTTGCTATGCAGGCTTTTGGAAATTTGTTTTCAGTACATAGAAACAGCTAGAAATGCTCTTTCCCGCTGCATGAAAAATGCACTTGGTAATAGTCTTTCTATTGCTGGACAAGCTCACTGCATTTGTGCTGTCAGCACTATGACATACTAGCCAGGAAGGGTTTTGCTAATCAGTTTTTCTAGCATCAAATCAGCGTCTGCTATATATGATCAAGGAAATTGAGGAATCTCAATGTTTTTGCAATATTGCTTAGTTGGCCATGAAATATGGGTGGTTCTGTGAGGAATGGCTTATTTCTCCCTCACTAAGATAAAGCAACTTTGGCTAACGATGAAACATTGCTGCATGATGAAGCCAGCTAATAGCAGCACTCTGATGAGAGCAGATAAACAGCCGTACCCCAGCAGAAGGGAAGGGATGCATAAACAGCTTCTCAAATAAGGCATTATTAATATGCTTGAACTACAGAGGGCAGAAGGAATTTCTTTTCTCCTCTTTCACTCCGAAAGCAATATTCATAAAATATCTAGGTTCCCAAGTTTATCCAAGAAATTAAATTATTAGAAATTTAACTGGATGTTTTCTGGCTTAATTTTTGTTCAGCTAGCACAGATGACTGGTCTTCTGGGGCAACACGGCTGTCTGGAAGTGGCCTGAATAACCCACCATACTGGACAAGGAATGGGTAATAAGGAAGCATTTTAGCAGAGCTTAAGTCCCCCTTTTGGAAATGATTTGGGTCTCAAAGCGTGCGTTTCAGTCCTGACATTGATGTTTGAGCTGTGCAGGCATTCTGTCACTTTTGAAAACACACCTTCATGCAACTAAACAGGTCTTTAGCATTTCGCTGTTGAAGTCTGATATTTGCAGCAGCAACAAAAAGCTCCTGGGGCCAGTGCAAAATGGCACAACTTTGTGGAGTCTGCTGAGATGAAGGGACTTCAGTGGCCAAGGGGCAGCTCCTTCACCCCCAAGGAAGGGCCGGCATCCACACCTTTTCCCAGTGTGCCTGCCCCCCAGGCCACCTCCCGAATGCGGGCGCCCAGCTCGCAGGCGGCGCTGCCTCGCCGAGGTGGCTTCCCTGCTCCTGGTTTGGCAAGAGAGCCGTCGGTAGCAATGAGGACAGGATTTCCTTCCTTCCTCCCTCCCTTCCCACCTCAGCAGTAGCATTTTTAGCCCCCTTTCCAAGCCACCTGGCAGGGACACAGGACAGCTCCGCTCACAGGCAGCTCCTGCTGCCAGCACATCACCCCAGAAAGGAGGCATGAGGAGGGTAAGCGTCATCATAGGGCTGGACAAGGAAAGGGTGTCTCCAGCGCTGGCATTTCAGAGTTTAGGGACCCGACGATCTGGAGGGGCAGAGGCGGCCTTTTGTCGTCGGTGTTGTTGCCCTGCAGTGCATAAAACGCTCAGGCCAGCCACAGGCCCATCTGTTCAGATCCACACAGAAAATTGCAGACCTGTTCCTGGGACCAAAACACATAAGCCCGTTTTATGTAACAGTCCTGCTATATAAGCGGCAGTCAGGGATTTATGCTGTCTTTGAAGTAAATTGCATCCTGGTGCACTATAGCATGAAAGTTAAGATTTACCATTGCTGGGACACTGAAGACCCCAGTGGAAGCAGGAGAATAAATAGTGCCGCACTCTTCCCGCTGGCTTCAGCTGCCCAAACTGACTTCACAGGCCTTCCTCACCTCCTTCGCCTCCGCTTCGACTCGCAGCATATCAGGGAAGCAAACTGGTCACATCTGCATCCGGCTGGGGAGGAACAAATGTGCTGGCTAGGCAGCGAGGAGCTTTTTGAGGGAGGATACCTCAAAGTAAAATGAAAGGCTAGCCATCAAAGGTAGTAAACAGACCAGCAGATGAAAGAGATTCTTTGCTTAGCTTTGGTAAGACTACTAGGTATTAAAAAGAAAGGGGCGGGGGGAAGGTGCAAGAAAACTGGGGTGCCCAGAGAAGCGCATTGTTCCCCCTGCCCTTTTCCTTTGCTCATCCTCCGCCATCAGCAGAGGGGAGGGATCAGTGCACCCCCATGCTGCGACCAGCCCTGTTTGTCTTGGCTCCTCAGGATGCTGCCGTTAGCAGGGCTTCAGTGTGCTGAGATGCTTCATCATTAGCTGGAGGTGCTTGGGCTGGCTGGAGAAGAAATGAACCATCCCCCCCAAAGAAACCCTCGCATTTCGTGGCCAGCTGAACAAATATTTTGAAATATCCCAGCTCGGCAATTTCAGTGGTCAGATGGAACAAAGACGGAGCTGGTACAAAAGGGCCGAGTTCTTCTCTGGGCTCTCCAGCAACCCCACTGAACTCGGTAGCAGTAACCGGGGACCCAGTGTAGCACAGCATGGAAGCACGTGCATAAGTCCCATGGAAAATCCCTGCAGTTAACAGTTAATCATGTCCAGTTAATCATGACCAGAGGTGGACAAGTGTTCAACTGATTTGCTGAATCATGACATACAGGCAATTACCCTAAATCAGAGCAGTATCCTCCGTTCCCAACAGGCTCCTTTATGCTTTACAAACTCCTGAAGGGAAGGGAAAAAAAAACACAAGCAGCAGCACTGAAGTGTGGGGAGGCTGAAACAGCCAGGTGTTCTCCTGCCTCCTCCCTGGTGCTTCTCCAGCCTCATGAAAACTTCTCGGAGCTCTTTAAATCAAGGCTGCTGAGATTTACAGCTCTAGACCCTCCGGGCAGCTTGCTGAGTTTACTCTGGGTTTCTCCAGGCCAGCTGCACCAAGCCCCTGAGTAAAATGGGCAAGGTTTCACGAAGGCTGAGACTTACGGTCTGGACGGTGTTTGGCTTCCCTCCTTCTTTCTGAATGCAAATACGTGTCTTCCCCTCTTCTGAGCATCGCCACCCCCTTCTAGCACACTCTGCCGAAGAAAAGGCATATTCCCACCCCCTCACTGCCTCAGTGAGAGGTTTCGTGGGGATGGGATGCTATATCGGGAGAGAGGGATTAACATCTGGGCAAAGGAAAATGGGAGTCCCTCCTGTTATGGTTAAACTGCCTTTATAACAGGCTCTCCTGTCGTAGGAACAGCTTTGGCATCCATTTATAGGATTACAATACTATCGCACATTAAGACGCAGGCTAAGCCCTATTTTTTGCATGTGCACAGAGGAAAAGGCAAGGCAAGAGAAGGGCCTGCATATTCTTGTTTAGGAGCCAAAGATTAATGTGCTCAGCAAAGCAAAATTAACCCAAATACCATGATTATGCAGAAGAAAATTCCGCAGGAGAATGTCATTTCACCAGCGATATCCTGCCGTTTTCTGCCGGCAAGAGTTCGAGAGGTGGCATGGTAACAGAGTACATCAGGGCAAGCATTTGACTGGAAGCATTAAATACCTCAGAAAGGTGAATGGCCAAGGTCTTCCTGATAATTAAAATGTGTGCAGTCTTCATAGACCAAGGAAGGGACAGAGCTATTGTTTAAACAGGTAATTAGAGCTGTATTTTAAGCAAACTCAGGGCAGTAACGAGCTCTCTCAGACGGGGAGAGCAGCTCTTTTCCTCCTGGTGACGGCATGAATAACTATTTCCCTGCTGCCTGCTGCTGGGGGACAGCCACGGTGTTCCCAGCCCCACTCCCCAGTGACCGTGTCCATTGGGGAAAAAAAAAGAATTCCTATTTGATTTCACATTTTTCACTCCCTGTCTCTTTCCTTCTGCGTTTAGGTTCAAGAGAATTGGCTGAGCCACTTTTTTTATTACAGCAGCAGGGAGGGGAAAAAAAAAAGGGACCCAGCTGAGCCCCAGGGGAAGACAGGAAATCATGTGAGCCCTCGCTCGCTCGCTCGCTCTCTCTCTCTCTCTCTCTCTCTCTCTCTCTCTCTCTCTCTCTCACACACACACACACACACACACACACAGAGTCCTCACAGGAGCAGCGCAAGAGGCGCAATCTGGTGCAGCTGCTGTAGAAGTAAAATCAGCTGTCCCTCCCAAACCTCCCCCCGAGCATCTCCTCGCCAGCACAGCCCGTGCACGGGAGTCCTGCCCATGCGCCAGGACTTTCCCCTTTTGGACAGCAAGGGATGCACGTTCTTCTTCCGCCAGGCTGAAACACCTCCTGGATTGAGGCTGCTGAGATTTACAGCTCTCGATGTATCCCGGGATGTCAGCGCTGGAGCCAGGCAAGGGGTGGCCAGACCCTCCACCCGGGGTGCGGAGGGAGCCCCAGAGCCATGCTGCCTCCTGGCTCTCCCTCCACTCTGGAGGCTGATCCCTTCCTTGCCTAGTCTCCCTTGCACCTCCTGATCAGGTTTCTGCGTGAGCTGCTGCAGGAGATGCAACTTCTCATTAACCCCCCTGTACACAAAAACAAAGCAAGCAAGCAGGCCCAAGGGAAGGCAAGGAGGTGCCTTCACACCATGAACATGGTCTTCCCTGAAAAATATTTGAGGGCTAGACACCAGTGATGAGGAAGCAGGGAAGTACAAGGAGCTGAGCTCCACTGCCGGCTTTAAAGCCCGCTTTATCTGAGGTGCTCTGACAGGTCAAAAAAAAGCCAACACAAAAGAACAAAACACTTCAAACCCCAAAAGGCTTTGTGAGAAGCCCAAAAATCAGGCTTGGGGTTGCAGTGGGATGCGGGCACGTTGCTCCAGCAGGAAATAGCATGCGGTTAGGGCAACAGCCTCTGGAAAGCACAGGGCAGGTTGCACTCGGGAGCAGCCTATGGTTGTGTGTTGGCCACAGTGATATGCTTATGCTCCAGTTTGTTAACAACCTGGCTTCAGGACCAAAGGCCAGGGTTTTATAAAGCAAACTTAGGACTCTTGATCTCTCCTTCTACTATAGATAAAGTGGTGGTATTGCTCTGAAGTATAAGACCAGCTTATTTTGAACGTCTCTCACACCTCTGGGGTAGAGCTGGAAGACAAAGGGCAACACAATAAAAAAAGGACATCCTCACACCTTGTACAAGTCACCGAGCTCATTCACCCAAGAGTCACTTCTCTGATAGTCTGGGAGGGGTCTGACTGATTTCCCAAGGTAGATGTGTTTGCTTATATCTTTTCTTAAACATCTGGTTAACTTACCAGAGTGACTATACCTGCAACATGCAAAAATCTTCTGTCTTCTTTCAGAGTTAGAAAGGGTGGGAAAGAAAAGGAATGAGTATCTTACTGCTGTTTTTGGCTGCCCCCTAGCACTGCTTGAGCTTCAAAGCTCCTGGAGTCCTGTGACAATGTGAAGTCTCAGTGCTCTCTTGTCTTCTCTAGCCCTTCTGGTTGCAAGAAACTTTGAAAATGTTCATGACGGAGCAAAAGCAGGAAAAAAAACTCATCTGTAGGATTTTTTTAAGAGCGATTAAGATTAAATTTCCTATCTTCCTCGACTGCATGTGCTGAGCACTGCCGCCTGGCAGGGCTGCTGTTCAGGGCGCAGGCAGGACCCGCGGTGCTGGTGTGAGCTGCGGTGCTCTGGCTGCTTCCACGCCCAAGAAACCAGAGAGGCTGAGAGGCTAGCCCAGATCTGGAGGAAGTTCTCCCTGTTAACTTGCTGACTGAAACATCCCTTCAGGAGCTGTTTTGCAGCCAGGGCTGCTAGCGCATGTCAGAAGTTGTGAGCGTTTGCAGCCACCGAGTCGAGTGTCACCTGCGGACACGAAGCCTGCAGGGTGCTGGGCACTCAGCTTCAGGGGGAGCTGGGTTTCCTGGAGCTGGGATGGCACTGCTGGCGCATCTTGCACCTCTGCCCCAGCATGGCTGGGCAACCCTGCACTGGGCTTATCCCAAGAGAGAGGCAGACTTGGCAGGAAGGCGCAAAATACTTCCGGTCCCTGACCTCCACGGCGTGCTGACTTTTAAGCAGCTCAGAGCACAGGCAGAAGTACGGCGGCGCCCCAGTGAGTCATACTGCAAAACCTTTTTTTAAAACTCTCTTTTTTAAAGTAGGAGCACTGATCCATCAGTCAATTACTTGAAAAGCCGCTCTAATTTGGCACCCAATTGTTTCCCCAGCTGTTCCTGCGTCTGATCGCTGATGTCGGGCGTTCGAGCAGGACGCCCGTGAAAGGAAAAGAGCACAAGTGCTGAATAAAGAAGCCAGGAGAGGACTAGACTGGCTGTCTGAAGAGCCCTGCACATGTAGAAAAAAAAGAAAAAAGCACTAAAAATGTAGGCATTAAAAATATCTCAGGGTCACGGGTGATTGCCAGATAATAAAAATGATTTCAGGTGGCTGGGGCCTCTCCTGCCTGTGCAGCTGAAGCTGCTGTAATGGGAAGGACGGTTCTCGCAGCGCAGAAGCAGCCTGCCATGGCTGGCCTGGGCACAGCAGCTTTCTGCAAGTGACGGTCATAGCAACCACTCCTCAATACCAAATGTGATGTGACATTTACAGTCTTTTTCAACCGTGTATTTCAAATCACTTCACAAAGGTTGCTTAATAGCACCGTCCCCCTCCTCTCCTCTTCTCCCTCCTGCCTATTTACTATACAGGGAAGAAAAATGAGTGACTTTCCCCAGATCACACAACAAGGCAGTGGCTGAGTCAGCAGAAGGATGCAAGTCCCCTGACCTCTGTTTCCTGTTCTTTAGCCCATTTCTTCCAAGAAATCCAAGAATAGGAACCATACTGAGACATCTGTTTTTAAGTTGGTGAAGCATTTTGACTAAAAAAGCGGAGTCTTTATTTCAGCAAGGACCCCTGATTAAAACACTATTGCCTCTCAGACCCTGAAGACGTGTCTCTTCATCAAGTGGCTTTGGTGTAGCTCCACCTGAATATCTCTATGTGTCAGCAGGCCCTAATTCCTCTTTCACTCTTTTAAAGTAAGCATTTCTGCGCTCTCTCTCACACACACACGCATGCACATGTTCACACACACACACCTGCTTACACAGCGATACACACAAGCCTTCGCTGTCTGTGACTGTAGCTTACTCAGTCCCGCAAGAAAAGAAGGTTGTTTTGTCTGCCGAGACCAGTTCCCCGACGTGGTGCACCGTGTGGGAGCGTCAGTGATGACGCCTGCACTGCATAGGGGACAGCCAAGAAGGGGCAGGATTGAGCTGCTGGCGGAGGAAAGCCTGCTTTAGCCAGCCCTGCTGCCAGCAAACTGCTCGTCCAGCTATATTCTGCATTAGCCAGGCAGGGTCTCCACGTAGTTGGAGGAGAGAGCAGATTCTGCTGTGCAGAGCACCTCAGCCGGGTTCCTGTTTGCTCTCTCGTCTCCACTGACTATGCAGAGAGCCTGGAAGACTGCCTCCAGGATAGGTAAACCCTTCTGTTTTATCTCCTATGGCCTTTTGAAGTTGGATCATACATGTCAAAAGTTGCAGTTAAGGGTAAAGCACAGGTGCATTTACTCTGGAGGAAGTCCACCCATGCTGTATGTAGTGCAGAAAGAGACACGTTTGCAAGGAGAGCCATGACAGGAAGGCAGAGACTGGGTATGGTATTCATGTCTTTTTCTAGTCCAGTTCTTGCGCTTATGCCTTCTCTGCAGTTTTTCAAGCATCTCCCCAAGATAAATAGCCTATCTTATCTCACATGGTGTTATTCTTCTTCTTGGAAGGAAAATTAGGTGAGGAGTTGCACACATGCACATACACAGTCACACATGCACATGTATACACACATGTGTGTGCACTACTGCTGCCTGTAGCAATGCACCAGGCACTCAGAAGTCATTCCCATGGGTGTGCTCCACCAGCTTGGACCTTTCCTCCTTACCCTGCCCAGACAGTCTCTGCTGAACAGGTTAGTGTCCCCCAGCCAGCAGACAACCGTTGTACCTGAGCTCTCTGGGAGCTCCAGGTGACGCTTTTGCAGTCCTGGGTTCAGGCCACTGTGTCTGCTGATGACAAGGCCTGAGATATGTGGCGCGGCTTGATTTCCTAGATGAGCTGACAGGAGGATTTACCTGATGTGCTCGTGGTAGCTCCTGTTTGAAGAGACTTGTGCTCTGTATTGGCTGGCCTCTCTTTCAGGCGGATGGCTCTCTGCCAGGTGGGAGGAGATGAAGGTTCATGTCGCAGAGGCCAGGTCACTCTCCACCAGGACAAGCGGGAGATTCCTAGCCAGATGGAGCCAATAGAAAGCACTACTAGGTTGTTGGCCAACTTAGGATATGATGTTGGCTTCACAGGAAGCTACTTGGCTGCCTCTCTCTGAATCAAGATTCAGTGATGCCAGGAGACAAGCACAGCAGGGAAACTGAAAGCAAAAAATGGCAGAGTGGATGGCAACTCGACATTAATTCATTTTTACCATATGTCTGACTATTCATTACATTCCACCATTCTGTTCTACAAGACTCCTGGGGGTCTTCCATGCCATTTTGTGGTTAGTGGGGTTTTTTTTTTAGTTTGCACAACAAGGATTCCATGCTGCCCCTCCCAGGCTAATTGTTCGCAAAGTTCGGGGGTAGGCAAAACTCCGACCTGCACACAATTGCAACTGCAACCAGCATGCTTAGGCGCTCACCGACATTTCTCAGCAGATCTTGCCGTGCCAGATCACCTGGCATGGGGGAGCTGTCCACCTGGGAGTGCGCGCGTGCGGGTGACACCTGCTACAAATACGTTCTGGCACCTGCCAAGAGACCCCACTGAGAAGCAACAGTTTTTATGGATTTGCAAATTATTCTGTATTTCTCTGTGGTCTCCCTCTGGAGCATGTTCTTGGCGTGGGACCAAACCCTGGATCCATCAGAAAGCATGAGTCATCCTGGCACACAGCGGTTCTGCAGGGGAGAATCTCCCAGGCTGGGAAGCAAACGACACAGCTTTTCCGTGTGGCTGTTTACAGCCACAGCAGCTGTTTCTCCTTGTATGTAGGTGGGCTGAATTAGCAGCCCCTGTGCTTGGATCCAGCTGGCCAGGCCCCTGTAAGCTGTCCCAGCTCTTGCCCTCCCTGCCATCACACACACCCAAGCAGCAGCAAGCTCTGAGCACGGCGGCCTGTGCTCTGCCCACTGCACCTCGTGGGCTGAACTTCTCACCAGAGTCTTCGCACAACCCTTTCTCCTTCAGGGTCCAAGCCCCTGAGAAACTCCTCACGGACCAGCCCTTAAGGAACTTCAGTGGGAATCAAAGAAGATCCTTTCTTTTCTCTCCATCAAACGTATCCTTTTCCTATATTTTTGTGCCTATTAATGATCAGACTGAAGCCCACACAGTGGAGCAGCTTTCATTTCTTCCCCCAAGGGGACACATAATCACAACCATCAGCATCACTCCACCTAAAGAACAGGGGAAACTGCCTTTACAGTTTTATTTTGTCCTTTAAATTAGAGCATCAAACTCCTCTCACATGAGACCTGTAGTTTCCCCATGTAATAACAACAATAAAAAATTGCTTCAGAGTGCTATTTTTCTTTTGAAAGTTACCGGATGGATGTACTTGTACACGGAATCCTGTGGCCACCCATGGTTTCGATACAGTGGGAACTAGTAAAGCACAGGTACACACATTTCCCCAAGCACACTGGTGGTGCTCAAAATGTGTGCAATGTGAACAACCATGCACCCGCAACTATACCAAGGTAATCAAGACTGCCAACTTCCTTTGCCCTCACAGATAGCACACAGATCTGCTGGTTTTGACTCTCCTGGGACTTGGAGAAAAGCACCCAAGCAGCTGTGTGGGAGGAGGAAGACTCAGAGGCTGCGTGGGGAGATGGGACTCCCAGTCCTATGACTGCAGGCAGTTCAAAGCCCTAAACATGTATTTGAATGCCCGAGTGGATTACTGATGCTTCTGGTGTTTGTCCATCCCTAAGACCACTTGGCAACCTGCTCCCGGAAGTCTTGTCATGTCCCCTTTCCACTCTGCTGAAGCATCTGATTCCTAATTGCTGTACTCCTTCATGGCCACTTTTCAAAACAGTCAGTGTTTTGCTTCAGAGCCTCTTTCATTTGAGATATCCGTTCAGTACCAAAGGAGGAATCAGGGCAGAGTTGCTGCAGTACTAAAAAAGCAGCACTGATTTCATATGCTCAGATGCAGTCTTCTGTGGGACTAGGACAATCTCCATAAAAGGGGGAAAAGGCTGCAGATATTTCCATTAGTTTATCCAGAGAGGCAAATTTCCTTTTGTGCCATGTTTGATTTTTGTGATATTGCATCCATGTAGGAACAACTTTTTCTTTCGTGGGAGAGGAAGTATCCCAGTTGAACACTTAAGGAACCTGACTTTTTTTTTTTTTTTCCTTCATTCATTCGTCTTCCACACACTTCCTCCATGAGGCTCCATGCCTCACAACAACAGTCCTTTCAGTGGTGGACCAGAGGTACAAACTAGAAGCACTTCCTGCAAGAGTCAGGAAATCACTGCTGTTCCTTGAAGAGCTGTGAGGATCGCTGTTGCATGCAGCAAGGCAGAAATCTTCCCATCCCTCTCCTCCGTTGGTATGTGAATTACTGGTATGCCCAGGGAATGATCCAGCATTCCCTCTTTTCCAGTTTGCAAAATGTTCATGAGTAGACTGCAAACATTTCACATTTATTTTTTGAGCTTTTTCTTCTTAATTCCATATCTGAATCTGTATCTGTGTTTGTGTTGGCACTTTTCCTAAGGAACCTGAAATCATTATGTTGTTTTATTGGCTACTTGCTATAACCAGTTAACAATATGAATTAGCATGGAACAATCCCAAATTCACTTTTGGGAAAAACACCTAGTTCATCTATTTTTTCCCTGAGATTAAAAGTCATCAAATCACATACACAGCACACTATGTGTATATATGATATACGTATGTGTGTGATGCACATATACAGAATAGAAACCCAAGCAATCACAGATAAGAGCTTACTAGCATTAATTTGCTTCAAATCATTGTTCAGACTACTTCAGAGACCAACATGCATTCAGTGACCTTGCAGAATATGTAGTTCCTTGGCTGACATTGCATAGAAATCTCCTGAAATAAATGGTGACTAAATTCTTACCAAATAGACACGCAAAAAAGGTGGGTTAGAGAGGTACCCAGATGAAGCCAAATAACAACCAAGCAAGGAATATAGGAAAGATAATATCACTTACTGCTTCCTGTGGAGTGACCGTAGTAGGACTAATTAACAAGTGCATGAGTGAGCCTTCCACTAAAGGTCTGCTCCTGAGGAAGACTCCCATTTCTGGATGAGCTATTGAGGAACAGCCTTGAAGGCCGTCTGGGGATTTGGAGGGTGACACCACGGGTATGTGCAGTCAAAGCTCATGCCAGCACTTAGCAAGATGGAGACTTGCGGTCCCTGGGTGACTCCTCGCCAGCAGGGAGCAAAGCACCTAAGGGAGGACCAAGAGGGTGGGATGCACAGTGACCAGTATGAGTCAGTGCTCAGGTAGGCTCTGCATTAAAAGTGTCTCTGCCAGTTCCTTGGAAACGACTGAGGGCTGAAAGCATCACAGAAATATAGCTGTTGCCAGCTGGAGGACCAATAGATGAGTCACAACTATCTTTAGCGCATGGGATTCAATTCAGATTGCAAATGCAAAGGCCTCCCTGGAAGTAAAGTACTTCCTGTGGTACCGAGCACCAGCATAAACACACAGCACAGCCTCGCACTGGCAAGCACCAGCCCCATGTTTGTAACTCTCTCTCCCTCTGAAAAAGGGATAAGAGGTAAAGTAATATGAGGAATTCTCACTTGGACCTCTGGCAGCGAGGGGCTGTATCTGAGAATTGATCACTGTGTTTATAGAAGCCATTGAGCTTGCGACACCCTTGATCGCAACCCAAATCTGTCCACACTGCAGACTGCAAGGTAGCGTGGAGGATCCAGAGCAACCCGACATGCATCTACCTCTCCTCCCTGCCTCCCTTCCCCCAAACACGTGCACAGCACAGGAGCTGGAGTGCAGAGGGAGCTCCACGGTCTCCCTGGTGGTTTTGCATCAGCCCACCCTAATTTTGCCCTCCTTGGCATTGGTCTCA